>NC_037590.1:20152281-20483948 GCF_003073045.1 Pomacea canaliculata | reverse complement strand
ATCGCAAAGACGCTGGACGTCTTCCACAGGACTGATTCTGCGAGCTAAATTTCTCTGCTGCGTTTAAATTCCGCTCATTGTGGATCAAGAAAAACGCTGAAGAAGATCAAGAAACCGAGTTCCTCGAGAACGATGGAGCAAGCCTACCATAAGCCTCCTTTTCGCGAAGCAGAGGACAAATTAGGCTCTGGAATTGAGTTGCTTTTCACGGTTTCTGTCCGTCGCCCAGAAACAAGGCTGTTCGCATCCGTGCACACTGTCGTCTGCGCAGGCCCGGTAGTCTGTGATTTTCCAGCGTGCAGGACCAAAAGCTATGGACACTTTGCTCCATCAAAGAGGAAGAAAAGGGACGGTTTGTCTTCAGCAGGACGTCCACTCACTCACTGGGGGCGCGTCTTCTGGGCCTGATTGTAATTTCCGCGACTAGCAGCGCATCTCGTCTGAAGCTTGTTTGAAGCCGATTCTGCAACTGTAATTGCTGAAGATTGCTTGGATAACTTCCAGGAGAAGGTCATCAGGAACGCAGGAAAGAAACATACTTCTATTCTAGATAGTCCTACAAAATCACAACCAATGTAACGATTATTCAAAATGTCATTCTAAATTGAATTTACTCTTGGAGAAATGTTGTTGATGTACATTTGCGGATGTATCAAAGGGTAATGCATGGTGTCTTTTTCCAGTAAACACGCCATCAATGATATTTGTCAGTGTACAACCTGCACAACATACATAAAGATAAATTTGTGACGCAAACCTGAGGTCTTGATTCCACTCCCTTGTGTATACCAGTCTCTAAGGGCAACCAGCAATAAAGCAAGCATGTCTACAGTAACGTGGTACTACACTGGAGACAAAGAATGCGATAAGAAAACAACCAAAAAACCCTTCAAAGCAATAAACTGCGCTGTGTTTTGTAGGTAATATGCTCTGAAAGATTCTTGGGTGGAGCCGAGGACTCGTTGCTTGTATAGAACTCTAATTAGGAGCCGACCGACACGTGTACATCGCTGGTTCGAATTATCCCTGCGCTAGATGACCCCGCTGTTCTTGACACAAGCCTGCCATCCTCCAGCTAATGAAAGGCGATTAAAGTCTGTGCTTTAAGGACTCACAGCTACTTCATTACGCCGGCAAGGTATGTTTGTCTTATTGATGACAAGCACTTTTGGTATCGTTCCTCTGTTGTTGCCGCTGCTAATGTGCTCGCGGGGATCACGCCCTCATACTTTTAAGACTCAATGTCGGCATTAACCTGGTGAAAGAATCGCTAGTTAACACAGGCTGCTTGAGTAAAAGGTCAGACCTAGGTCAACGATCCGGGATGGACAAAAAAGAATCTTTGTCTTCAACTTTGAAGACGCTGTATGGTCATCGTCTTTGCGACGCTTAGCGCAAAACAACATCGCCAACATCTCAACCACTATTTCTTCCACCTTTTACTTGTGAATGTATGTTAGAGGACTTGAGGTATGTTCTTAAAGGACATGTCAAAATTCAAGATATGTATATCTGTGTAAATTTATCGAAAAATGTGTTATTTGATGCCTATTGGAGATAGTATAGGAAATATTATGACATATGATGGTTTCAACACTTGAATTTTTTTAAAGTTTTAAACTGCAGACTAACAATCAATATGAAAATACCTCTCTACTTGATGCACAGCCCATTTGTAAAAACAGACACGAAGATTGAAGAATATTGGTGTTTGTGGTGATGTATTTTATTTGCTGGCTGGCTGTCAAACACCTGCCTGTGGAAAGAAGACAGAACTGCTAATGCAACCCCACACAGAATCTTGCAACCTGTGCAGCCCACTCCGAACTCACATCCCACCATTCTATCTCAGCCTCACTGAAATATGGCAGTCTGTAACTGTCCCTGAAGTGCAGCTTTGGGTGAACATTAAATCAAACATCGGCGGCGAGCTTGTCCGTGCAAGACAGTCCTGACGGACCTTTGGACATTAACGTCCCTTCTGGACGTGCAGTCGCCATCCACAGCTCGCGGTGATGAAGCCGCACGTGCAGAGCGCGAACAAGTTGCTTTGCGGACCAACGAGAACAGGAAACCTGCTGGGTCGCCTACAGCAAGAAAACGACATTGCCTTCAGAAGATGACAACCTTCTATTTCATTACTTGGATGGAGTATTGTATGGCAAATATCTACATTATTGCTTCAAGACCCATGCATCACAATATCAACTGCCCTATTGCTCGAACCACCAAGTCTAGATGGTATTGGAGGGCAAAACACATCCGGGTGATTAATACCGACTGGTATGGTAATAATGATAATATGAGTTTGGTGGTACTTCGTTTGGGGAATAATCTAAGAATGAAGATTGTCTTCATATTATGTGTAAGGCAACAGAGAAAACAGATTGACAAGCTGTACACTGAGACATAATTGTTGTTTTCATTGCAGGCTAGTAAACATCGCTATTTGTTTACTGTATGGTACACGGCGGAGAGCATCTGCAGTGTTATGCAGGCTTCACAGGTACTTGACAGCACAAGTTCTCCAGCACAAGCTCGTGAAATTACAGCCAAAATTCATCACGGAAATTCTTTATCCAGTTGTTGACAGTTCAAATTGAAATTACCATCGAGCACAACAATGGGACCTAATGCACACTTACTCCTCCCACACAAATTACGTGACAGCACACACCCTCCTCGTCCTCCAAAACACCTTGTGACAGTCTACACTTAACTAATCAGCCACCCCAAATTGACTGTCATTACACACCCGACTAACCATTCACCCCAATCACGTGACAGTACACACCCAAGTAATCATCCACCCCAGCCAGGTGACGGTCCCACCCAAATCCCATGTACGTGACAGAACACACCCAGGTGAACTCTCACGGGTTTTTTTTCTTCCCTTTAACCGTAACCCACGCACCCACACCCCTACACCCGACTCTCCAACCCTATCTACACCTTCCTACACATCCTCCCTTGGGCAGAGTATCGATACCCCGGGATCCCCACGCACTTGTGGCCCTGTTGCCGGGCCGCTGTATCGATGGCACTCGCGAGGCGTGCGCGTGCTGGAGCCGCGTGTCTGCAATCAGTGATTGATTTCTGTCCACGGGTGCAGCCAAGCATGCTAACACACGTGTAGCGGCCTCCGCCTTCATTCCGCTACAGCGCCCCCTGGATGGTGGCGGGAGGGCCTGCCACAGCATCGCGGAAGGTTCGGACATGGCGTCTCCTCATGCTTCAGCAGCAGCAGCTACTTTATGGCAGGAAGTGGCAAGCCGCATGCACTTTCTGTGCAGTTTCCTTTGTTGCCCCCAGTTTCTTCAGAACTTCGTGTTGCATGATTGCGTGTTACTTCTCACATGTGGTTGTGTGTGTGTGCGCGGGTTGGTGTGGTAAGGGTGATGTAGCAGTGTGGGTAAGAGAGTATGTGGAGAAGTGTGCGACAGTGTGTAAGAGAGTGTATTCGAGAGTGCTTTCACTTTGTATTTGAACTACCTTCATCTCTCTCTCTCTTCCCCCTTCTTCCCTCATTCTTGCTTTTTGTCTCCTATTTTTTTTTTTCACTTGGTTTCCATTTCTTCCAATCTTACAGTCTGTCAGATTCTTTCTCTGTTTTAAACTATTTCCACTTGTGCAGCTCAAAGTCCAATTGTATGTGTGTGAAATATGTACTCATATTATTGTTCTATTTCTAACAGTCCCGAAGCTCAAATATAAATATTTTTATATAAATAAGTTCTTGTGTGAAACTAGAGAAGAGTAAAGATGAACAGTTGGCTTCTCATGCAGTATTCGTAGCAAACACGTTCTCAAACAAAAAAAGAAACCCACACAGAATATTTTTCTTTGGAAAGAGCACTATTGAATAGTAACATTTCATGGCAACAGATAGATGTACACTAATTTTCACGCAAACAGAAGACGAAGGACAACTTAAAGCAAATAAAGTTCGCGATTGTTCTGTTGTACGAGTTGAGACCAACTCTGTTGGTCATCTAGACGAGTTAAACGATGTGTGTCTGATGAATGCCGAGGATTTAATTAGTATTGTGATTTGGCATATGAGCAACATGAGCGCTTAAAAGGGTGGATGGAAAATGTATTTGAGATGAATCAGCTCAGTTTGTATTACTTTAATTTGAGATAAACTAACAGAAAAATTTCATTTTTCGGCGTCCAGGCAGAAGCGAAAGAATCAGCAAATGGAAGTGGCACAGGAAGATACTCGGTTTTTTTTTTTTTTTTTGATGGGAGGGGGAAACAAACTTTTTGCTGACAGTGAACAACGTTCACATACTTTCTTCTTCAGTATTTAATTTTTAGGGAGTGGCATACCCCCAAACCACACTGTTCCTTTGCCACTGAATGGTTGTTCTTTTCTAAAATTAATAAACTTCTATTGTTGGTACATATACTTTTGGAACCTCTATTATTATTTTCTCACTTTTACTTTTTGGTATGAAGGTTAATAATAAACAATGCCATTAAAAAAATTCAGGGTTGTCTAGAGAAGAGTCTCCAGTCTCGGTTAGAGAAAACAACTCTCGGTTGGCATAACTTTTTTCATCAGCAGTCTTCGTAAAATTAAAAACTTGACTGAGTGGCGATATATATCTTGATCAGAAGATTCCTTTCATATCACTTATTAATGCCTTGAACACTATATTAAATAAAGACGATTTCCCTGACTTACTTCCATTTCTGTGACCTGTTGGCTGCTTATAGTTAAAATTTCTCCATACCCTTCATGGGGTGAATAAAAAACACAAAATTTCTAAATGTCAAAATAGACATGCTAGTACCTTCTGAACAGCTCCCCTGGTGACAAAATAATACTACTTTCTTCTGTACTATATGTTCTGCCGCTAAACCAGAATTTATAAACAGTAATTACAGTTCAAATGCCGTTATGTCACAAGTCATCATTTAAATTCCCTAAGGAGGAACATTCAATACGTCCTCAACGCGTAAACACAAATTTCGGAACCATTTGTCAAAATTGTCTGAATAAGTAAATTAAAAAAAAAAAACCACGTTTGGAGAAATAACCCAGTGACCAAAGTAGTTTCATAGTCACAAACAAGAAAGTCTGCTAGCAAATATTTTCAGAAATAATCTAATAGTCTAATTTTATGAAATGCTAAACTTTCATCACCCCCAACTTTTTAAAGAGAGAGAAAGATGAAGGGAGGGAGGAACAACAAAAAAGAGACCTGGAAGTGAAAAGTAGGCAAAAGAGCGAGAAGAGGGAGGGTGTACGTACTTCACGAAGCCGTTGACTTTGAAAAGTACCGCGAGTGGAGTGAAGACGCCGGGAGGAAGACATTGGACCTCAGACGTTTCACAGACACGCTCACGCTGAATGCTTATGAATACGGCCCAGGGGCAGGCAACACTCCGTGGCCCTGGTGATGCCGTGAGTGCCGTATCACCAGACGGGTTGTTCCAGAAGTCAATCTGCTCATCAATGCAAACGTGCGGTCATAGGAGGTCCACGTAGATGTCCCGATATCTCGCTTCCCCTTTCTCGGGACGTGGTGGTGTCGTGTGTCATCTCAAGGGAAAACATGAATTTCATTACCGCCTGTCGAGTGGTGGAAGGTGGTTTTTGGCTAAGAAAGCTGTGTGCGTGCGTGCGAGCGTGCATGCGTGTGGGTTTGAGTGCGCCTGGGTCGAGTGGTCTAAGCAAATTTTCAGTGAGACAAAACCTTCCCCGTGGCGTGCAGCTCGCAAGCCATCATATACTATTGAGACAAGTGTAGATTTGTTCTCCCTTTTACTAATATTGACAGTCGCTCCCGAACTGTCTGATAGGAAATAAATGACAAATTATTTACGTACCCGATTTTATTTTAGTCTTTAAGAGCGATGTCCAGACACAACCCTTCCACTTGGAAGACGTCTTGAAGACAGTCACCAAGTTCCCCGCCCTTAGTGATCCTTCTTCCCTCATCTCACAGTTGCAGTCCAAAAAAACTGCGACACGAAGATACTAACGACCTTTTTTGTCCTCTTTGCACGAATAAGAAGAAACAGAAAGAAAACAAAAAATCGGAGTCCTGGCGAGGGCGCGGGAGCGGTTTAATGTTTCGATCTTACGCCGAAGGACAGGTAGGGTTTGTACGGGATGTGAGTGAGGGCGTGTCCAGGTGTGTCAGGATGTAACGACATGTGAGGATGTGTCAAGTGTGTTCCTTTATAGGAGTAACAACTCAATCAGTATTCAACCAGAGGTTCACAAAGAAGTCTACAATAGCAAGGGTGATGATTTTTTTCTCTTTATTTGAGAAAGTAATGGTCGTGGAAGTAAGATTTCGACGAAGCATTATTCATGTGAAAACATGGAGGAAACTGATCTCTCTCTCTCTCGCTCTCTCTCTCTCTCTCTCTCTCTCTCTCTGTCTCACAACACCACAAAAACTACTGTAGTATAGGCTGATTACGATAAAAATTAAAGATAGTTCAGAAGTGTCTGCTTTGAATTTATTTTTATTTACTTTTGTGACTAGTGCTGCTTTATGCTGTCATAATGGATTGAGAATAAACAGTGCACCTTGATATCAGTAAACCTAATATACTATTAATTTTATGTTTGGTTATTGTGTCAAAATGTGCGAGAGCTGTTGGTCGTGAACTTATTTGTACTTCTACATCGGTATGTGTGCCAGTCAGAAGTATTGTCATTATCATTCTCTCTCTCTCTCTCTCTCTCTCACACACACATACACACACACTCCTTTAGAGTTCACTAAATAATAAAGAAAGTAAGTCGTCAGTATAAGCAACATTCATAAATATAGAAACAGGTGCTAAGTATGGAGTGTGCGATTTGAGTTGTGTACATGTTCGCTCATGCGTACAACAAGTACTTGATGTATGGATATGAACGACTCGGCATGTACACTACTGTCGGGTCCCATCTCTGTATAAGCTCTTTGTGTCTGTGAACGTTCAGAAGCATATCCGACTATCAGCTTGTTCTGTTTGTGTGCTAAGATATGAGACTTAGTTTTCATTTGAGGGGCCGTATGTGTTTTTAAATATGTGGTCGATTGCTTATTCATTTATTTATGCATATTTAGTCAACGTTTGAAAAACGTTTTGAATTGCTAAATTCCTTTTTTATTCATCAAAATGTGCATCTGTCTATGCCTTGTTCATGCATTATTAAACAAAATTCCAACAGAAAAAAAGTGCATACTGGAATCTTCAGTTTTGTAGCGACTGTAAGAAACAAATAATCAGATTTTATCCAGCTGTTAGCTTTCAGTTTCTGTATTAAAAAACTTGTCAGCGAAGCCAAGTAACAGAATAACAGAATTTATTCTAGCTTTTTATCATCCCAATCAAAAACAATCACTAGCTGGAAACGCATTAAGCAACTTGCAACTTAAACATAAGCAATTGCAACCCTCAACTAATTCTGATGTTCTTCGCGATAAAGAAATTAAAAAAATTATTTAAAGCCGATTTTATTATAGAAGATTTTGAAAAAAAATCCTGTCGAAAACTGAGAAACTGACAAACGCATAACTTACTAACCAAACATTGTAATGTTAATTTATTTAGATGTTCTAGTGGGACATACAAAGGTCTGCCCCTGACAATCTTATGTATTATCGACGTGTTAACCCACGCGAGAAGGAGTTCTGTCTGAGACAAGATTCGACCCTCCAAGACATTTCATCCCTCTGAGAAAAATTAGGCCACAGAAGGGGAAATTATAAATTATTGTGTTTTCCGATCATTTATGCCGTCTTGTGTTCCTTCGATCAACTGGCGTGCGGCGTGTCTTAACAAGATCAGAGGGTAAACACGCAGTTACGCTCGGCGCGCTCTCGATCGTTACAGCTATCGTGCAAAATATCAGAGGTTGTATTTATTGCATTAAGGAGAATTTAAGACGTGACTGTGCATGCCTGCCAGCAGCACAAATGTTGTGAGTGTACTACTCTCACATTTTTTTTTTAATATAAAAATCAAGCAAGTTGTTAGAAAGCTACGTGATGCTCAGAAATCTTTGTTTGTGAGCGCAGTTATAAAACAAACGATCATAGCAGTGACAAATGTTGAGAATTACGATTAAAATAAGTAAGACTATTTCACTATTATTACCAGGGAGTTCTTGGAGGATATCCCTGTCATATAATCGTTTTTGACACACGAAATACTTCAGTAGTATCATTACGTCAGGACAACGTAGTAAAGGAGTAACGCACTGTGAGACTGAATGGACTTATTTTTTAATTTCTTCCTTAATATTCTTATTTATTTATTTCTTTATCAGATTATAGTCTACCAACTTATGTTTCATTTATCCTTTACTGTCATTTTTATTTAAGATGCAGCGTGGTAATCACGTGACGTAACACTTTTCCCAGAATCCGTGTCCAATGACGAGGTGATTGACGGTTACACAAACAGACAAATCACGCTGTGTTGATCTCAGCACGAAAATGCAAATGTTCATTATGGCCTGTCACGCTCTCACAGAGAGGAGAAAAAAAATTAATGAATTTGGAGGACCGTAATTGGCACAGCAGTCTACAAACAGTGTTTGTTCCCAAAGCAATGGGCAAACGCTTTTTCTCAAACATCCATAGATCATCTCGCTGCTGCAACTTGATTTTGTTGATTGATTTCTCACTGTCTACTTCTGTTCGATCTTCCGCTGCCTGCCACAGACCAGGATTAATTAATATCTGAACATCCTCACATACACACCCAACTTGAAAAAGGTGTCTACATCCAGGATGGTGCATTTGTCTCAAGACCCTTAGAATACAGACTGTCTGGATGATGCAAAGTTGATAGAAAGGAAATATTGGAATAGGAAAATGTTAATAACCGATGATTGTATTTATGAATATCGAGGTTTCACCTTCTGGGTAAATTGTTCAAACTTGTGAAGCAAAGAAAATAAAAAAAGTTACTTAAAGACAGACAATCAAACTTCTTTTTCTTGAGACAATAAGAGATGTTAAATAACCAGCTGGCATTCCGGGAACTCCGGAAAAAGTTACAAATACGAATGTGTTGTTTAGTCAAGATTCCCTAAATCACAAATAACACACGTGGAACGAAAAGCTCGAAAAAAAAGGAAAAAAAACGTGGAAGTCAATTTTATCCACTCCTATCATTCGCCTCGAGGAAGTATTACATAGCAAAAATATTATTGCATCTTCATTTGGGAAAAAAAACTAACAAAGGGTAGACACGAACCACAAAGTTCATTTTTATATGACGTCTGCTAGTCTCGGGTTTAATAAAAATGTCAGATACTAAAAAGTTTTGTGCCATCATATTTTTCCAATATATTTATTAGGTTTTAAAAAATTTTCTTCCTCTCGTCCTTTCTTTCGTTTTGTTGAATTAGATCAATCACGATCTTAATCATATTTATACTACGTGGGAGAAATTAGAAGGGGGACCCCTCCGATAAAATACAGGCTGGAAAAACAGGTTTGGGTAGGCCTTCCCTAGGATCTGATACTGCGGTTAAAAATATTTTTTAAAGTTCTTTTTGAAGCAAGACTCTTACAAAGGGGCATTCACCCTCAATAATAAATAAGAAATTATTTTGGTACTTTATAGTGTATCAAAGATATGTCAGTTAAAGAACAATTTATTTACAGTAATTTGATGTATACGAACATAACTTATTATCCCTTAATCATAAAGTTTTTCGTTCTCTAGTGGTCAACATCCTGCTTTTGTCATATACAGAATTCCACAAAATAAAACATGACAAATCCCCAAAGCAGTAAACAAATGAGTAAGCATGAATACAAGAGCGACTATTTATTCAAAGTTGCAATATTGAACAATCTCTACCTTACAATACAGAACTTTAAGACCAAAAAAAACGTGCAGAGAAAAAGTAAGATAAGAAAAGCAAAAGTACATGAATGAACAAATGAATAAAATGATAATAAAATTAAAAGTAAAAGAAATAAACATAAAAAGAATCAAATCAAGAAAAAGTGAAAGTGTGAAACACAGAGAAAGAGAGAAGAAAATAAGGGACGAAAGAAAATAAGAAACACAGGGGGAAAAGGAAAGAAAAAAAGAAGCAAACATAAATGAAAAAGGAAGGAAGAAAGAAAAAACATACAAAATGAGAAGGAAAGAAACAAGAAAAATAAAATACGAAGTACAGAATGGAACTGAAAAGAGGGACTAGTGGAAAAAAAATAGAGAGAAAGAGAAGCAAATAGGACCTGGAGTGAGAAGCGGGGGAATGTGGAGGGGAAGAGAAAGAGCAAACAGCAAACCGGCCCATCTTGTTTCACATTCTCGGATGCCCGGACACCAAACTCATTCGGTGCAAACTAAAATAAACGTATTCTGTACGCACTGTTTTCACCGATTATTGCGCTTCCACACTCCGCTGTCTGTTCTTTCTCAACAGGCAAAGGGTCCAGCTCCAGAAGCATTTGAAAATGTCACGTAGCACCAGAGAGGCCATTCACTTCCGGCGACTCGGCAAGCTCACACGGTAAGGCGAGCCTGCAGACGATCAAGACCATCCTTCGTGCTCATCTTCGATCTGCTGAACTTGCTCCTTTACAATCCATCTTCATCCCTTTCAGTCCATCCTCTTTCCCAACCAGTAGAAAGGCATGAGGGAAGGACATGCAAGAATGTAACTCCTAAACAGACATTTTTTTCCGTTGTGTTTCGTTCTCAAACTCGCATTGAAGGATTTCTTGTTTTGTGTAATAATGATCTGGAGTATGTGGAAGAAGGAACTGAATACAGATAATACCAAATGAAATATAATACCAAGAAAGAAACTATAATTCAAAACCTGCTGTGAAATCTGATAAAAAAGTAAATACAGTGGTCAAGCTGACAACCTCTAAGGTTTGTCTTCGCATTTAAAGTCGAAACCCATTGCAATCGCCAAAAAATAAAAATAAATAAATAAAATAAAACTGGTTTTAGTTTGATTGTCTTGAATCAAACCTGGTTTTAAAATATTTTATAGCATTCTGTTTCAGGCGTTATTACCACATTTTAAACTTTATTCCTCCCACTTTCTCCCTCAACAGCGATGCTGCTGCTTTGTTAATGTCACCGCAACTACCACTGCTTTTCACTGCTGCTCCTACAGCTCTTGTCTCACTCCTTCTACAGTTCTTCTCCTGCTGCTCCTACAGCTCTTGTCTTACTCCTTCTACAGTTCTTCTCCTGCTGCTCCTCCAGCTCTTGTCTTACTCCTTCTACAGTTCTTCTCCTGCTGCTCCTCCAGCTCTTGTCTTACTCCTTCTACAGTTCTTCTCCTGAGGTTCCTACAGCTCTTGTCTTACGAACTTCTACAGTTCTTCTTCATGTCCTACTAAATCCACAGCTTCATAGGCTTCAGTCTGTTATTATTTGTACATCCAGGTCTAATAACTTGGGTTTACACCTATATTTTGTTCTGTTGCCACCATTTTTGCTACTATCACTTTTACTGTGTAAAGTATTTAAAACACTTTCAATCTCAAACTTCCATTAAATAATGGCAACTACAGAGATGCCAGGGAATTCAATACTTCACAAAGAAGCAAGCAAAGTACTGTGGATGTTCTTGGAGTAAGTGTGTGTGTGTGTAATGGGGAGGAGGCTGGGGTAAGGGGGACGAGAGGAGTGGCAAATTCGTAGCATACATCACCACCGTGGTCTCCTTTCTCCTAGACTCTCCTTCCCCCAGCGATTCAAACTGCCGCGCCTGCACCACTTGCCTGCACCACTTGCCAGCACCTGGGAAGTCGGCAGCTGCTCCTTTCGATGGCCATTGATCAGGTGCTGGGCACTGCTAATGGCCTGACCACCACCACCACCACCGCCACTACTGCCAAACCGATACCATGGTCACCAGACAGACGGCATATCCGTATACAGGCAAAAGAGGGAAGAGAGTCGCCTGACAAGTTCCTTTTTCACTTCCTCCCCTTTTCCTCTTTTCTTTGTCTCTCTCCCTCTTTCTCTCTCTCACTATATATAGCTCTTGTCTCACTCTGTCTCTCCACAAACAAGTTGACAAGAAAAAATAAGGATGGAGAAACGTCTTCAACTTTTGCCCCTGGGTTGTAATGAGGCCTTAATGGATTTCAAATCTTGACATGAAGCTTCACTCTTTCCCTTCATAATGGCAGTCGAATACGTCTCCGATGATTTTTAAAGCTCGTTTTTAGCGCCTCTCTGCGAACTTTTAATTATGAGAGTTCTTTAAGCTTTAGGGGTAGGACGCAGAGATTATTTTTGCCCCCAGTGCTATTATGTGCAACCTAATATGTTTAGGTAGATGTTAATACGATTTTCGAGTTAACAACCTTAGTGCTGTTTGAAAAAACGAGAAAATTGTTGAGAAAATCTTCCATGTCTCTCTCTTTGTTCCCTTTTCTTCTTTGATTTATTCCTGTCTTTGTTTTTCATGGCAAGATATCAGAAATATGGTAGTCCTTCCATTCTTGGTCATTAGTGCAGGGTGGATACAATGTGTAGAAAAGCACTGATCACCCTTTGACATATTGCCAAATCAAGTAATCCATGAGATTAGACGCCTGACCTTTTTTCTTACCCTCGGTCGGTAACCTCGTTCTTTGTACATTGATTAATCTCTCGACCCCTTCCCACACATCTGAGTTGACTTTGATGCCAATCAACCACCATCTGAGGTATCGACAACATCCAGACCTGACGACGTCATTTTCACACGCATTCTCCTCCTTCTAAGAATTCTCGAACGAACACGAGGGTAATTTGCATGAGAGTACCGCATTTTTTTAATGGGTTGAAGCCCGGGACAAAAGGTCAGCATCTTCATGGATGTTAGCAAGTACATTCTAATAAAGTTGATAGAAAACTTGTTGTAGGTACTCTTTTATATACGCTGGTATGATCTACATAAAAACAATGAAAAATGTTTTTTTCCAGTCATAAATGTTTTAGAAAAAATTCTCGTCATTGTGGTAGTCACCATAGTCATCGCCAAACTTACCGGCAATAGAACCACCACCAATATAGTGATCAGAGTAATACTAACAGTCTTGTTCTATAATGGCAGCACCTTGATGTTTTATCTAAATTGTTGTGTGTAAAACAAAAGAACTGATTTTGACCAATGACAGCAGTTTAGAAAGTAGAATTCAAGCGATAAGACGTGTGCTGTGCACGACGCACGTGCAACACATAATCGACAAGACCTTCAAGATAACCAAGTCGGTCAGGATGATGTGAGAATAGCATTCATCACCTTGTTCTCGTAGAGTAAACAATTTTACTGCTTAAATCTGAAAATAAAAATCGTATAATATTTTTTTTTTGTTATACATGCCATGAGGACATCATTTCAGAAATGTAGGTAGGCTCTTCGCCATGAGACCATGACAGAAAATTATTCAGGATAAAAAAAAGCAGTAGATCTTTATCATTGCCTTGATGGTTGTATTTGTAGCAACTAGGTTGTGTCCAATGCTCTCCAGAAAAAAATATTCTACCTTTGTTTCTGTTTGTCCCTGACCTGTCCTGGTCCTCACACTGTACACACTCTGAAGACCTTTGAATGCCACGCACATTTTCTCAAGGAAGAAAATCATTTTGAGTTCTCCAGTCGCTTTCGAGGCTGGATGCTTGAGCTAGTGCCATTCATTCTCGTTTATGGTGAGGAGAAGGTGATAAATCTCTGCCAGCAGGCTGCTTTCCAGCCGATAAATTTGAATAAATGATTCCGAATGCCTTCGCCAGCAGCAAATCACACAGGTTTCTCTTTCCCAGCATTTGCGAGAAGTCATCAAGCACCTTATTGTTTTTTCCGAGTGTGAGTTTTATTTTCCTAACAACAGACTTGGCGATCTCGACACGCCGGGGCCTGGCTTCCTTCCTTTTTTAACGACATCGAGGCTGGTGGTAGGGGGGGGACATAGACTCCCCATCATCCCACATGTCTGTCATCCTGCAGGAAATGGGATTTCGATATACATCCCAGAGGGAGACTAAACAATGTTGAAAGACTAGGGCCCATATGGGATTTATCCGATAATGGCACATGGGACTCTCCTTTTATACGACTCCACTTGATTCTTGAATTAGCTCTACACGTGTTTTTATTTGTAGTATATATAATTATTGTAAACACATGCATTTCGGCATGGTTCTTGGATAAAACGTTGGCGTATCTCACGACATTAAAATTTGACACTGTCGACATAACAAATGCTATGTAGAATAAATACTAATAGCTTAAAATGTTAAAGTATATAATTAATAATTAATAATACACTTCACAAGCTACAACTGACATGGCTCTTTTAAAAAAAATTGTGTATACTTTCAGTATGTTTACTTACATTTTTTGGATGTACTCAGCGTCTTATGAAAATAAAATACAAAGATTCTCTTTATAAGGTTTTACAAAACATTTGTCTTCACCTTTTTTTGGCCTTTTTAATTTTAAAGGTATAAGGTTAGTGCTTTTCGAATCACACTTTCAATAAGTCATTAAATAACATACTAATGAATAAAAATTTCAGCCTGTTAACTCAAGAGACCAAGACAGAGTATAGCAAAAATGAAAAGTGGTTTTGATAAGGACTTCAGTGAAAAATATGGCGGTAGGGTCTATGAATCAGTCTTTTTCTCTTTCAGTAAAACTCGAATTCTCCTTGTAAAAATTCATGTCAAAGTTGAGAAAGTAGAGTGAATTATAAACAATTAAAAATAATTAATATGCTTAGCATCCATGATCAATCTGTCAACGGCCGCCTTTTGTGGAGAAAGATGAAGTAATGTTTAGAAAGATATTATTTCTGTCTGGCATTCTCACAATCTTTATGACTTGGCGGTGTGACACGTATACTGCATGACATTCATGATTTTCCATTAGTCTCAAGTTTATATTTACTGGCAAGGCCAAGTGCGTCTTCTACTTAAAAATGCTTATATCAAGATGGTGATTTTTCGATTAAAATAAAAATATTTCCAAGCAACTGAATGCAGGCAAAGCAAACAGCAGTCAACTGTTGTACATGAGAGTTAAAATAAAATAAAATTGAGAATTAACTGCCCTGTCCTGCTGGAAATAGTCTGAAATGAGTGAATGGCTGAAAAACGGTAGACGCGCACAAACACGCGTGTGAAAAGACACTGGGGAGAACAAGAAGAAAAGAAAAAAAATAATTGATGGTTGCTTGTAGTCGTTATTGACTCTTATTCATAAATCGACTCGCAAACTTTCATTCTGTGCATAGAGAACAGATTGCTCACATACTACTGCATGGTGTATGTTCTGTGCACACTTCACAGAATGTAAACGTAAGTTGCAATAACTGATGAAGGAAGAAGAAATCATAGAGAAAGGGAGAAATAATGGAAAAAATATAAAGCGCAGATAACAGAGGAGGAGGAGAAGAAGAAGAAGAAGAACAACAACAACAACAACAATAAAAACAACAGCAGCAACAAGAACAACAACAACAAAACAAGAACAAAAACAACAATAAAAACAACAACAGCAGCAACAACAACAAGAACAAGAACGTCAAGAACAACAAGAACAACAAGAATTTTATGTTGAGGAAGAAAGCGAGGAAGCTAAGCTCTAATTGACAAAATGATTCTACGTGCCTTGGACATGTCTGTGTCAGCGCTCGATGTCTCTAATGCTGTAATCCCGATTTACATCTGAGTCCTGTCAATGTTCACCTAACCCAACATCACTTCATGTACTAAAGAAAGCAGTTCAAGCTCCCTAGTGTTTTATCCTAGTGGCAAATTAAAATCCCCGCAAACATCTTTACAAAACCTGGAGCGCCTGTGTAATGGGAGTCTCGCTGGACGTAATGAAGAGGTCGGAGGACTGTCCTTTTAAGGATTAATGCTTCCTCCCTGGCTGTGGGTCCAGTGCCAGATCTTGCTAAACGTGTGAGTCAATGCGACTGGATTGCCAGTGCCATCACAGTTAAACCCTTCTGTGATTATTTCTCTGCAGTTGCCTGACTAGAAATCACAAATCACACAGTGTCTACATGTCTTTTACATTCCTTGTGCTAGTTTGGAAACTGAACACCAGGGGCCACAGTGTGGTGAACGTTTCGACACTAAATGTTCTTCTTCTGATGGGAGAGCTCAACCCATATTTGTAACATTGCTCTTTCTATTAGTTGTTCATTTTGAGGTACACATTCTTGGCTGGAATGAGTTGGGGAAAAAAAAACTTGTGACCTGTGGAATTCAATTTACAAATACTTTTAAAGGATTTTTTTAGAAACATTTTTATGGTATGCCTTACTACTTGCTATGCTGTCAAGAACTCCGACAACAAGAGAGAAACTAAGTGGATGTGGGAAAAACATCGGTTGATATCGGGCGGCCAGTCTAAAAGGGTCAAACCCTCCCTTGAGGAGCCACTCCTAGGTGCTTGTGTAATCTAAGGCCATTGGAAGTGCCCTGTAAGTAACCACCTATGAACTGTATTTCCTTGGTATGAATTATGTGAATGTGTACCTGTCCCATGCATAGCGGTTTGTATGAAAAAGCAAGAAGTAAAAAAAAAAATACAAACAAACCTAAATGGAAAAAAATAAGACTAGGTAACGCCTCAAGAATGACATCGGGACAGATGAGAAACAAACTGATTAATGGACAAACCACCAAATATGACAATTTTTATATTAATTACTTCCTTTATGATAAACGACGAGTGTTCATTTCGTAGCAGAAAGATGTGAACACGTGACTACTCACACCGACATCTTTGCCAAATGTCCTTCCACCATCTTCCAGTCCTGAAGTACCCAAGCACGTAGCACGGGATCCACCCTGGGTAGTGTCCCATGGAGATAAAATATCTCCCCTTCATGTGCAGGACAGGGTAAAACAAACTGTAATGGACATTTTATACCAGTTGTGACGAACACCTGTGTTGAGATCAAACGCCCGCTGTATCTCCATCAATACTCTCTCTTTGCAAAAGTGTGTACAGTGCAATTTTCCATTGACTTTTTTTCCCTTTAAGACCTACTGAACCTCTAGCGATCGCCATCGTCGGCACAATTAGAGGCACGAGATGCTTCCGTTGGCTATGGTTTTCTTGTGTCGTAATATCGACCATGCCTTATCAAAAGATTTCTTCCAGTATCATCAAAACAATTATCTTTTTTTTTTATCTTGAAAAGTGCTGTGTTGTTTGGCGGTTTGTTCACAAGACTTATTCGTGCGTGCAGACCTGTGTCTTCTGTAAGGACAGTGCCGGAAGCTATTTTTGGAAGGAGCAACCATTAGCTGGATCTGGTATCAAGATTTTTCAGGTCAGGTGTCGCAGAAAATGGTTTCAGTTGACTTTTAATGATGACCACCGCTGCCTTTGTCTCTCCTTTCTTTGGTGGTATCAGGTCTGGTAAGCAAGGTGTATCAATAAAGATCAATACTTGAATTTTTTTGTGGAAGTACGTTGTACAAAATATACATTCTCCATATGTAGTCAGAGGTCTGGTAGATGCTTTTAGAAATATAAACTGAAGCTCGCAAACAATGCCAAAAACCATTTCCTCGTGAAATATTTTGAGTGCAAGTTTTCTTTCCAAGTAATTTTGTTCAGAATGCAAAAAAAGGTTGTTTTCTTTTCTTTTCTACGTTTTTGTGTTTAGCCGACGTGTTTGAAGCAAGAATAATCTGCAATGCAATGCTCCCATTGAGTTTTATTGTTTAGTTTTATTTTCTGTGTAAGAAAGAAATTTTTTTTTAAAAGTGGAGACTGCAAGATAATTTTGTTTAATGTAAATAGATGGGCGGCACGCATTATGTTGAAAACTAAAGGGCTATGATATCTCTCACAATAGAATGCAATGAAGAATGAGTGCAAAGACCAAAAAGAGAGAGAGAAAGGGTGCATAGAAAAAAAGAGATTGAAACAAGAGTGGTGAAGAGGGAAAATAGGTAAGGGATTGGAGAACTTGTCAGATAGAGAGCTATTTCCATTAGGAGGAGAAAAAGCAAGATAACTACACAAAAACAGCAGCACAGGTTTCTCGTCAAAAGGTCACATATAATAAAATAATCACAAATAATAAAGAGACAAGATGAAAAGAACGATAAACAGACAGGAATAGATAGAAAAAAGAACAAGAAACAATTAAATGGGACATTAAAGGAAGTGAAACATTGAAAGTAAACATCTAGCTAACGTTTTGTGTAAAATCCTTTCTCTGAAAGCAAATTTATATGAAATGTGTGTTGCATGATATCATTCTGTGACTGTGACATATCTGACATGTTTTATATCTTAAATTAATATAAAACACCTGTAACCAACGGGATGCGTTTTCTTATTAACGAGCAAGAACAACAGAAGAAAGTATTCTCATTTTTTTATCCATAACAATCATTTATCAAAACAAAGCTTGGTTGTAGCATGGGTTTTAGTGACAAATGGGCTTTCTCTTAGGAAACCCGGTGTAAGCTGTTAAAGCTATGACAAACCAGATGAACTATTATACATTTCTACATTTCTGATCACTCAGTACACACCGCTTTTAAGACAAAAGCGTTCAAAGGGGGAAAAGTACAGAGGGACGGAGTGGAAGGTCTAGAAACAGGGAAGGTGTGAGTGAGGCTAATGCAAGTGCAAAAAGGTGAGAAGAGCTCCATCAAGGGCGGGAATTCGTGTGCTTGAAAGGAGCTTTCTGGAGAGACTAGAGTCACTGAACGGGGCACCTGCTCGAGGAAAAACAATCTACTGATGTCTGCAGCCATCAACTTGGAGTTTACAGTATAAAAGATCACACACACACACCCAAACTCTTACACTCACACATACACTCATGCACTCACACTCACATACACATTCACACCAAGGAACACATGTCCACACGTCCTTCTGACTTTCTGATCATCATGTCTCATCAAAGCAGCAGTCTAGCGGCAGTAACCATGCAGACACCGACACAGGCCTACAGCTGTCACATGTAACACATATGCTTAACACACCTACAGTTGTAACAGGTAACACTCATTTGCCTACACTTCTTTACAAGCAACTGTAACCATTCTACTCATGGACAACTTCATAAACAGCTATAAATCGAATAAAGAAATCCAACTTTGTGACTAACTGTAGATAAGCTCAGCGTTCAAATGGAATCACAGTTCTCAAATGGCTTTTGGTCACATCTCATCAAGGCATGAAATCACAGACATCAACCAGACTGCAACTATCCTTAACTTCAGATGTACTCCTTAACAGTTCTTGAAAGTCTGACTTAACACGGATCTTAATTTACGAGAAATGGAATTTTGGCTACAAAGGTGTTTGTTTCCACTCTGCTATCGAAGGTGAAAGACATTTTTTCACAAACACAAGAATGGAATGCACAACGTGTTTCATGCACAGAGTGGAATGTTTTGTTAAACAGTTATCGAGTCATGTGACTGTTGATCAACAGGAGAACAGGCTGTTGGACAGGCAGTCATTTTCTGATAATGTTACAAATAACACGCTTACATTTTATCAAACATAATTCTTATGGAAAAAAAGGAAAAAATATGATGTTCTCATTGTAAAAAGTCCTAAACAAACAAAACAAAAAATGGACAAATAAAGAGAAAAATAAAATTGAAAAAAAGCTGACGTCTTCGTTGACATGTTGTATCTTAGTCAAAACGATTGATGATGCAGTTAAGTGTGAAAATATTGGTTCTGGAGTTTTGCAACTGTCTGATAATACGAATAAAGGAATACGCGTGTTTAAAAAGTAGGTTACTTCATTCATATTATTTCGATGCAGGGAAAATATCCACATCGTATGAACAAAGATTAAAATAAGGAACAGAACAAAATACCTTTCTGACAGTAAGTCTAAGAATGGACATTCCTTTGCAAGAACTGAAGGCTAAAATACTGTGTGGTCTGCATCTTTTGATCGTGTTCCAGTAAATGTTACTGGCTTCGTGTGAGATGTCCTCGGTATTGTCAGCCTCGAACTGTTGCCGCCTTTGCATCGTCTCCAGAGAAGGGGTCAGGCAGGTGACCCCACCATCCCACAGGACTAACGTTGATAAAAGGAGTAGGGTTCCTTGCCGTAGGCATAGTCCACATCACCCGATGGTGGATAGCAGTCAATTTCCCCGCTGTACATGGGCCGCTGGTTGCTGATCTTGAGATGGTTGGCAAAGTTGTCTCCTCCGTCCAGAGGTTCGGGTTTCCCGCTTACGCCCCCGTTCTGAACATAAGTCTTATAGGAGGGTTGGCCAAGCTCGCTGTGCTCGCTAACCAGCACATCGTCCTCGTTGTCGAACCGCTTGTACTTGTATACATGCCGCAGCATCAGCAGCACGGGCGCGTAGCCCACGTTGGTGAGGAAGATGAAGACGTTCAGCCACAGGAAACCGATGGCGTGCACGACACTGCCAGCGACGACAGGACCTAAGGCGTAGGCCAACGAGTAGGAGATGTCCGCGATGGCGTACACAGAACCGTAGACAGAGACGTGTCGCACATCCACCAGGTAGCCCAGCATGGGCAGCAGGGCCGTGTCCACCAGCGCGATGCCAAAGCAAATTCCCATGATGGGGAAGATGAGGACAAAGTAGGCCTTGGCGAAAGGTACGAAGAAGCAGCAGATGCCCTCCAGCGAGACGCCAATCGCTGCCATCAGCCACTGGTACTGCGGGTAGGTCTTGGCCAACTTGACAGTCAGGTACACGCCGCAGATGTGCGGGATGAAGGCCGGAAGCCACACGAAGCCGATCTCCCACTCATCGGCGCCCATGCGGTCTTTCATCCACAGCGAGATGGTGGGCTCCAGGAAAGCAAGTGAGACGTTGGACATGGCCAGGGCGCCGGCGCATACGGCGATGTAAGGGTCCATCAACAGCTTGTAGATGGGCGTGCCTTTGGGTCGCTCCTCGGGAGCCAGCATGCTGCGCTGCTGCCGCACGGGCTTCATCACCATCAAGCACAGGAAGCCGTCAAACAGAGAGACGAAAGCCAGAAGCAGGAAAGGGACCACCTTTCCCGCAAACTCGTACAGGATGCCCCCAAGTGGTGGAGCGAAAAGGCAGCCGAATGAGATGAAGGCCTGTGCAATGCCCAATGACTTCGTCCTCTCGGACTCTTCCGTGAACCGGTCTGCGATCATGGCCAGTCCTGACGTGTCTGCAAAGGCGGATCCCAGCCCTTGCATGGAACGTGCCAGAAAGAGCACAGCGTAGCTCTCACCGAAAGCAAACACCGAAGTGGAGAGAAACATGATGACTAACCCTATCATCAGTGGAATATCGTAGCCTATCCGGTCCATCAGGGTGCCGGTGAACGGGTTGACGCAAAGCTGGACGATCGCCTTCGAAGCAAACAGAACTCCAATGGCGCTTCCCTCGTTCCCGTAGCTCACTGGAGGTGGAGGCAGCTTCCCCAGCTTGGGTGTCACTGCCCTGTAGCGAGTCCTGTTCTGGAGCCCATCCTCATACCAGCTGGAGTTCCAGGTGGCCAGTTCCACATACATCTCCGTGACCGTTCCGTCAATGATGACCTCAGCTTCCACAGGGGCGACCTCTTCCGGTATGCCGTTGATGGTTCGTAGAAAATTGGGGATGATTGGCACGATGACCATGTAAAGCATGTTATCGAGGAGGAGAGCGATGCAGACGATGATGAGCACCAGACGACGCTGCGATGTCGGGTTCTTGATCTTGTCCTGGAAGCGATCCCAGACCAGGCTCAGTTTTGATGTGAAGGTCGGCGTGTACCCCATGATGCAACGCTGCTGCACTTCCGTGGACTTTAATCACTACAAACAAAGAAAATATCGCACTACACACCAACGATCCTCATCAGTTCACTGATATCTGTCTATCAATCTTTCGTCTTGCATTTCAGCGATGTATTACACACTTTCCAAAGTTTGAAAGCAGGGTTACTCATGATGGCAGCCGTCCGTTATTCTCTGTATTTTTCACTTTTCTTCAAAATCCAACTATCGGATTCTGTGGTAATCAACATTTTAAGTACCTTCCTTACACAACGTCAAAAACAAAATGTCCAAGGGTTTCCCGTTTTCTCAGATAATTTGTTTTAGATATGATACCTGTTTCGTGTTACTCATAAACATTTTTAAATTTTAGTATAAGCGTATTAAATGGAAATGAGGAAAACAAACATCGCACAACAAGCATTGCACAACAGCTGAGGAACCTGAGTCCCTCGGACTGGCGGTAATAAAATAAGCATTTAACAATTTGCAAACACTGAGCTAGTGTGTAACTGAAGACCTCTTATTAAAAGGTCCTAGACTTAACTTTGCGCCTCATTTGGAGACTTTTTCTGTAAAAATTATACCAGCATGAGGTGTGGGAAACTAGACGACAGTTATTAAAACTATTCTAAGGTGAGTACAATATAAATTATTCTATTCATTTCTTAAAGGGGATTAATGACGACACCAAAAAATGAAATTATAAAAAAAGATAAGAACATAATGTGAGATGCAAAAAAACCTTACCTCTCTCTTGGATAAATAACAGAAGACTCCTAAAAGACAATGGTCGATGACTTCGGAGAAGAATTTCAGCACAAGCCGTTTGAGTCTCTGCACTCTGTCAAATGTTAATGTACTTTTCACTATGAAGAGTGTACTGTCCGAGAGTGTTGATTCTCTTGAAAAAATTAAGAGGACCTTACCGAACTGTAAAAAAGTTTTTGCTTCACCTTCAATCACTTCTGGGATCTTTCGGCTTTCTTTAAAGTTTTTCTTTAGTTTGATAAAACCTCCGAACAGCGGCGGAAAGGCTAGTGTCTTGTCCCACACTACAGGAGATGAGCGCTAAATATATCGTTGTAAAACAAGGATTTTTTGGTCGTCAAAGAAAGCAATTTGTGCCACATAGTGTGCCTTGCCCTTTTTGCCTACAGTTGAATCCCATTGAACGGTAACGGTTTTCTCAGGGCCAGTCCAAAGAGTTTCGTTGGATTTGGTAGAGAGTAGTTTTGTGAGATGTACTCGGCAGCCTGAGACTTTGCCGCGCGCCTCTGCACAGAGCCTGACGCACGCTGCAGTCGCGTACCTCCCGCCTTCTCTCTCTCTCACACACACACTCTCTCCCTCCTTCTCTCTACGCACGGCTTCACCAGCGACACCACAGCGACCGTTCTCTCAGTGCCGCACAGCGCTGCAGCCTCTCTTGTAGCAGCGTCGCCTCGCCCTCCCGTTGCCGTCTGCGTGGGTTCCTGGACAGAGAAGCGAGGATTTCAATGCGCGCTATCGCGGTCCCAAACTCCCACCCGCTGCCCTCTCCTCTTCCCCCCTCACACCTCCTCCTCCTCCTCCCTCACGTCCTTTCTCAATGTAGCGTCCCTCATCGCCAGAATCGATGAGAGTATGAAGAGGGGCTTGCCTAGCCTCCCACCTTCTTTGTTGTGGCCGTCCCGGAGCCAACTTCTTTAAACTTTCCCAACAGACATTCGTGTCAGGAGAAAACTCCGGAGTAATCCTTTCTTTTGAAAAAGGCTTAGACACGACACACGTGTACACACAGTTACTTTGTCGGAGGAAACAAAATCCGTTAGCTCTGTATTTAAATTTGCCAGTTATCGTCAAAACCTCGTGAGAAGATTTTCAGTTACAGCGTGTGTGTTTGTGTGTGATACCTTAAGGACAAAGTGTCTTCTTTTATCCGACTTCCAGACTAAGGTAGGAGTCATTAGACACGTTCTTGTTTCTACCATGCGCTAGTACTAGGGTATGTTTTAAAGCACTGGTAGGTAAATTTTTTCTGATGATTAGAGAAAGCTAAGTACAAGATACTAGCTTCTCAAATTCTCTTCTTGAGATATCGGCTTACGACGATTACCATGCAAATTCAACAACAGGGGTCAACAGCACAAATGTCCGAGGCCTCCGCCATTGTAAGAAATGGGAACAGAAGGGGAGTCATGTATCCAACATTTTTAAAATAGTATTTTGCACCAAGCTTAACCTTATATTAAAAATAATTGTCATTACACTAGTCTTTTGAGTTGCTCCTAAACTATTTATTATCATTGCATCTTATTAATTTTTTCCATGGGTCTCTATTTCCGTCGATAAAGGTGCTCACAAGACCAGTTCTTCGTAAAGACTTTATGATCGCTTCCAAGTACGAGAAAGAAGTTTTACTACTTATGCAGCCAAGCCTGAAGTGGTCCTCTGGCAATATGAGTAACCCTGACTGTGGCTTGAGTGACGAGTTTCTCATTGACTTTTTCCTCTAATGCATTCAAAATTCAATGACCTTAGTATTATGGTATTCCTTGAACTTCTGAGAATGGCATTTGCGTGTGTCACTCCGGACTTTCTAGTCTTCCAGGTTTTCTGGTGCAAACACACTTGTGCGTTCCGTGACCACGAGAGGACAATTTGCATGTCGGGGGGAAAGGCCATGCACGCACGCTGGCGAGCTCAAGTTTAGACCGCAGTCGGCACGATACTTCCTCCCACAGGACCCCATTGGACCCCATTGGACCCCGCAGGACCATGGGAATCTAGTCAGACCTAATAGAGCAGACACAAAAACAATACAGTTTTTTAACCTGACACATTTTCCAGTACTTTTTATTATGACGGTCAAGTAAAGATTTTCCAAACGGAGTCACATATCTGATAAATTACTTAAAGAATTTTGCAAGAAAATGCCGGTGTTTGACATAACGCGGCTGATGGAAAAATGAAGGAGAAACAATGGAAAAATGAAACACATTGAAAGAAAACAAACGTGAAAGTAAGTAGACGCCTGACTCTTTGTCATTTGAAGAAAGAAAGAAAAAATAAATATCCAAAAAAATTTAATAAACGAAAGACAAGGAGTAGAAATGAATACAAACGAAACAAACAAACTAACAAACAAACAAACAAACAAACAAACAAACAAAAAGCCAAGAAAGAACAAGAAGTAAAAAGCAGGATTAGGCTAAGAAATGTGCTCATCATGTAATAAGTAATCCAATGCAGTGGAAAGACAGGTGTTGACAAGTTCGATCAGTGCAGGCCAATGTGAGCCAGGGCAAAACAGCGAAGCGTGCAGGTCCCGAGGAGGTCATAAAAAGTTCCGCTGCATCCAAGCATTCCGGTTAAACGACACGACCACAAGTATTCCAGGCCTGGTAGTTAAATGGTGCTTCTTGCTGAAAGGCATGTATTGTTCTTTTTTTGTGTTTCTTCTAATTCTTCCTCTCGCCATAGACAGAAGCAGAACTGAATTTGCTTATCGATCCCGTTATTACTCCTTGACAGATTCATGGCTGTGTCATTAGACCATTCCGTTGCCTTGCCTTTTGCTTGATGATGAAGTAGCAAAGTCCTGCAGTTGAGGTGATTAAGCAATTGTACCCGTACAGACACATCATACACTCACTCGTGGGTCCTCTCAGACATTTCTCACACAGTGTCCAGGTACAGAGGGCAAGGGGTTGGTTGTCAAACGAAGCTGGATTGAACAGCAGGGTACTTTTGAGACCTGCGGGAAGGCCAGGGACAGTGGAGGCGATGTTTGCTTCAAGCCACATGGACACCTCCTAGTGAATGGGCGGGAAATGGCGAGAGGAGGAGACCAGAGGAGGATCAAGGAGACTGCGCCCATAATCATTACTACACGATGTCTGTTTGCTGAGACAAACGGTGGCGGTGACTAGAGAACAGCAAATATGGTGGACAGGGAAGGAAAGTAGTGTTGACTTTTAACGGCATGCATTTCAAGGCAACACAAGACCATCGAGTCTTCAAAGTGTTAAAGAAATATTGAAAATCATTCAAGTTTTCTCAAATCTCGAGTAAAACACAAAGAGAAAAAAGAGAACCGCTTACATTGAAGGGGAGCAACATGGAGTCACAGCAACGTTAAGTTTGCCAGGCGATGTGTTGAGGTTATCTCAAGTGGTCAGCTTAGTTGGCTTCTTTTTAATGCCTAACGATGTGTTGTCCATTTGTAAACAGGTGTCACATGCACAGAAAGAACAGCGTGCCTGAGACGAGATCTGAAACCAAGACAGTCAATTTATGTTGCAATGGTGACAGGCACTAGCCATTGCGCCACCTGACGGCCACCAAGTTGAGGGACCCTGCAATTAATGTCAGGTCCATTAGAGGCGTTTGAATCCTGTTTGGTGCCCCTCATGAATTTATCCAGATTCATCTCGAGACATACATAAGAACATTGACAAGTCTGTGATCTCCACGAGAAATGTTGTTCCAGGGCCTTCTAACTCCAGTTTAGGATTTATGAAATGTTGACATGATTTTTATTGATCCTCTAACTTGAAACACTACAAGAAGTAATTGTCTTTCTGAAAGAAAACATTTTATATTTCTGCCATTAAAGTATTTTTTTTCTGATGTAGATACGTATATTGTTAATCTCAGTAAATGCGTTTGATATCCACAGAATAGCAATCAAAAGAATATTAAATGACCATGCTGGAAAGGAGAGAAAGATGAATGTCATCCCTAGCACTTTGACACAATTAATTATATGGCAGTTGGCATTGCCGTGATCAGTTTGGAGATAATCCTCAGCCAATCCCACCTCTGGTTAAGAGTATATACGGCTTTGTGGCAACGAGCATTTCCTTAATAAAATTGCACAATGTCTGCATAAGAGAAAAACTGTTGGAGATAAGGGTGTATTTACACTTACAATACCTGGGAAAATGTTGCTTTTCTTCAGAGTATGGTTTTTCTTTGCCTAATGGCAATGGTCATTAACGTGTGCTTTTGTAGTCTGATAGCTGCTGCCACGTCCTCAGTAACAGACAGGAGGCGGGAGCTGTATTCATGAAGCGAAAGTAAATCGACAGGCGACGTGCTGATGTAGTGATGAAGTATCGTCCAGACTCACCTGATGTTGCTTGGGACCATAGCTATGATCAGTGGCTAAAATACTGAGGTAAAGTAAAACAAACAAACAAACAAACAACAAACAACCAAAACCAAACCAACCAACCAACCAACCAACCAACAAACCAACCAACCAAACCAACCAAACCAACCAACCAACCAACCAACCAACCAACCAACCAACCAACCAACCAACCAACCAACCAACCAACCAACCAACAAACAACCAACCAACCAACCAACCAACCAACCAACCAACCAACCAACAAACAAACAACCAAACAACCAACCAAACCAAACCAACCAACCAACCAACCAACCAACCAACCAAACAACCAACCAAACCAAACCAACCAACCAACCAACCAACCAACCAACAAAACAACCAACCAAACCAACCAAAGAATTTTTTCATCTCTTCATATCATTTTCTTATCCTGTCAAGTAGTCTCTCACATTCAACACAAAGAGTTGCTGTTTATTAGCTTTTTCGTTTCCGGTCGAGAGCCAAGGTTTTCTTCAGTACAGTTCGATCCAGCAATTCAAGAGAAGACTTTTATCTGATCCTCCAACGCAAGTCTGGTGGTGTGGCAGGATGGCTATGTTGGCCATATTTCCTGGTAAGGCCAGTAAACATCATTTTGACTTGTTAGTGATTGATTCTGCGTGGGAGACGTGTGGCGCGAAGGGGGGCAGCAAACAAGATAATTTCCCAGCTTTGCTTTTCGTCATTTTTTCTTCTTTAAGGGCAAAAGATGATAGGCATTAACAGATGAAATCAAATCGGCTTCTTTTGTCCCGTAGGCTGAGCAAACATCAGAGAAAGGTAAGAGAGGTATTCTTAACCTTTGATGGTTTGGGAAAAGATTTTTCTTACGATCAGGGATTTTCACACAGGATATCACGCACGCAACCGCACTTCCCCTCCACACACACACATATGAAGGCAAGCAGGAAAAAAATTAATTCGAATATTTCATAAAATATTTTATCTGTATTTCTTTCACTTTCTTGATTTTGGAATTCGCTTTTTTCCCGTCATGGTACGAGTCTGTGTTACTGAAAATGTATTACATGGTATTAGTTCAAAATTCTTGAGTGCTTAAGCTGAACGGGTGGCCATACGCTTCCAAAGGAGGCCGTTGGTATGTAAGGCAGTCTGAGGATGTCATCGATACCTGGCTATCGATCGATCGACCTCTACAGTAGACGATAACTGGCCTCCGGTATCGACATTTATCTCAAGGTGGCTCGCGGACAAGGAGGATTATTAACGGATATCATTAGCGTTGCCGTAGCCATTAGCATTGCTCTTTCTTCTACAATATTTGTTGGACTGTTTCCTGGTGAAAAAGGAGAATCTTTCTGTCTTTCCTTGTTAGAGCTTAAGGCAGAGCTAAAGCCTTCAACGTTTGTGAATACAGGGAGGTCTGTCCTTGTTCCAGCAGAGCTGAAGCTTCGATGTTTGAATCCTCATTACTATTATTACTTACAAATGCTACTGGTTGCTTAAAATATTTGTCTCTTAACAGACTGTTGAATATTTAAAATTGTGGATTAGTTTCTTAACTTAATGCTGGTTATTTCACAAACCAAAACTTTCTGAACGTATTGATGTAGCTGATAGGCTAGACAACTCCAACACCGCCTCCAGCAAATTCAAAAAGGACATCAACCCGATGCCTACATATGACTACCTCCCTACTTACTCCACCCCTTCCTACACAACCCCCACCTCCATCAACCCACAAATGATTGGAGAAAATCTCTAGGAAGAAAAATAAATAGTTTGTAGATCCGGTGGAAGAAAAAAAGATGAAAGAAAAGAGGATTTATTGTGGAAATAACAAGAAAACTGTCTCGAGGTTGGCATCCGAAATCCCACCGAGTCCTAAATACGCTTCCAAAGTTTAGATTGCACGAAGTTCCGCTTGAACTTCCGGTAGACAGAGAAAAGAAAGCTCTAGTCAAACGACGTTTTGTTTGAAAATTTCTCAGCTCGATTTTTGTCTCCCTTTGAAACAGCGATACTTCCTCCCAGACAGCGTGAAAGATTGGGGAGAAAAAAACACCACATCAAAGAAATTTAGAGAAAAGTGTGCAATGTCTTTAAACTCCGGTGACAAAAAGACAACCTTCCAAAAGCTATGTAGATGATCACCAAGGAGATGACAAAGAAAAAAGTAGACAGGAACGAAGGAATGAGTGAATGAAAATCAGAAAAGTAGGATGATATAAAGACAGGGAACAACAACAACAACAACAACAACAAAATGAATAAGACCAGAAAGGAATGAAGGCAAGAAAGAAAGAAGGGTAGGACAAAAATGGAAGAAAGAAAGAAAAAAAGACAAACTAAGCGGTATATGTCAACCAGGGAGCAATGACAAAGATTGGAGAGGGAAACTTCACGCCCTAACCGAAGTGTCTTAAGATGTGGCACAGCTGTGATTAAGACACGCCACAGCCTCGCAGGCCATTGGCTAAGCTGTTGTGTCCAACCATGACGCAAGGCTCTTTGCACAGAGAATAATTGACGGCTTTCCTGTCTAATCAGCCAAATCAATACCCGCCATGTTTATCCTGCAGCGGCGGCGACAAAGATTCTGTCAAAGGTAACCGAAATGACAGGTGAATAATTCATGCCGGTGCCAGTGTCGGCAATTGTTGCTGGCCGCTATAATTTGGCCACCAGTCCCGTCCACGTCGGCACGCCACTGCGCGCGCCACAGGAACTAGCGGACGCTGCATGCTGGGATAGGACGCTGCATGCTGGGATAGACAGGGCGGAAGACAAGCAAAAGTCGGGGGTGCCTGGCGCGATTTCATGCGTGCCGGAAAAAAAGAGATTAAGACAAAAAGAAAAGGAAATGAAATGAAAGACAGTAGGAAACGATAAAACGGAAGAAGAAGAAGAAGAAAGAAAGAAAGAAAGAAATGCTTAGAGAAACCGATTCCAAAAGGTCACCAAAACCAAAAGAAATAAAATGCAGTGGGATATAATATGAGAAATGGGATGTAGCGCTTTAAATTCTAAACATAAGTAATGCAATAAATAAAATTTTGTAGAAGGAGCGGATGTACGGTTATCGTAAAAATAAAATTATTTGGTACAGACTTTTTAATACATCCTTTTTTATTGTTTGCTTATCCAAAATATTTTTCATTCATAATCTGTATGCTTGATTGATCTAAAACACGTTTTTGGCCTTGTTTCATTGTAAGATAATTTTCTTCATTTTTCTTCTTTTTTTTAAACAATTTTCTGTAATTGAAGTTTTTTTCTTTCATAATGTAGTACGTCACAAGCTAGCTTTTATGGACGGTTGTTCAAAGTTAAAAAAGCAATAAAAAAGTTGAACGTCTGTAGAAATTACTAGTGCTTATTCACAAGCAATAAAAACAAGGAATCTGTGAAATCACAAAAATTAATGTCGAAGGACAGTAAGCAGATATAGGTGGTAATTACGCCAGAGGCACACTGTTTACATTGGAGCCGGGTCTAGGCTGATCGATTCCCAGACAGGTTTCCACGTAATTATGTAATTTTCTCTCCAAACCATTGTTTTCTAGGTGTAACGGGAATAATTACCGACATCTATACGAAGAGGATTGATAGCAGTCCGCCAGGTGACCTCTTAGTTGCTGGTCCAGGACCTCACCCTCGCAGTTTGGCGTGTGTATATTTGCGTCACCGGCAGCACCTATTAATCCTGCATCCACCCACACACTTTTCCTCCCCTCGTTCATCCCTAGACCTCTTTTCTGTCATTTTTTTCTCCTCGTCGTTTCAGACACTACCTCATGACGTCATGTTCAGGTCGTGCGTGTTGTATCTTTTGTTGCTGTTGTTGTTGGAGGAGGAGAAGGGCAGCGCAACCGTCGAGACACGTTTGTCAAACGAATTTCTTGGTCACGTGTCAGCGATCATTGTCGCAAGGGTCCCGCAAGATCAAGAGTTGCGCGCGCAGTGGAGTAATCTCATTAGACTCCTTGAAGTGCCGGGCATCGACAGATCGCCATGCCAGGCGGGACCTCGTCTTTGTGTCACGTGACCAAGCGGCTACACACCAATGACTCATCAACGCAGCGCGCCGTGGCCCCTGCGGTCAAGCGTGCTGAATCACGTGATGTCCTTCAATAGCTAGAACTAGGGCTGCCTTGTATTTGCGAATGCCACTGGGTTGTCCTTTCTTCGTTTCTTTTTTTTTTTTCTTCTTTGTATTCATCTAACAGATAAAACGCTGTTCTTATAAAGATACGTTTTGGCCTCAAATTCAACTCTTAAGCTGGTTCCACGCATTAGACACTGATTTGCGAGATTTAGTAAAACATTTGTTGAAAACATATTGACAGTCTTGTTTAGATGATGTTCATAGATGAATTTTGGGCATATAGGACCGACGAAAATATTGCTAGGAGATGCAAGAGTAGTATACAAGGCGCAATAACTCATAACAACCTTTCTCATATTAGCATCTGGAGTATTTTTCTGTTTACCAGATAATAGCCTCGTTAATAATAGTCATGGGATGTTTTCTAAAGAAGAGAGAAAAAATAGCGATGACCACTTGGGGCAAGAACCTGTGTGCGGCAATTTACAGAAAGGGAAGAAGAAAGGCAACCACTCCCTGCCCATGACATTTCTCATTCCTTTACCGAGACAAGCAAAGGTTAGGACGAGAGGAGTCCGCTGCCCCTTATCTGTTTCTGGAAACCGTCTCGCCCGCATGTCGTCTGCTGCTGATGATGATGCTGCTGCCTCTCGCACTAGTGTCTTGCTGAAGATGATGAGCGACCTTAACAAAGTTTTCGACAAGAAAGGAAGGAATTGGGTTGGGCGAGCGTGATGGCGGTGCTAGTCGTCGACCTGTCATCTTTGGTGACACTAATGATGAAGACCCTTATTCACGCAGCCATCACCCTCGTGGCCTGCACAGGGTAGCAGACGAGCATTGTCCAAAGGGGATTTCTGCTGTGGTTACTGTTACTAGCAAGACATTTTTTTTGCATCTTATAATTATAGCCTTCAATAAATTAGAGTCTTAAAACCTGGAAGCATTTGCAGCAAGCCTCAAATGACTCATCATCCTGTAAAAGCAGCAGACAACAGCCAGGACATGAAAGCCAACATTTCATGAATCTGAACTTCCAGTATCTTCCAGTCATACAATCATGTCAGACATTTCTTGTCAAAGATTGTCTTCCTCCCACCTACCACCACAACAATTAGGAAAATATGTCGTATTTTGAAGATCGGGGTTGAGTGATGTGATATACATTAAAACTCGGCAAGAAAAGTTAATTAATTCACTGTATGAACCGTCTATAGAACTAGCACTCGATAACTGTTCCGCTCCATCGCATCTTGTCACGACTGATTGACGCTAACTCTTGATCACGGCCATGTGAAGCGTATCATCGTGTTCCTTATAAAAGGGAAATTATTCCAAATTACACGTGCATCTTAATTCAGAGATGAAAGAGCGAGAAAGGAAGTGCAAAATGATGCTATTCCCACTGTTCTTTTTTTGTCTCCACAAAAAGAAGAGCGAGACCTGCAAACTTCTTTCATTGTCCCAAAGGTCAGAGGAAGAGGCTTAGGAAAAGATGTTCTTTTCTTTCTCCCCCGTGTTTGCAGTGTCTGCTGTTCGTTGTCAAAGTTTGTTTTAAAGCTTTTTTTCTGTTCAAGGAATTATCTGAAAACTGTTTGCTTTTAGGTTAATTATTATTCACACGATTACTTTGATCTCCGTCACGTGAACTATCATTTGTGAAGCAACACACGCTGATCCTCGCCTTGGACCCAAGTGTTCAACTGATTTGATCAGACCAGTGATTATCTGTCATTATGAAATACAGAAAAACAGAACGTCCAAGAACATTACATTTCTTGCAACATGGTTTGCACTAAAATGTTGTTGTTGGCAATTTTCAAAATACTGTTATAAAAGAAATTTGTTTCTTTTACATTTCAAAATTGTTTTCACATAAAATTCGCACGTACACGTAAAAATAATTACGATGGGACAAGTAGTTAAATTCTATTTTCTTAAAATTATAATTTCTGTCTTTGAAAGAAAATGATGACGGCCCATGTACTGTCGATGGCTCTCACCTTTGTGTACATCGCCGGTCTTTCAACCTCTTGACCTTTGCGCTCCACACGTTATCGGGATGCGTCTCGCGACCAAGACAAAGACTGCAGTGCGCATGTCTGTGCACGTGGCGACACTAGGTGCACCATGCGATTGCCAGCGTGCATGGAGAGACTTTATGATAGCCTGGTAATCACTACAGACAGTTTGCACCGCCTGTGTAGTGTGGTTGTTGCAGGAAAATGTTCTGTAAGACTTATAAAGACGCCTTTCTCTGTTTCTCAGTGTATCTAAAGAGCAAATGCTCCTAGTGTATTAACATCAAGCTTAAATCGGTTTTAAAATTATAATTTTAAAAAAATAATAATAACAGCAACAACAATGAATTTATGTAAAACATTTAACTAACAGAAGGCACAATAAGATTCAATAATGCCATGATTGTACAATTAAAGTCATACCATGAGGTGTGATAGACAATCAAGGGCAAAAGCAGTGGCTTTACTTGACATAATTAAACAACCTTAAAAAAAATTCAAGGTTTACACTTCATAGTTGAAAAGGAAGGTACTTGGATACAATCTGAATGCTATCATAAAATTGTTTAAAAGGAAAATATACTTGCACATTTGTGAATATACAGAGTTTTGTTTAAGAGAAAATGACATAATTGTTTTATGAAATCTTCTTTTTCATTGTTTTTGTGAGTACATACTGACCCAATAATAAGTTAAATTTGAACATTTTCTTATTCAGATTTGGTCATTTAGTCATATATTTATGCACAACAGAAAGTGAAATAATAAATCATCATAACACATTGTGTAAGATTATATCTCTGTCCACAGCCTTGTGGCCAAACGTCTGTCCACATCTTGGTTCAGTTATCCTGCTGTTCCTTCAATTCCTCAAAGACTTACATCAACTATTTTTAAAAACCTTTGTTCATTAGCCAGGAACAACACAATAGAGACCGCAGACGACCTCACTACTCAGCCTGCAGTGCTCTCAACATGGCGGGCAACGACTGTTCTCGCTCTTGGGTGAGTCTTGTCTCCACTGTATGGCAGCAAAAACTGCCAGCAAAAATCTTAAGACCCAAGATTCTGAGATCAGGCATGAGTCGGGCATTGATTTTTGTTGGATATTTTTTTTCTTTCCTCACGCCTGCCTGCTTTCCTTTAGTGCGTTCAGATAAATCTCTTCCCTTGCTTCTCATTTGCTCCAAACTATCCTAGAAATTTTGCCCGGCAGTACGAAATCGATGTTACGACGAGTCAAGCAAGGGTCAAGAGCTCATCCGATACTTCTTTCTTTCCTACCTGCATCGAGTTTTGCCACCTTACCTGTCAACGGCTGTTCTGTTCGAACAATTCCTCTGCGGGCGTGACGAAGGCAGTAGTAGACATATTGAATGGTCTGCTCTTGGCGCAACAACACCTGTTACCTTGTCAACCTCATGAGATGTCAACCTTTTGACCTCCCTTCAAAAGGGATGTCAGAATAAGAATGAAAGTCTCGGGACTAAGAAAAGCTAAATGTCTTTTAAAAGTGTTCCAGCTAGGACTTACAGAAAATCACTCATCAATGTGTCTTTAATTCACTACAGATGAAAAATGCACACAGGTATGCGCACAGATTGATTATCTTAATCGATCTCAACTGTCACAAAAAACTACTACCTCCTCCAGAAATGCGTCACAAAACTATTTTTTTCCCTTTTTAAAAAAAAAAAACTCCTAAAAATCTCTTTTTCTTGACACGATCATGCATATGCGGATTGATTATCCTATCAAGGCTGGGTCTTAAGAGTACATAATTATGTTTGCTGCTGCGACAACCGCGACTATCTCAGCGTAGCTGCGAGAACAAACACACCAATATTTCTTCTTTGGCACCTGGCAAAGAGCTGGCAAAGAAAGAATTTCTCTCGACACAAGAACGAGACGAGAAAAGTACACAGCATCGAGCGCCGACGAGCAGCAGATGCAGTTTTCGCACGCTTGGCCTGGGAAAGCAAAACTTACAACCGGCGGACAAGCTGACAGCCACAAAAATCAAAGGTGCCTCTGGAGCCAAAGAATAATGGGTGAGCGTGGTCCACCCGTGAACAGCGACCTGTGTGGGTGACTGCGGTGTAAATTGAAGCTATTCTGCAAGACTTTGCTTAAAGACTTGTCCTGTGTTGACTGGAGTCACCCGATGGAGGACAAGGTCTGGAGGTTTCTTTTTTTTTTTCTCCTGCAGAAATTAAGACTGAGAAATGTCATGAAGGGGCAATTTCTCTGTGAAAAAGCACGGTTTTGAAGTCTCTCATGAACGCGTGAAGAGCTTTTGCTTTTGATGGAATATTCTTATCGCGGGACTTGAGGTTCTTGTCTTTTTTTAATCTTCATTTCCTTGTTTTTCTTCTTTTCATCTCAGCGTCTTTCTATCTCCTCTTTCATCATCTTGTCGGTCGAAAATTGATGACTCAAATATATATATATAAATAAATGATACTAAATTGAGAATATTGTCTTCAGTAAACATTCTAACAGGTCTCTATATTTTAAGACAAGCTTTCAAACGGTCACAGGCTTGCAACCCTCAGCATTTTCATTTAAACTATATATATATATGTCTGTGCGTGCATGGGTGTGCATTTCTGCATGATTGAGTATGTGAGTGAGATAATGATGCTTACTATGGCCAAAGGAAGAGCTGTTAGATGTGATTTTCCTGAACATATGCATCGGATTTACACAATACTCTGTGATTGGACACTCTCTTAACATCACATCCTCCAGGGCCACGCAGCACCTCTTGTAACAGTGGCACGTGACATCCCTAGGGGGAACTTACTCTCCCGTCATTTTTGCAGCCTCCGAAGAGAATGATCCAATATTCTTCCGGGAGCCCGAAAGCACGCTAGTACGAACTCAAAACCATCGACAGAGAGCTGCAGAAGCTGCCCACTATTTACAGTGACAAATTGAATTGAATATCTGTTTACTCGCAGCCCCTCAATGGCAGACATCCCGGGCGCTCTACCAAACGTGTTGGTTCGTCAAACAGGGGGCGGTGGTTGCGCAAACATCGCCCATTTCTGACAAACTGGGTGAGATGCCCGACAGCTCAGCCACTTCCACGTGGAGAAGAATGGTCAGACGCGAAAAGACGGTTGAGCCACCCGCCGAGAGCGGAAGGAGTAAGTAGATTGGGGTGGGGAAGATCTGTCGAGCGTGGGGTAAAAGGGGCAAAGAACTTGGAGAGTTGGGTCCCCTCCCTGAGTGACGACAAACAAACTGGATTAGAGCACTTGAAGGCGACTGTTGAGCCTAACGGGACGTTTGGCTGCAGGCCGTTCCCTGATTTCCCTCTGGACGTGGTGGCCATTTTATCGCCGGGACAACTGCCGGTTCCAGACTGTTTGATCGTGGGGCCAACTAGGATCTCTTTTAATTTTCGTCTCAATGAGCCTGAAATCGTTCTTCTTTTCAAGTCGGTGAGGCTGTTGTGAACAAATCAAGGTTGTCGCTTGTGTAAGAAAAGGCTACACAATGTTTTTATTCCTTTTTTTTTTCTTTTCTTTTGTATATTTATTTTGTTGGGTTTTGTGCTTGTCTGTTTATTTGCCTTTCTCTCTTTCGTCTTTCTTCTGTCCTTCCTGTTTAGGGGACAGCGTGTAGGTTCATTTTGCTCCTGGACATCAAAGTCTTGTTCACTGTTGCCTCAGACGACCTCTTCCCCATCCACAGCGTCGTCTGGTCTGTCATTTCCGCCAATCCACTTCATTAACACGTGATGCAGTGCACATCAATCTGCTAAACACAAATTAATTTGCGTTTTATCGGCTTGCTCGCTCTCTTTTACTGCAGCAGAGACAAGAAGCTAGATCCTTTCCTGCGAAAAAATCGGAAAATGTGAGGTCAAGGGGATATAAGCTAAGCTGAATTTATGGTGCATGTTAATTCTCCGCTGGGAGTCGCTGTCTGTCTCCAGCCATCGCGGTGCTGCGAGGTATAACCACGTGCATGGTCTCATAGCATGTGGGGGGTTAATGGCCAATCATAGGGCCCCGGTGTCCTACAGGTCTGCCATTTGTCTACAAGAAACGTGTTTGTTGGTATTTGGCTACATAAACTGTCGGTTGGGCGGTCTGTGCCTTTTGTCTGTCTGTCTGTCTGTCTGTCTGTCTGTCTGTCTGTCTGTCTGTCTGTCTGTCTGTCTGTCTGTCTGTCTGTCTGTCTGTCTGTCTGTCATTAATAGCCGTCTTCTTTCCATATCCAAGACTCCATATCTATCACTCTTTTCAAAACATTCCATGTCTTCATTCACAGGACCGTTTATTCCTCTTTGATCAAGAAAAAACTGACACCTGAAGGTGTGTACTTTTCCTCTCGCCAACCCCAAAGGTCAAGCAGGCAATGACTGACTAATGACTGACACCAAACTAAGGACTTTTGTTCAGTTACAAACCTGTTTTTTTTTCCCTACAGCCACATCATTCGGTCACTGCTCTACCGGACTTTAACACCGGATTGTCAAAAGAACTTCTTGTGATATCCGTAAGATTGAACAGGAAGAGATGAGGAGGACCAAAAGGACGTTTGCACGAGAAAACAGAGACATGTTTACTGACTACGCCAAAGACAAGACCTATCCTGTTCCCAGCCCCTCCAGCCGGGTGTGGTTCTTTGTTCTAGGCCGAGCGTCGTGTACATTGATTACACCCGAGTATTGATGCAGCTGGCCATTGTCTGGCTTCGGTCCCCGCTTTATTCTGCACAAAATCCAGAGATGAATTGGTGAGGTCCGCCCAAGGCCTCCGGCAGGAAATCATTTAGCGGCATACAATATTGGACTTGTCAGAGCAAAATAGTAAAGACACTCATCACTGCACCAACAATGCTGTGAACCGGTCTGGGACCCAACATTCGTGCCTAATAGAATAATCGTGGCCAACGGTTGGCTTTTTCTGACAGTATCTTCCTCCTGTTCGTGCAAGCCGCTCTCAAAAAAATTCACGAATTTTCAATAAGAATAAAAATCATGAATTTTTTTTTCCAGTCCTTTTTTTCGAATTTTTTTTTTTTCACCAAACGGATCAAACTAATCTGTCATAACTGTAGTCAGCTTCTTTCCTCCCTTATTTGCATAAACTGTTTTGTTATCTCCTTTCCGTTGTCAATCACAATCGTTGGGTCTTTTTTTCCTCCAACACAGGATTTGAGAATCTTTACGGAATCGACGTTTCGTCTTGTCAGTTTTAATGATGGGATTCGCTGCTAAGTTTTCAAGTAAAATAGGCTGATCTCATTAAGAAGTGGCAACTGTCACACTGCTCACAAAATATCATCTTCAGCCTTCAGTCCTTTCACACATTTTAAATGTTATCTTTTCAGAGCCCGGTCTCTCTAACCGCACGAAGACTGACAGACTAAAGTACTGGTATGCAAGCAGAATTTTGTAAAGATTTGTTATAATTTCTGATTAAAAAAAAAATTACGATGTTTTTACATTTCTTCTGTTTTAATTATGGTATTTTCATCTGACTGCTGTCAATAACTCTCTGTTTAGTTTTACTTTGCCTAAAAGTCACACAGAAGAAAAACAACCCCACAACTACTTTGCTCACCGACATGCACTTTGCTTGAACTTAAACCTCCAAACAGCCTTTTAACATTTAACATCTACAAATATTCATCAGCAGGACACCAAACTTAGTGTCCATCCCGGCCGTACTAACTTACCTCTCAAAGCTCTGACCTCAAAGAACCTCAAAGGAGCAAAAGACTTTAGTCAAAGCCATTCAGGTGATCACTGACTGTTAATCATGCCATCACAGATTGCACAACCTCGCGGATGCCAAACAGGACTTTTTTTTCTCGAGCAGAACGAAAAGTGATTTACTACAGTAGTGTTGCCTGAGGCTGGACCATGTTTCAATGGTTATCTCGTTCTTTCTCGGCGTGTAAACGCGAAGTGAGCGATTAGAGACTATCGAGAGCGCAAATAACACCGGCACATGACTTGCAGTTCCTCGAAATGTTGTCTGCAAGTAGCAGATGGCGATAGTTTTATCAGGTGAGCTCCACCCTCTGAACACTTCTACACTGAATCTACATCCCTGTAGGTAATGTTTACTGCTGACTTTTATAAACAGTTTGTTGATGAATCTCTGTGTGTGTGTGTGTGTGTGTGTTAGTCCAAAAAAACTCAATCTCTATTTATTTGCGAACATATTAATGCCAAGCAAATGTTAGTAAGTTCCCATACCTGAATCACGTCTTGGCAAACGCTCTAACCCTTGACATTATTCCCGCGCAAGAAATTACAATTAAAAACACTAAATCAAAGTTATCAGACTAGTTGTACACTGCTGTACACATTCAAGAATACCAAAGCTTCAGGGAGCACAAAAATCAAACTCGTGAGACACTGTATACAGCCAGAGGTCAGATCCCTTCAACCTCCACCCTCTGTACATCCACCCCACCCCACACCCTCTCCATCCCTGCTAGCTAGGCGGGCGGAGCTGTACCAAGGGTCTAAATAAAGACTGCACACTCTGCCTCAGCCTCCTGCCTCCATCGATCCGGCTGCTCCGTCCCGGGATGCAATTTTGGGGGGCGCAGGACCAGGGGCGCCGGGCAGTCTCCTCGCCGCAGCCTCGACTCTGGCACTTCCTATTCTGCTGCCAAGACACTGCGCCGTTTATCGTCTTCTCTGCCCTGCTCTCTGGCGCCCCAGCCACTGGGCAAATATCAAAGTGCATCGCCTTCAAAACTTTTTTTAAAGGAAGCAAAAAAATGGTGGAAAGGGGAAAAAAATTTAAAGTAGCTTCGTTAGACCATTGGTGAACAAGAATTTTAAGGTTTTGGGGTTTGGGGTGGAGTGGTGGAAGAACTTAAGAAAGGAAGTTTTTTTTCTAGAAATGGCAAGTCGATATAATTGACAATTTGTGTAGTACTGATTAATACTAGACTGAGTTGATTAAGAGATTTGTACAAGATTGAATAAGATGGCAGCTGTGACTAAAAGGGATGTTATGTAAAATAAGTCGGATAACACGTTTTCCTTTGTCGGTGTTTCTGCTTCAGTGGTGTAAGACCTATCGGTTAACAAACATGACATAAACAATTATTTAGAGTTATCAGTTTTATTTTCCCCCTTCTTAAGAGAGCTTTGCATGTTTGAGAAAATGCAATAATGATTGTTGTTCTTGTACACAGATGAGACAACTGAAACAGAAAGAGAAGTCAGATTCGCACTCCACTCACACACCTCACTTTATAATTCTCCCTTTAAAACAAACCAAAAGGTTATATCAATAAACAAGTGTAAGTCTTGCTCGCGGTCTCTCTCACTCTCACACACACAGGTGGGAAAATGAGAGGCTGAGAGTGGAAAGAATAAATATTACCGTTTCTGTATATTTTCTGCTTATGCTCTTAAGTGTTACCATCCCTGAGTACAATAACCTAATGGTTACTATTCTTAGTCTGTTAACCTATGCATAATCATTCCGTTACACTGTTTATGCATGTGTTGCATTCCTGTTTTAACCTGTTACCATTGCTCCACAGTGTGTATACACCTGACAAGAAGAGAAGCATCGTGCAGGGTACATAGTCCGGACGATCTGAGCAACACCTGTAACCCTACCTCCCTCTGCACCATCGTCAGCCAGGTGTACACCTCCCCGTGTCCTTATCACCAACGACCGCCTGGTGCACACAAGCTGGCGTGAGACACGTGCCCACAGACAGGTAAGAAGGCTGAGCTGACATTTCAAGATTTTAGTGGAGAAAACGACAAAGAAAGAGCATGAACTTTATTCTCAACCTTTTCACGACTCGAGAGAGAAAAACTTTCAAGGACTCAACATCACATCCAGTACAGATCATGTCGGAATTTCCCCACAGTATCCCTGAGTGACACTTCAACAGACATCGTGGCCCATTATCTTCAATCCTTTCGGTCACATCACCGTGGCCGAGAGTCGATACATGTTATCCTAGATACTGTCTTGACCAGTGTTCCTCACCTTTCTCATCTCCATGGAGTCTTTCTTCTTCTTTGAGGACATGGACAATGGAAGAAGCCACAGCGTCCTGTGAGCGCCTTTGTCTTCTGCAGCTTCTTTCACAGTCAGAATAATTCTCCTGACCTGATGCTGTATCTGTCATGGAGATAATGCAGTTTCTGTGTCCTGCTCTGTTTATTTGTGCTGCCGGCTTCCTTTTGTACCCGGGAATTCGGAAGTACCGCTTAAATGCCGTTTGGTACAGAGACACCCGGGAAAGTAGACAGGAAATAGACAGGAGGCACGGACTAACTGTTAGCATGCACGCTGTGTTCACACAGACGAACACACAATATATAAAATATCTGAGATGAACTCACATATACACACATGTACATCAACTGGTAGCTACCTCTGAAAATTCTAACATTTCAATTCTGTACTTTAAAAAAAAACTAGCAGTGGGATTTTTTTTTGTTATTAAGTTACTTCAACTTTACCTCTCCTTCCTTGTCTCCTTTTTCTTCTCCTATTTCTTTAAAAAAGCGACTTTTGCCGGGACGTAAATTCCTGTAATTGACTTGTCTGGCGCGGTGTAACAGTAGACCAACTTCCAGCATCCTCAAGGTGCAACCCATAGCTGAAGAAGAGATGACCAAACACTGCACTGCCTGCAGAAAATAAGCCCAGGGAGACAGGCTGCATTACAGGACCAGACTTTTTTGAAGAAAGATGTATGGCAAGGATCCCTGTGACAGGTGTTAAAAGCTGTTTGTGAACTGCATGTGGAAAGGTGTGTCTTACACAACCGCAGACAAGTGAACGACTTTCGTGGCTTCCTTCATTATGGAATCATCTCCCCGAGGGAACTGTTAAATATATTATTTTCTTTTACCCTCTTCTTTCCATCTTCTATCCCTCTTATCTCTCTTTTTGTTTTAGTGTGTTTTTGAACATATGTCGAGATATATATATATATGATTTTTCTCATTTTCGTTTTCTTATTTGTAAATGTCATCTTTTATACACCAAGAAACAGTAAGCAAGTATTAAATAAGCATAGAATCGTAAATCCTTAGTAAATCGGGATGAGGGAAATTGAATTTTTTTATTAATGACCTTTTTTTCTAAAAAAAAAACTGAAAAGATTTGGACATATTCTCCACTAGTACAAGGCGAAGCCTCGGTTGGTAGCTCAATACTTGTAAGAAGAAAGCGAATAACAGTGAATCGAATAAAAAGAAAGTCTTCTTTTCGAAAGTTGCAAATTCTCCTTAGGCTGTCCTAAGGAGGCTTTGCCGCCACACCCTTCATTTTTACCTCGGCCGTTGTAGCAGACGTGAATGCTTGGCTACACACTCACGCATGCGCACACACGGTGACGTAACGCAGTCCGACCGACTGGCAGAAAGAATTTCTTTCTTATTCGAAAATTCCTGCCTACATAACCTGCCAGTGGCGAACATGCCTGGTGCTTAAAGCGCATGCGCGAGGTTGCCTGTGCACTAAATATCCGGGTTATGAACTGCGCATGCGCACAAGTGCCGGGGTCGCTGGAGACCCAGGGTATGGAGTGCGAAGGACATGAAGCAGCCTGGACATTATTGGCCACCGCTTCTCGGCAACCGAGAAAAATTGCCTGCCTTTACAAGCTCCCGACAACCTCAAGCTGGCGATTGGCGCCATATAATAGGTCACAAACAAGATGGCGATTTGTGGTGTTCCGTGGCAAGCAGCCTAAATTATTCTAAAGCGATTACAACTCACAATCTCCTTTGGGGGAGGACAAGTTTCAACGTACTCACTACGGCTGGAAGTACCCTGCAAAACTAAAAAAAATAATTATAATAAATACAATTGGGAGGAATCCGAGACAGGCATTGGGTTCTGCTTTTCTTTCTAATCTGGTGCATGGCAATATTCGTCTTGAGAGGACTTAATATTCTGAACTAGGGAGAAGTACAAAATCTGGGTCTGTAAAGTGCTGCTGTTGATGAGTGAGTTTCCAAAATAGTCCGCGACACTGTTCTCCTTAAATTAAGGAACAGCTTTATTAATTTGCAATAGTCGTTTCTTCTCGTATTTATGGCATTAAATAATATCGGCGATAGAACACTATTATAACACTTTCGGCGCCTCGAGTGTTCTTAGTTTGCCTGGCTGTCGACGCGAACAGCTGTAAAGAACTGGAAAACAAACCCTTAGCTATGGCTGCACTTCAGGAGTTTTCATGTTCCCTGTACCCTAGCAACTGTCCCAAGAGACTAAACACTCCCTCGCCAGCCTGTGTTTTCTCGAAATCTGAATGCACTCGACGCTAAGTCGCCATACTTCATTTTCAGTCACACAAATCGGGTTGTGAGGCTCGTCAGAGATTGCTTAGAATTATGATATGTTTAAAGAAGCGACCACGCTCTTGACAGACAATTTTTCATGATTTAAAATAAATCTTTACTATGTTTCTATTGAACCAGTAGCAACGACACTGGCTATTAAATGACTGATGAGTAGGTTTTTAATTACTTTGCACCAAAACTGTAGCGTCGATTATTATTATAGTTAAAAATAATATTATATTAAAGTTAAATTATTATATTTATATAGTTATATTTTAAATAATTATTATAGTTAAATACCGTTCCTTCAAAATTAAGAAAAAGTAAGATAAAGGAGAACCAGCACAAAACCTGAACCAGAGCGTAGCAAGTTTATATTCTATGCGAGCCTGGACAGGAAGCCAGTGAAGAATATGGAAAAGATATTTTGCATGATCTTGTTTGAGCACTTAGAAAATGAGTCGTGCTGAAAAGTTTTGGAGTTTGGAATTGCGATATAGAAGAAGACAGGGCAAGAGAGAACTACAGTAGCCTAGGTTTGATAAAACAAAGGCCCGGATGTAGGCATCTGAATAAGAAAATACTGCCGGATAGTGCCTGTATTGTGTAGGAAAAAATGTGCTGTTGTTAAAAAACTCACATGTCGAGAGACGTATCAGATGTCACAGGAAGACCTAAGCTCTTGGTGAAAGAAGAGAATAGAGCTTCCGGCAAGGCTCGTTGTCAGGGAGCATGGCGGACATTTTATGACTTAGTAGAACGTCTGTCTTATCAATGAGGTTTAGTTGGTTTTGAACTATTGAAGACTTCTGAGATACAGGATGAGGTAGAAGTTAAGGTTGTAGTTATAGCTCGTTGAACATTTTTACTTACCATCAGTACATTAAGAAGTTGCTTACATCAGTTATCTCTCATTTAAATTCCGTATCATTAGGTTACAAACTGTCTCCATTTCTAATTAATATATTCCTATTGAAAGGAGTGAGAAACGGTTTGGATACTATATTTGATGAAACACACAAGAGTAAGAAAAGTTTGTATATTATATTTATGAAACAAACACACTCGTATATCTATCTATAAATATTTTTCTCATTAAGGAAAACAATATGTAGTAAAAAGTTATTTTTGTCTGCCTATAAAGTAATAGTGACTACATTTTTTAGCTTTGAGTTTCTTCTACAGCCATTTTTTAAAATTCTATTGTCCTGTTTTTCCTATTTTAGTCCTGATAGCGTTTATGTAGGAGTGTTTCATTGCCGGTGAAATGTTTCCTCTACTAGTTGAACATTTCTGTATGACTTTATCTTCTCCACCACCAAGACTGAAGATTATCCCGGGCCAACTAGTCTGTGTCACCATCAGTCACAGTCCACATGATTTAACATTTTGTGTTTAAACGATATTTCTGGAAAATGGATTGAGCTGAGCGTGGAAGCACGCTAATTGCTTAATAATAATAATAATAATAATAATAATAATAATAATAATAATAATAATAATAATAATAATAATAATAATAGCAGTTAATGGAAATCATCAAGCCAATCCAAATTCTGGGTGGAGACTGTGGCCCTAAACAATATGTATGTACTCACCAATATATGTAGTCTCTCCAACACATGCACACTGTAATAAATCCCATACATGACAGCTGCATGACAACACAACTTTAAATCCACTGTCACGTGCAACAACAACGTGTGGCCGCCATCTTAGCGCCAGGGCTCTAAAGCAAACAACAATAAATGGCAGTTATTTAACTCCAAACGTCATTGGTTGATAAGGTTTGTTACAGTGTGACAGTTTGGTTAAGGAAGGACAATATATAAAATGTGCCTTCAAGGAAAACAAGAACAGTCCAATTTTATTCAGTTTCATTTTAATTATCTGAGAGCAGAAAAACCCTTTTTTCGTCTGGTTGTTATCAGCAATTCTAATATTATCTAGATAAGATCTTATGGGTATCGTCAGTGGCGTGAGCACTAGTCACTGCTCTTTGAACGCAATTGCATTTATTTCAAAAATCAATGAGCGCTGCATTTTTCTCTTCATTTTATCTTGGTAGAATTTTGTCATGTGTTATCGTTGAGGGCTTGAAGGCGTCAGTCATTGTGTACCAAAAGGTTTCACAACCGTTAATGTTGTTGATGTTGAGACTGGCTACACAATGAGTGAAAGGTGTCATGAGAACTACAAAATACTAAAAATGTCGCTGAGGTTGTTTATGTTAAGACTGCATGGCATACTCCCACACAGTGCCACTCCTCCATCATCCAGTGTCACCAGCCTCTCCTCTCTTGGGTATCTTGGTATGAAGGAACGGGTGCTCTGGAATTCTGATTTCATGATGTCTCGCATCTCGTTGTGGGCAAGGACTATTTCGTTTTGTTGTCAAGGCAGTTTGTTGAATCAATGCTTGTGTATAACCCTTTGTTCCATTGCTGGTTTTTGATGACACAATTTGGCAATTTTCTACACCATGGCTCCATTTTTATGTCATTTCCCTCCTGATAAACATAATCTCGCCATCAGGAAAGGCGTGGCAATTAAGCTTTTTATGAAGAAATACTTCTTGAGCTAAATCTAGCAAGTAGCCCTCGACGACTATGATGATGATGATGATGATGATGATTGCTGAGTGATCATGTGTTCTTTCTTTCTCTCTCTCTCTCTCTCACACACACACACACATATTATCTCCAGGCTCCGGTTCCAGACGGGCGCTGGGTGCGGTTCTGCTCCGTCGGTCCACACTTCGCCATAAAGTCGATTCCGGAAGTGTGTGCCACATCGCCAGGGCTGGCAAGAACGATAATTTACAGCAGTTATTACTGTCGAAACTAATCCTGCCGTTCAGCTTTGCTGTGTGAAGGAGGCGCTGCCTTGTAAGCGCCGCAATGCGCATGCCCGGAGACGTTGGCTTACTAACCATCAAGCTTACGCTGTAAACGACCAGCCTGCTATCAATGTCATCGTCCCGCAGTCAAGTTACAGACCAAAAGACGAAGAAAACGACGACACACACACACACACACAAAAGACATAATCACACATAATGGACCCACCATCACACAATGATACACATGCATGCACATAATTACATCGCGCACCCCTCTACTTCTCCTCCACGGCTACCACCCTCTTCCTGTCTCTATCGTCACCATCGTAAACACCCAGGAACGGGCAGCTTTAGTTTCTTTTGTGTATTCTGGCATTTTCTATCTCACAGCCTGATCAGCAGCTGCACCACGAAGATCTGTCACCTCTCAGGGAAAGTGAATTTTACAGAAAGTCAGCGTGACATGTGCATGGCAGTATGTTCTTGAGACATACATTGTAAGGTTGTGTATGAGAGAGAGAATCGGAGTTTTACACCGAGCCAGCAACTAAACTCTATAACACTTCAAGGTAGTCATGCCTGCACAAGAAATAAAAGCGTGCCCGAAACGAGATCTGAACCCAGGACAGTCAACTTTGGTGATGGCGCTAACCGGACCGCCTGACAGTGTATGACAACAAGTAATTGCAGCATAATAGGTAATACTGCAGATGACAGTACGTCACCACTGTACATGACAGTGACATTCAACTCAGAATTGTGCATGGCAGTAAGTGAATGCAACATGTGACGTAAGACTGTATGTTACAGTAACCGCGATATGTTACGTAACACTGTGCATGTCATCTATAAACCCGGATGGAGCGATGGACCTAACCCAGACATAGATACAATCAGAAAATAATTTTAGCATTCTTCTAGACTGTCCCAAGCAGGAACCAGAAATCTTTCCCTCGCTTGAACAATTTTTACGACCACCACAAAACAGATGTTGAGAGACCCTAAGACAGGGCGTGAGACACTCTATGGGCGGGCTGCAGGGCGGGAGCGGACATCAGTGGTCCTCCAACATCCACAAAACCGCAGCAAAGGGAGGACAGCGGCGGGAGAAGTCGTGGCAGCGGCTGACAGCGGATTTTCAGCCACAAAGAAGTTCCGGCCTCCTTTCTTGCCGTGCTTTGGCCGCAAGCCCCTGGCACCATCGTCTTTTCATGCCTGCGACCAGACTCTTGTGCTTGTGCACATGCTTGAGAACTGCTGCACCGCCTCCGCCTGACAAAAAAAAAAAAAAATTAGCAGCATGCACACACACACAACACACACGCACGCACGCTCGCACACATTCACACGCCACTCTATCGCACGTGCGTTTGTTCTCAGGCTTTTGTGCCACGAGAGCTCTCCGTTCAGGAGGTATTATTTGTCGCCGGACGCGCCAGACCTGAAGAACCATTTTGTTCCCCAGATTTAATGGAGGCCTGAGTTGCGCATTTGCTGAAACGCAATTCACTCTTCCGCCAACATACGACCGTCCTGAGGATAAATTTGCCTGGGCCGGGTGTTATAAAGTACGATTTTACTCGCCTATCTTCTGACACCCAGCTTAATTTGTGCTTGTTGGTGGGGCGCCATATTGCTCCTTTTCAAATCCCAACGGCTAAATTGATTTAAAGCGAGAATATTAGATTTCATTCGATCAGCCCTCTTTAGCTCCCGCTCGTCCTCAATCCTATTTGCTAGTTTTTATCTTCATTACAATCCTGTTTGCCCTGTTCCGAGCATTAAAGTTTACATGGATACTGCAAATATCCCAAACCGATTGGTGATTTGTTTTTGGATCGGCCATTTTGTCGGAAGTGTTTTACATCTCTTCGTTCGGTCCACTCAAGTTCCTTTTCCCGCATCCGCCTTCGCTTCTTATTGGACTCTCGAAGAACCTTTTGTTTGCTGAGCTGGTGATATTTCCCCTCGATATCAAATAAACAGTTTGTAAAACTGTCGGCCCTACATTGGTCTGTGTTTCCTGTATTATGCTTATTTTTATCTTAGTTTTGTTTTTGTAATGTGTTAGTGTTTGTCAAATTTAATCATGTATAAATCATTTAGCTCTATTCTCCACCGTGGGCGTAGAGGAATGACAAGAAGATAAATCATTTAAGTGTTTTCATACTTTTGATGGTTTTGCATCTAATCGAATAGTATGAGCAATGATTGTAGTGTTTCTGAGACAATTCTTCACTTAGATTATGTCAAAAGGCAACCCAAACGAGAGCTGTTAGGTTCACGAAACAAACAAACAAACAAACAAACAAACAAACAAACAAACAACAAACAAAAATACAAAGAAGAGAAAGCAACCTATAAGTACACTGGGTTACATGTCATGCGTGACCACCAACTACAGAGTTCAAGAGTTTGCAGGTCATATATTCCTTTTTTTTCTTTTCGCTTGGATGTAGGGAGGCAGTGGCTGCGGGTGTCCTATCCGACACAGTCTCCAACCTTCATTGTGCCTCTGCTGGCTCCATGGAGGTGGACGGAGTGAGCCAAATCACAAAGCATCGACCGACGTGGGGTTATTATCGATAATTAACATGCTCGCCCAGCCTCGCTCCCACAATAGTTCCAGTGTTGTGCACGTGTCACGATGTCCGGTGGAAAAAATTCCTACGACCACACACACACATGCTCCATGATTTTAGAGCTCACTTAAAAGTTTCGTTGCACGGTCATCATCGTGCCACCATTGATCTCTGAACTGCTCGCTGTGGGCTGTCAGCCTGGTGCGTCGATAGTCGTGTCCATCCACCCCACACCTCTCCCACCCTCCCTGTTACCCCTCCTCCTCAGTTGCTGGTCTTGCTTGTCCAGTGAGAGGGGGCGAACATTCAAAATGAGATGTTCGGGAATAGCGATTCTTCTCTCTCTCCCTCTACCCGCTGGTAAACTGTTCCATAAAGGTCTAGTATACCCTGACGACTGTTGAGGATAATATCCTAACCTACGTCCATCTAACGAACAGAAAAAAGGAAACTTAAAACCTATTCAGGTTAGGAAATACTCAATACTCTAACAAAACTCATGCTGTGAAGAAAATAGTAGACCTTTTGTCTTCCCTGGATACATTATACTGTGTCACACGTTTCTATTCACAAATGATTTTTTGTGTTGCTATGGCTATTTCTAAGTTATTAGTTGCTTTTACCTCTTCGTGTTCTCTAACAATCTTCCAGACCATCTTCAGTGCAAAGTCTTGTCGAGAGTTGGAAAAAATAACCACTCTCAAAGTTACTGACAATATATATTAATTGAAACCAACACAGCTTCGCGTTTTTAGCGAAAAAAAAAAGGCAAAACCTATTAAATTTTTTTTTGGTTGAAGGCCTTCTTACAGTTAATGATTTTTACATCGATTTTTGATCAACGGAAGATATATTTTTCAACTTTCTGCAATTTGTAACTTTTTGCACCCAAAGCACCAATCATGAAAATAGAAGCACAGTCAAATGAATGAAATACTGTTATTGTGTTTTAATTCTTTGAGAAAGTGGCACATTATTCTTTGAAGACGACAAAAAGAACACCTGCAAATTCATGAGCCTCTGTGATGGCCACTTGACTGCTTCCGTTGCGGGCGTTAAAGGGAAGGAACTCGTCCGATATTTTTTTTTTTTTTTTTTCCAGTGTAGAGCGAAGAAGCCCCCTACAGCAGCGACTCTGTAGCCTTGCTTGCAGCAGTTCATGCTTCAAATACAACAGCTCTGGTTCGGGGATGAAGCAGAAAGAGAATTTAATCTGGCAGAAATACAGTCAGACCAAGCGCGCTAAATTCGGAGTTCAGAGTTACCGCTACATGGCTCTATTGTATGGCGTGTCGCGGGCAAAAAACGGTCAGGAAGAAAATTAGGGAGCCCCCTCCCAGCCAGAGCTGTCCACTCCGCTCTGCAGTTGGGATTCATCTTTGTCGGCATTGATTAGGGCGCGGTGAAGATCAAACGACTGGTGCCTAAGTCTGCAGTCGAGAACTTGTTTATGTTAAACAACGCTGTGCGAAGCGTGTTTGCCCGCTGACCGTGTTGGAAATGTTTTAAGCAGGAAAAAATAAGAAGAGAATGTTAGAACAATCGTAATTGCACTCAGGGATCCAGCTTGAACATTTATGACAGTGTTCTGGGGCAGAATGTTGTGGTTTTGGACAGTAACCCGCTGTCATGGACATCATACCTTTGTCCCGGACACTACACTGAGGTCCTGGACATTACACACCCAGCTACTTGTTTGTGTAAACGAACGGAAACAAACTCCTTTCCAGTCTTGATGTAGTTTCTGACCAAGAAACAGTTCTTGAACAGCTGTGAGAAATGTGTGTGAAAATGACAACATTTATGTAATCTTCATCATTACAAGATGTACACTCACAAATTAAGTAGTTTACCTTACGGACGCTTTCAATATAAATTCTGTTTGATCTGTTTGACCTCCAGTAAAATTCTGTTTAATATTTACAGGTGAGCGTTTGTGAGCCAATAAATCCACTACAGTAAATTTATACTTGGACTTTTGAAAAGGCTTTGGACAAGAACATCTGCCGAACGAAGGTTTAGATGTCAAGTATCCTTGAGGCCGTTTAAAAGAACCAGCTGTGCCAGATGGTGAAAATAAACCTCTTTCCTGCCATATCTCTTGTCGTCATTAATGACAGCCAGGACGAAAAGAAGATAAGCTCGATGATCGTAGGTAGAAGCAGCAACTCGGTATAAATATGCGAGTTTGTGTTTACAAACACTGCTTCGTACTCACAGTGACTTAAACGCGTTTTGTACAAATCGTGTGTTGAATACGCATCGTGCATGTAGTGCCTCTAAATATCAGTCACATTTCCACAGAGGTCCCCCCGTGTGCCATGAGTCCTGTTCTGCTGTGGAGGGCTAGCGAGTCTTCAGCTGCAGCTAAACCTCATCTTTCTTCTATTACCTCGTTAACGTCAAGGCTGCACCACGTGACCTTTCATGGAAGTTGGGGTCATTGGCGTTCTTGCGTCTGTTTACTTGCTGAACATATTTGTCAGCCTTTCCTGTGACTCCTAGCCTTGGCCTTTCTTTTTCTCGTTCTTGTTCTAATACAGATATAAAATCATTATAACAATGAAGAGTCCACAAACTGTCACTACGTTCCTTTTGTCCTCGCCACAGGAAGTGTCCCATCCACCTAATTATGATCCTACATGATAGTCACAGACAAGCACGACTGAAAAATTACAGCCTGAAAAATAAAGGACATGTGACAAATCGGTCTATTTACTGATCATTTTTCCTCTTTTCCCCTGGTGATAGGAGACTTCTGTCATCTGTGTCTGTTGCCACGATATCTTCAGTTCAAGATCTCTCTGTATGCTCTGTGGTCAGTTCTCAGTACAGGTTTGTTGATTTTAGTAAACGACTAATTAGTCTTTGGGATTTTAAATGTTTACTATTTTCATCCCTAAGTCTATACACGTATTTCTCTGTTCATCTTTTTTTCTGGAAGCCTTGTACTTAGAAGTATACTTCACGAAACAAAACACAAACAAACAAACAAACAGAAACGTGCCTGCTATTAACGTCTAGAGCTTTGTCTCTAACCATAGCATTGATGTCACTCTGTGATTCATTAATTTCCCTGAGATTTTGAATTTAATAATTAAAAATATTTAGAATGTGGGATTTTAATGCTTTCAATATTTAATGATATATCTCAATATCCATTAATTGTCAGGAAGTGTTGACTTACATTAATGCACGGGATAATTTATGGACGAATTTGTGGGGGTGTATAGGGTACGGAGATAAGATGAACCCGTAAACCATTTGTCAAATCAGACAAACACTTATAAAGCCACGTTCCGAGCGCTTTGCATTACTGTGACCATCGAATTTATTATTTTATGAGAAATAATAAAAACAATAATCTGCTCTAGTATTACCTGCATATTACTTTGATATGATAACATGAAGCTATGAAACATTGGTGATTTATGATATTTATCTGTTGTAAGTTATCATCTAAGACAGACAGTTTTACTTATTTCAACTCTCTCTACCATTGATTAACAATATTTCTAGTCTCAAAAATGTAAGTCTGCTCCGCTTCCAAGCTTGGCTGCCAATTCTGTTATGTCCTGTGTGGAAAATCTTCAGGAAACAAATGAAGACAAATAAAGATGTAATTTACCACTCCTCAAGCACTAAGCTCCTCTGTGAACGCAAGACACAACAGGTCTCAACATCACCACCTGCACCAGGTGAGCCTGGTCAGAGACAATTTACTCTGCAATCGTTGTCTGGATATAAGGACATCTCAAATACACCGCCGTGTCCATCACCAAAGTGCAGGGTCACCGGCAGATCGAAGTGTTCCATTCTCATTTTTGTTAGGTGTGCATGTCCATTTATCTGATTGGTCATTTAACTCCAAGAAAAACACTGAAAATGTTCAATTTTATTGTGGCAGTGTGGAGTTCATACGAGTTAAACATAGAGTGCATAACAACAACTCATATGACACGGTCACCTGTAATGAATATTTCCTGTATATAGTCTTTACCGAAATTATTTAATGACATAATCACAAGATGAAATTCGCATCCACATGCTCTCTCTCTCTCTCATCTCACACACACACCTCACTCGTATCCGATACATACTTGTCAATTCATACAACAAATACAGTGTAAAATTTTTAAAAAATAAATTCATACCTAGATATATTACATAATATCCACCAATTATTTTGGTGAATAGTAATGTATACAAATACGGATCATGACACTATATTTCAGGGCCTTTTTCACCCATTGCGCTTTCTGCATTTTTGTACACCAGCAGTTGAATGAAAAACTTATGTTCTCTATACTTTAAGGAAATCACAACATTGCATGGGCATCATTATATCCAGGGCCGTGAAGGAACTTGTTTTACGGTGTCTATAAAAGATAATTGTATGCATGGAAACGGTACCTGAAACTCTTGCAAATACTAGTTTCGTTTTCCTTCGGGGTACGCAGAAGATACCGTTGAATTTTCTCTCCCCCCCTCCTCACCTCTCATTTCCCCCTTTTCTTTCATCCTCTCTTATTTTTTCCTCTCTCTGTCCCTTGCTCGCTATAGTCGATATTTTTTTTTTTTTATAAAAGCAAAGAAAATTATCACAAATTAAAAGCGCACCCTGGAGCACTCTGCTCGGGATTCTAGGGATCCTGCATGGAGCTGTGTTGGACATGCTTGCCCCTGGCCAGTATTAAATGGACTGTCATTTCGCCGTACTACGAGAAGGCTTTTTATTGTGGTTGGGGTTAAATGATGTCGCGTGCACAGGAACACACTAATGTCCTAACTTCTGTCACATGGGAAAAGCAGGGTGACTTTCCACAATCACAAGTGACCCAGGCCAATAGGTACATCGTTCTCGAAAACAACCATTCGAAACCAATCGTTTCAACGGCATGGAAGCGTATGAACGCACAGGATGTGATCCAGAGTTCACTGCCATTGGAATAGTTAAACAAACATGTCTAAACTGTGTCTTGCTGCAACAGTAATTTTTAGATTAACGAAAAACAAAATCAACGAAAGTGATGGTGGATGAGAGCAGTAGACTGTCATTTGCTCGTTTGCAGTGATGAGTATTTGACAGAGTAATGCCTGCACAAATTTGACTCATTATGTCCACTCTTCTGGCAAATCAAATAAAAATCTTGCCTTCAAGCAAATCACGACGATTTCTGATGCTATTGTTCTTTCTTTTTTTCTCTTCTTCTTCTTCTTCTAGCTCACCAAAATTGAAGTCGCTGCTTTCGTTTTGGCAGAAGCGAGGCTTGATGTGAACACTGCAGCGATATATCCACCCTGATGCATGTTGCTTCCCCGGAAATGCACAACTACCTCTGCAGATTACGAGAGGAACTGAGATGTGGATCAGGCATAAGTCGGTCCAGCCTGTACAGATTACATGGCTGCACGTAACTCAGCTTAGGGTATGAGCCTGCCAAGGCCTGCCAGATCCGTTTCTTCTCACTTCAGAAACACGAGCTGGGGAATTTGGATCCAGCAGACTCCTAGATTGATTACTACTGGCTGGTTTCTAAAAACCTTAGTTCTGAACTTAAACTTGCAAGGCATTTTCGTGTCCTAAAGAAGAGTAACTCCATGACATGGTTAGTTCCCCTTGTTTATGTTTGCTTTGTGCTAAACGTAAAACACCAACTCTAATTGTCGCGCTCGTTGTCCGACAGTATTTCATTGATCTGCCCGGGTTGCCCTCGAATGGTGATGCCGACGAATTCACTGCCATTTCCTGTACGCCTCACGTGACATGCAGAAAAAAGCAGGAGCGGAAAAGGGTGGGCAAAGTGGACAATTTCCCTCTCGTTATGACACAGCGACCCCCAGGCGGCCAGGTCCTGCGGCTGCGCGACCAGCCAACCAAAGGGATGGCAAGACTGACGTGTACTGGGGTCAGTGCGGCAACTGCGATCAATGTATTAGGACAGGTAGTACATCTCCTGCCCCGGCCGCCTGATTGTTGGGCGCGACGTTGAAGGGTCATCGAAGGGACGTGGAGGGCTCTTTTAACCCCATTTGTGTGTCTGCAGGGTTCAACGAGCATGTGAAGAGAGGAAGAGGGGAGCGGAGGAGTGTGATAAGAGAAAAGTAGGTGTTTAAATGTCCCTGAGTGAACCACTTCCGGTATTATGCATCCTCTTTCCTGTTTTGAACCACGTTCTTTGTTTCCAGATTGCTCACCGAGGTGAATGGCTTGACATTTTATGTGCGTCTGATATAATTAATTATGTAATCGATGAAATATTACTTCTACTATGCTGTTGGATTATTTTTATAATCAACATTGTGTGAACAGTGTCTTTCTTTGTTTTCGCTCATGCTTCTCCCTGCCTTCTTTTTCTGTCTCTGTGATCTGAGGTTTGGATGTGTGCGTGCACACCTGCAAAAGTGAAAGCGAGGTTAAGTGTATTCACGGCAAACTATACCACAATTGCCCGCATAATGACATGGGCTTAACATAAACAACACGATATTGGACACAACTGCAGATTGGATTCATCGAAAGAATATTTTTAGCTTAAAATCCATCCTGTCCAACAGACAACCTTGTGAACACCAGGCAAAGCTGTTTCTGCACTTGCAAATTGTCTAAATCCCTTAGTTATCAAATATATCTTTTCTTAGCAATAATATCTTCACTTATCGATCTGTCTTTATTTCAAAATAGGCTCTTAATTCAGCATTACTTCTACTTATGTAATTAGTTCATATATGTAAGACCAAACTGTGTCAGACATACATTAGATTGGACATCCTCACACACCCATCCCTCGGGATTTTCTGACTTGACTTAAAGAAAACAGCAAAAATTATTTGCTGACCCCAAACCCCAAACCATTATAAACTGCATTATAAACTATTATCTCTATAGCAAACTCAGAGACTTTGAATGAATATGTTTCCTGATCTTCTAAATTGAGCAGCTTGTGCATATGTGGGATACAGCACTGGAGTAGGAACCATGGGTGTGGGTGCAAGGAGGCAGCCGCCCCTTCTAGAAGATTCTGATGGAACAAGAACATCTTTTTACTTACAGACTTTCTGAGTTAGACATTAATGAGGGCTATCTTAGAGTGTGAGTGAGGTGAGGTAAGGTGTGAGGTGATGAAACAAAGGAGTCCAATGACATCCTTCATTCCACTATAAGAAAAAAACTCGAAAAACTGTAAGAACAATACGGATTTCGTTGTTCTCAATAAGCCAATTTGTGTGTGTGTGTGAGAGAGAGAGAGAGAGAAAGAAAGAGAGGTTATATAACCTACCACGAATCAGAAGGAAATTTTTTCACAGGGGGACTGGCAAAGGTTAGGCCAGAATCAGTAAGTATTTAAAATACAGCGGGATGAAATCTACAAATCAAGACCCCATAATGTTTTCTTTTTTATTTACTGACAAAATATGGAGGATAAAGAAATAAAAACACAGAAAACGGGCAGAAAATATACCGCTCACACTGTTTGGACAAGACTTGTACCAAAACTCAGACACTGCTCATCCGCCATTGCGAGAAAAGCACGCCTTAGAGAAGTCAGGTGTGACCTGGTACCAGTCGGGATGCGAGCCGTGGCGATAGAAACTGATCTGAAGGGCGAAGCTGGAACAGAAGGTGCGCCAGCACGTGCAGCACACAATGGCAAAGGAGCTGTCATCGGGCGCTAATCTGGCACTGCAGCGATTTGGTGTCGGGACGTGTTAGAGGGCATCACACGGAGCCTGGGTCCGCTTTGCCTCGGCCGCCCGCCGCTAATCCCGACACTGGGAGGATCGACCCAGTCGCGGCGGCAGTAGCTTTACAGGGGCTTGGCGGCAAGAGAAGGCCAGTCTCGACAGACTTGCGGGATTTACGGTTCCATGCCAATGCTAGTCATGCCTTTTGCTGGGTCAGAGATGGCCGACTGCAGTATAGAATTTGTTTGGAGCATGACTCACGGCTTTTTATCCCCTTTCCCTTCTCTTTCTCTCATTTTCTCCTTTCCTTCTCACTCTTTGACTCTTTTCTTTTATATTGGAGAGCTTATAACCGATTCTTCAGCAGTACATAGCCACGACATTTGTGTTTTTGTTTATTTGCTAGTTTTTATATCCTTTAATAAATATATAACAGTATATAGGTAATTTATTATACGCAGACTTCTGAATTGCCTTCGAGTGTCCAGATCTGTTCTTTGATAGTGCGACTATCGACTTTCGCCCTCCGCCTCAATCCCCTATCTGTGTATCTGTAGAAATAAAGAAAGAAATGATGCCCAGAAAAACAGTCTATCCCTCTAAATTTCCAGCTAGACTCTTGGGACATAAACAAGACCTTCTAATGCTCCATGAATCTGCGGGAATTTTCTGTAGGGGGCACTGGAGAAGGCACGGTCCGAATCAGTGTGGTTGTAAATACACCAACATTTATCACGTGGTTTACAGGGATTTTATGGCGTGCCCGGCTCTGGTCATTTTTGTCGATTGTCTCTAGTCTCTCATGGCTAGTTTTAAGAGTAGGTTAAAATTACACACCCTGATGCCACGACACCTACGGTGTGTGAAGGGACTTCGGTAACCAGGATTTAAATAATGACCGTTGGAAGGTTACATGTTAGTGAAAGTGACTTTCCCTCGCAGTTGAGATAAACTAATATATGTGACCAAGACCGTCAAGCCACCATGTCTTGGCTGTCACATCAAATACTCCAAAATAAAAAAAGTAATATAAAAGGGTCATTGATTGATTAAAATTATCATTGTTAAATTGGTTTTAAATTAGGTTTTAATTGTAACGTGCGTCTTCTACATATTTGCCGCAGTCTGATCTGCTGGACATCGATGGAGAGAAATCTTTCCATCAACAATCATGCCCTCGCTGTTCACACAGACACACATCAGTCGTGATTTTTTAAAACCATATAAATATATGTCATCGTTGTCATTGGCTATAAGTATTCCTAGACTGGAATATTGCCATGGAAACCAGCGGAAAGAGATGCATGATTAAATAAGTGTCTTGAGCATGATTTACGAGTTTAATCTTAAAATCTTCGAAAACTTAAAAACCGTCTTAAGACATATTGATATAGAACTGTGTTCAGAGACATCTGTAATATTGTCTGTCAGACAATTGATTGTTGGCTGTCAGAAATATCACTAATGAAAGTTATATATATCTAATTACAGCTCTCGAGATCTGAACTGACTTTCGTCCAGTATGCAAAGTTTCCAGCAAAAAAATGCAAAACGTTATAAACACAAACATTTACTGGTCATAAGCTTCTCTCGTTTGCTACACCCAGTTGACATAGGCAAACTTTAGTCAGTTAACGCTGCTATCTTCTGTGTGGGTCATAGACACTAACACCCAGTGTAACGAACTACAAATATCAGCTCCCGTATTTTCATTTCGAGAAAAATGTAATTATCATCGGAGCATGGACAATTTTAAGACTTGCCAAAATCTGCATAGATGACAGATGCAGTGTGAGCAAAGGGAAATAAAAAAGGCGATACGCTATTATCAAACTCTCGAAGTTACTACCCTTTGTTCCTTGTCGTTTAAAAATAAAAAATAAAAAAAAAACACCAAAATTGATAAATAAAAATTAAATAAAACTGGTATGATTTAATCAAACCGAGTTATACAAAATACATTGCATGAAATATTTTTATTGAACAAAATGACTACGTGCTTCCGTGGTCCCAAAGTAACTGTCAGTTTTAGAAACTATTCTATGCATCGTGTCTTAGATTACTGCATAAAGCTGTGTAAAGGATGCTGTAATGGCAATTGTTTTTTATTTTTATTTAGTTTTAGGACATCGATTTTGCAAAATTTGTTTGTAACTGATTTATAAATACCTGGATGAACTAAAAACTAATTTTAAAAGGCATCGTAGCTTAGGGACTTATTATTTTATTTTGAGCCCTCATTCAGCTGTCTCTGTGGCGCAATCGGTTAGCGCGTTCGGCTGTTAACCGAAAGGTTGGTGGTTCGAGCCCACCCAGGGACGTTAGTTTTTATTTTTCTTTTCTTCATCTTTAATACAACTTGTTTTGATCTAGTATCGTATTGGAAATGAGATCTTAATATAATGACAAAGAATGGGATCTTAATATAATGACAAAGTTGACGTGACTCCCATTCGAAGAAAATCGTGTGTGTTTTGTGTGGTCATCATTGTTGTTCTATCAGTCAAATTATTACAAATGAATAGACCAGTAAAGAAGCCTTCTGTGTTTACTTAAACCGCAAAGCCTCAAGGTCTTGTGAAATCGATTGTAAACTGGCCGGAACTGGTAATTAAGTGCGCGTGCAGCAGTATGTCATCTGCAGCAGTCTTGTTTTTAATGCAGGTTTCTCCCTGAGCTGTGCTCCATCCTAAGTGTCCCGCTCGGGTTTATCAGATACTCGATCATGTCACGTCACTGAAATAATAATTATACTCGATCATGGGTATCGCCTAATTGTGCGCCTTCCTAGGAAAATCTACTCAGAAACTCTTACACCATCAGATTACTCGTTTAAGAACATCGCTACCATTAATTACTGGGATGAATAATTTAGTTTTAGCATTATCATTTTGATCTAATGTAAACGCGATTTCATTTAGACAATGTAGCATCTCTCTAAATTCACCTTCACGGTGGTGATCGGAGATTTTAGCTTTCTGCTCACAATAAAAATTTTAATGGCCACCATTTTGGATGAGCAGAGCATATTCGCAGAATCTAATGTGTGAGACATTTAAAATGCTGGTCACTGGTTTATGTTTTTGCTTCAGTCTGACGTCCGTGTTACTAGCCAAAAAAAAAATTAAATGCGTTTTCCCACCAATAAAACACACATTTATTAGGTTTATAAACTTTATCATTCATTAATGCCCACTTTCAGACAATTTCTTCACTTAAACACGTGTATGAAAAAAACATCTAAACAGTATTTAGTAGACTTCGCATCTATTTCACATTCGTTGTCGTCATCATCGTCATAAACCTCCTATCTCACATTACCACTATTTTGACTTAGGTGAAGAGTGCAAATCAGGAATGATGACAAGAATGATGACAAATATGATAAAACGAGATTGCAATACTTGCCTGGAAAAAAAAGTATTATACAAAAAAAGAAGAGTTAAAAATAGCCAGTAAACATGGCAGTATATATATTCAATTGCATAATTCAATTCTTTCCCCTATTTACACAGTCACACGTCTGATCAAATAGGTGTAGTTGGTACTCTATACTCGTACGATAAAATACTGCGTCGAATGGTGAAACGCGACCATGTTACAAACTGGATCATGCCCAGAAGTACAGGATAGAAGCAGACGACCTTAAACATGACATCTTTGATTATCTCCAATTCCTCCCCTGAAAGCAAACCATCCTGCAAAATAAAAAAAAGTTATAGGCTTTTCTCTTTCACTCCCTTTCTCTCCTTTATCTATCATCTCAAACTCACAAATTTATATTTTGTATGGCCAAGCAATTGAAAACCTTCAATATTCAGTCAAATACAAATGTGTTTCTAGAGCCTCAACAAGCACAGTGGGCTACAAAATTTATCAGGATTATCAAGGAGTTAAAGGATTATATTATATAAAGATTGCATCCAATAATTACTAATGTGTATGGATGGGGAATATTGGCAAATCTCTCCTCTCTGCTGCGTTTGAGGAAAACAGGTAAAATCACAGGTAATGTGCTCACCTTGAGCTTTTCGTAACCGAAGTGATTGAGGATTGCGACAACCAGCATGGGAGACAGGGAGTTGGCCGGCTTCACGACCAGAGCGTTGGCGCCGTAAACCGTAGAGGAAATAGGGTGTCTGTGACGATAAATAACGAGTCAGTGTTACAGCATTGCCACAAATAAACAAACAACTGTTTGCAGGAGAAACAAAAAGTGTTCACGTGTCGGCAGTACCAGAACTCAGCGCCCAATCACAAGTAAGCAATTGTTTATGACATCAAATATTGTCACGATGACTACAGAAAACTGTCTCTGGGTGGCCATAGAAACTAATGGATAGAGTGGGTCTGACTGTCATGTTTCAGTCTACAGACAGTTCATAAACATTTGTTTGTGTTTCATGAAAATTAGTCACCAGTCTCACACTCTTCCCCTAGGTTAAAAAGTTACGTATTTACTATTTGCAGAAAATCGTTATGTACAAACTAGAATTTGTTTGCAGCTCAGATATGAGAAAAATAGAACTAAAACTCACTTGCGATTGTACTTTTCCCGGTCGTGGTCAGAAATATCAGATAGCGGCATATTGAACAGTGAATAGGAAGCACCTGTGACACTCCTGTAAAAATCAAGGATCGTTAAGTTTTCTTTAGATGACAACAGAAATAAATCATTGTGGTGGTGATGCAAAATGACGAACGTCTGCGAGTAGCGATCATTGCATCTAAGCAATGTACAGTTCCTGATCATGTGTGCGTGGCACAATATATTATACAATGTAAACCTACGGATCTGCAGAGAAATATGAAGAGCTAGCGTGTTGGGATTTAACGGTCACACGAGCAAAGCCAGTGACCTAGTCTGTGTAGATCCCCACATAAAACATTACATAAACTGACTCACGTATCGAGAAGTATGAAGAGCATCAGAAGCCAGGGGTTGGATGGGCCGATCAGAAACATGAGAAGTCCACTGCAGATCTTAAACACAAAGCTGCACCGAATGATGCGGAAATAACCAAAACGTCCAACAATGGGAGCGCCAAATATGACCATGAACTGCGGAAATAAGAAATTAAATAATATCTAAATGATTTTTTTAAAAAAGATGGAAATAGTCACTAATGTAACAGTGTGAGAACCTGTGAGTAACTGCATTGGGACACTCAGGTGACACGGGCATAAAAACAGTAGATGTGATTAACCCATTCTGATTTAACAAATAAAAACACATTAACAACTACTTTCGAGAGGGTGGAAACAATCAGACGCATGTGAAGCTTACCCCTCCAAGGGTACCCGTAAACCCGTAGAACGTGCTGCGAACCGTAAGAGGTACCCGTGTAGTGGGAATAAGAAAGTCGCAGAGGATTGCCGTGAAGTTGGACAAGTATGTCTTGTGAAATTCCTGAAAGAAGTTGGTCAGCACGAAGGCTATGAAGTTCCGCTCCGAAAGAATCTGTTGAGAGAAGATAGACCGTTTATAAAATCACGACATTAATTAAGTATTTAATGTGACTTTTAAAATGGCAGTGCAGCATTATTTTATTTTAAATCAAAGGAAGTTATTCAGTCATCCCCTACACCCACCACTAAAATTTGCATCATTGAATTCAGCAACCAGAGGAATCTCAAATTCAGAATGAAAAAAAAAAACCCAAAACAAAACACACTTTCTTGAAAACGGTCAACTAACCTACCTGCCACGTCTTTAACCAGAAGGGCTCCTTGACCTGTGGATGATTCTGCTCTATATCTTGTTCTACTTTCTGAGGCATTTCTACATTGTCGTCTTGGGCCTTGTGTTCACGAAAGTCCCACACTGTGTGCGCATTAAGCCCAGTGTAGATCATGAGGGACATACCACATAACGCCACAAAAAAGGCGGTAATCTGGAACGCCAGGAAGTTCTGTAGACTACTAGACGTGTATTCAAACACCAGAATGGAGCAATGCCCTAACATGCTTGCCATCTGAGCGTACTTGGTTAATAAAAGTCTGTCCTTTTGGTCTGTAGAAATTTCGGTAAACAAACAGCACATAGCTAAACCAATGAAGGTGAACATTGTGTCGTAAAGGCTCAGAGCGATTATGAGATGCAGTCCCGTGGCCCAGTCACTGGAGCCAAACTGGAACCAGGGTATCATGTATGACAAAGCCAGGAAAGGAGCTGTGTATAGAATACTTTCCCTTCTCGTCCTAGTAATGGTAAACTTAGCATTGTCCTGAAAGAGAGCGAACAAAGGATCGTTAACGGCATTCCAGATGAGGAACAGAAACTGGCGAAATGAAACCATGACTCCTGAATGTGGTAGCGGTTGAGGAAAACTTTAACGTAGTAGAAGTAAAAGGAATGATGGATCATCGTCATCCCCAGGCTGGAGGCACAGTAAGCCATCATCCGTCGTTTTAGGGTCATTGTGCTCTGATGTCAGCTGTAAACAGAAACTGTGACACTTCTACTCTTCACTATCGCTGTTTTATCAGTTCTCTTTTGACAGTACGTGATTTCGTTTAAGCTGTCTTGAGCAGTTTATCCAAACGTCTGTGCGTTAGTTAAGCCACTGACCCCGAATAGTAAATGGGTGACATTTTAAACAGATTCCCAGAAGTGGAGAACATCAGGACCAGGTCGAGAAGACTAAAAGTGCTGCAGCTCCTGGTAATGACTTGCTTTTCATTGTTCCAGCGCTCAAGCACAGGTGTGCATTCGCTAGAGAAGTGTCGAGAGAATGAAAATGATCCCACAGGCTGCGATAAACCTGTTTAAAAAAGGAAAAAAAACTATTAAAATTAAGCATTCGGATTCAAAAGTTTTAAAAAATGTTTAAAAAAACAAAATGATCACTTCAAAAATAAGGGTTCTGATCATGCAAACCATTCTCACTCGGATTCCAATAATGTAATTTAAATAAGTATCATTACTATTGTTATCACTAAGCACTAAACATAATAATATTACTTGTATAATGCCTTTACCATCCACAAAAGCGGGCTTAAAGCGCTTTTCAAAAACAAGGTACACTGCTGTGGACTTCAACAGTTAGAGAGATTTAGCAACACAGCGTTGGCAAATAATAATAATAACAATAATAAGTGAGCATTTATATAGCTCAATATTTCCGTCAAAGGACAACTCATTGTGCTGAGCAAGTGCACGAAATACTCACAAAGACGTAGAAGGAAAAACCATGACAAGACTCGCTGCACTCCGGCAGCAAAGGGAGATCACTGAAGATATAACGGTAACGACCCCAGAGAATAAGGTTAACGACATCAGGAAAGTACTGAGAATATATTGAGAAATCTTGAGAATATCTTGAAATAAGAAGTGTTGTCATATGAAACTGTACAAAAAAGTAATCGTCACTTCAGTTTATTTACTTCATCGCAAGGTCGTTGCCGAATGGAGTGAAATCCAGCCAATAGATCCAGACAGTTCGCACTTCAAAATAACATCAGCTACAATCCAGCTACAAAACAGAAGAGGGTAGAAAACGAAGCAAAAGCACGTGTAAGCATGAAGATCCAAAAATTCATCCTAATTGATTCATGACCACAACACTAAAACAAAATCAAAGAGACTCGATCGCACCAGCCTGTCAGGTAAAGGGAAAGAACTCTCACAAAGTCTCTCTCAGATATATACCTATAAGTAAACGACCTCAGCAACACTCTGCAGTTTAACATCAGACAGCACTCAATAATAACCAAGATGCTGGCAAAAAAGTCAGTATAAGCAAGGTCAGTAAAAGTGACTCACGGTAAGTAAACTACAAACGATTGCAATAATAGTATTTTTTCTTTCGTTTTCTTCCCTTTTCAGCTTTTTAAAATTTTCTGTTCATTTGTACGTCAGTCAATTCATTTTGTTCCTCTTCATTGTTTCTTTCTTTTCGCATTTCTTTCTTTCTATATTCATTCCTCTTTATTTTTTCTTTCTTATTTTTGCCATTAATTTCATCTTTCTTTCATAATAAAGCACATGCAGTCTGGCTCGTAAGTTTTCACAATATAATAAAGCATATAAAATTCGGCACGAGATCACTTACAAACGCAAACGTGGACTTAAGTACACATGTATGCAAGCGCGAGCACACACATACACCATCGTACTTCTAGGTCGCATTGATGCTAATGAGGCTGAGAAGATAGTGTCACAACAAGCTGTGACACTAAGCAACACGTTTTACCCAACTGTGTATTCTGAATAGCGTTTCATCCACCCTTCTACATCTGGAATAATTACCGCATGTTTACAAATTTCAGGTTTGACAGATACCAAGACATGGTGACATGAGAATTTTCGAGACTGCAAGTTTCAGAATTCCATGGAACCCTGAGGTGGAATCCTCGGCAGATACATTGCACAGAAACCAGAATTCAATAATCGCCTATGAGTTCTTGTCGATTTCTAGACAGTGGAACCTACCACTACAGATGAATGTGGAGACGTAAAATGAACGGTCAAGGGAAGACAGCGCGAAAAGCAACAGCACACACCAACACAACTCTTCACAGAAAGACCTGCATCTCCTTTAGTAGGCTTTATTACATGGCAAGCTACCTATGTAGTCACTGGTGGGTCATCGGAGGTCTGTGCAGTACTACAGAACCGAGCATTGTACTACAAATGTTTACATTCGGGTCAGGAGATGCATGATCGTTACCGAGCCTGAAGGTGTGATGCCACACGTGTAGCCTCGCGCTCAATACGTGTGCTTTGCTGGGGTCGGGGTGGATGTGAGCAGCTGTGCGACTGACTTCATTGTCACCGAAGTGAGAGATGACTCAAGCCCTGGTGATCATCGTCTGTTCGCTGTTTATACGCTTCAAGATAAGTCGGCGCCACGTGTTTGCCTTTCTCTCGATTTCAGCTGTTTAGTGGTTCTACTGTCTGTAAATCTGCTTTATGTTTCTTTTTCTGACAACTTGTCTTTCTGGGGAAAACTTTGTCAACTTCTGCATCCCCCGGTTATTCCCCTTCCACTCGTCCACCCCAAAGACGTCTGGTCAAAGAAAGGGATATCAGTCTGTTCGCCTGACTGACGGTAAGGACCTTAGGATGGGGGGAAGAATCGTACAGCCTGCTCTTTACATATATCCTGTCTTGTCTTTCCCAATCATATTAGCGGAACAACCGATAAGTGAGCGCGACGTGCAACCAGGACTACCGCAACACGTTTCCAAAAATGCCGTTAACAGAACGACAGCAAAGGTGCACACGACACATCAAATGTTCATGTATAAGAAGCAGAAAAATTTACTCCCTTTACTACGAAAATGTGTACAGGTACAGACGCTGAACGCATGGTGCTTAAAAATACTCTTAAGCCCGAAGACGACACCTCACGAACACACATATGAGTCGTTATAAATATTTTCTGCATAAAATTCCTACCCACAAGCATCCAGTTCTTCGCGTTAAAAAAAAAAAGCAGCTATCTCACCTGAAATCGAGGACCTTCGTTGCTCTTGCTAGTTGTTCCTGAAGGTCAGATACGTATCCGATCAACTTTGCAAACTAAGCTTGCCTAATGTCGGAGAACTTGTTATACTTCGAGTCGTCGCCTTTTTAAGGTCCGTTTGCAATCAGCGCACACACAGTGACATGTGACGCATGACTCTATCCAGTCAATGGTTGACCCCTCACCTCCCCACTTTTTTTTTTTTTTTGATGTAGCCAATAAGCGCTATGAAATCAGCATCTGGGATGAGGTCAGAAACGGTTGACGCTGTACTTCTTTGGAGGGCAGACAGTGTGATGCAAATAAAATTACCTAATTTAATGCGCTTGATTTATTTTAATTAATACTGTCGTTTATATGATTTGACATTAACTAGACCGATCATTAGCATGCTGCAAAAACTCGATGAAGATTATGTTTTGTCGATCGTTATGTGCTTGTGATCAGTGGATTGTTCACGATGTCGTCAGTAGACTGGCGACACGTGTCTCGCTGAGTCATTAGAAGAAGTCCGGAGAGGTGGCGTGGGCGAGGCAGATGGGGAGAGGTAACACTCGAATATCGAACTGGACTAGCTTTTATAAGTTCGGCAGCTTGTGTACATATAAATGCGTTGTATGCTGTCTCACCTGGGGCACGCCAGACCTAAATATAGAGCGAGGTTCCTCCTCACATCATCTTTTTGGCATGATGAGGAAAGGACATATTTTGTCTCGGTGATTTCAGATGCACAGTGGGCTACGTAAGCAGCGTGATAAACGTGACAGTCATGTTATGAACTGATTGCTGTAGTCATATTTATTGACGATGTAGCTGACTCGATCCTTCCCTTCCGTGGTGTTAACCATGCAGCTACGCTAGCACTTGCTATATTTATCTCTTTAGGTATACGGAATATATAATGTACAATCAAGCTCGTATATTTATAAGGGCGCCCGGTAGTATAGTGGTTAAAACACTCATTGTCACTACTGCAGTGAGCGGCTAAGGGTTCAGATCTCGTCTAGCAACCCTCTTCGTATGTGACACCTGTTCGCAGGGCGTCCGAGGTTTTCTTCCACCAAATAAACCAACCATCGTATATTAATGTACACACAACACGCAGCTGAAGGACCGTGCATGATACGTCAATATGTTTCGGCACACAATAACAAAAAATTTGGAAGAAAGCACTTTATTATTATTAGGTTCACATAAATGCATGCAGCTCGATCGTTGAATGTTTTAAGATTCACGATGGAATTTTAATTTCCCCTTCTCGACTGAAGCACAGACACAAGAAAAATAGTGAAAAGGAAAAAAGAATATCTTGTACACAATTAACTGCATACACTAATTGTTCCATTGTCATGATCACTCATCCCCCAAAAATTGAAACAAATTCAGTAATACACACCTGCATCAAAGTGAACCCACGAGTTGTCCCCCTTTTATTGTCACCCTCGCACCTGACAGGTGTGCGCCCGGTAGGTGTCGCCTGCGTCAACTGCCCTTCCGCTTCTCGCGAGTTTGATCACAGGAAGACAACACATAAGTTCAGCTTGTTTATCAAGAAGGTTCCTTCATCAACCTGAGAAATGACGAGCGTGCCGAGAAAAAGCTGGCATTTTGTCGTCGTTGTCCTGATTGTCTGTTTGACAGGTTCAGGTGAGATGGCAGTTGTACACATGTTAACAACACCGGAAACATTCTTCCTAGTGCGTAATGGCAGGCACAGAAATTTGAAATCGGTTAAATCAAAAGCAATATGAAAAGAATACTAAATCCAAACATGGCGTACATTCCGTTAGATAAAGTAATAACGTTTAATTCATAAATAATGTACGTATGTTATAGTCACACGTGTTCTGTAAACAACAACCGAGAAAAGGTAGATATTATAGACTTGCTTTCATTTCCGCGTTGTGCATGGCACTGAGATAAAATAAAGAAGCAGTATATTTATCTGATCAAACATGTTGTTTTTGAGCAAACTGAATGTTTTAAAAATCGCACTGTCTTTGCTGTGACGACACCATTTGATTGCATTGCATTTTGTGTAAAAATTAATGAATCGCGAAGATAGACATACCATAACAGTGCAAAGAAAAGCCAAAAAAAAGTTGACATGAATTGTAATTTTTTTAATTGAAATTAGTAAATGAATAGCTTATGCAGTTTATTCAGAGATCTATATAAGTTAACCCCCATAATAATTTTGTGTAAAGTTTGGCATAAAGGATTAGCGGATTTGTATTGTTACACTTAAGTAAAAAATACTGTGATTAAGCTTTGTAAGTTATACATTTTTATGGTTTATTTCTGTGTGTGAAAATATTTGTCCCTGTGTGAATACCAGCCTCTAATCAATAAGTAAAGGAGCAGTAAAGCGCAGTGCTTTTACTTTTAGTGTTATTACTATTTGAATTTAATATTGACGCATGTTGAGTTACTGTCAGTAACTAGCAATGATTGGTGTTATCACATTTCTTGTGCATGTTACTTTACAAGCCTTTCTAATTTTCAACAGTGAAGGCATATAACTGTTACCAGTGTAATTCAACTCTGGACAACAACTGCCAAGAAAAGTGGGATAACTCACTGAGCACAAACAGTGAGAAATACAAACCCTGCAGCCTTTGGGATACCAAATACTGCATCAAAGTCACAGGATTATGGGGAGGTATGCAAAATGTCACCTAAATAGATTGCTTTTGCAGTGTTCCAGCTGCTTGTGTGTGTTTCAGACTTCTGTTCAGTGACTGCCTAAATATATAATAATAAAAAATGAAAAATTTGTAAAGCACTTACACTCCGAATATGCTAAGAGTGCACGGGCAGGGTGCACGTGAGTAGAACCCTTGACCTACGATTGAGAGCGTTATACACTGGGAGAATGTGTCATCGTTTTAGAAAAAGCAGTTTTGTTCCACTTCCCCAGTGGAAAAAAGTGCACGGGAAACACGGGGGTTCAGGCAGTCAACATTTTAAATTGAAAGTGTGTGAAGGAGATGAATTGCGATTTTCATAGGTAAGAAATGACGGTAAATCCATATGTGTGAGAAATATTTATTTGGGCAGAAACTACTTCTAATAATTGGGCACCATTAAATATCTCTATGCTCCTAACACTTTCATATTTTTCGCTAGTGACTGCTGTTTTGCGTTGTATTTTGCCTTTGTATTTATTTCATTACATTATAGTTTGTGTTCAAAAGCAAAGGTAATGAATTCTTAGGTAGTTTAATGGGATTTTACCTTGTTTTAAAAATGCATCATTATTGACAAAAAGCCATAGTTTTGCTATTTTTGGATGGATATTAGTCCTCACAAAATCTTAAAATAGGCATTAAGCTAAGGAAAAGTCAAAAACATATTTCTTACTATTTCAGAAATGACTGAAATTATTTGGTAATTTGTTCTCCGTTTTGTCATATTGTTTCGGTTATTATACTACTTACAGGTTTTTCTATGAACATCCATATTTGTTTGTCTTCATTTTAAAGTAACACATGTTAATAGGTGAAATCAAAATGTACTTTTCCCCTCATGTTGTGGCTTGAGGGATGGTCCGTTCGCACAAGAATCGAACAACAGAGTTCCTATGGATGCAAAATTGGTTTATTGCTGTCACAATTCAGACAGCTATGCAAAAGTACATTTTCTTGTCTAAGTCATTCCTGTTATAATGATAATAAAGTTAAAATTTGTAAAGCGCATACTCACACTCCTAAGGAGTATGCTCTTAGCACTTAAGAACAAGAACGAAACATGGACAGCATACGAGGGACAGGAAAACAAACAAATAACAAATGAACTATAAAAGAATAAAATTATGGGAAAGGTTGTTAGGAGTTATGTTTGTGGAAGAGATGCACTTATAAACGTATCTTTAGGTGACAGCACATTTTTGTCTTAGCTGCCTTTCACATTTGTCTGGGATAACTATTTCAGCTGTCAACTGCAAGTATGTTTATATATGTGTTAACTGGTAAACAAGCTGATTTTGGAATATCTTTGCTTCACTCGTTGAAGGCAATAGCAGGTGGAAGTTAAAAGTAAGATGACTTAATTAATGACTAATATTATGACTTAAATAAGTTTATCCTAACCACCAAATAGTAGTAATGGTAATACTGAATGCATGGGATATATTTTAAGTAAAATTTTTCCAAATGTTGTGACAGTACCTTAAAGAATGTCAATGTATGTTTCAGGGGTTGTAGGCACTCATCGCTTCTGTAGTTCCCGGGATATGGGTGACCAGTGCCAAGACATCTGGTTCCCTGACCACGACCGCATGTACCGTGCTTGTGTTTATACCTGTTCCAGTGAAGGATGTAACTCAGCATCAGGATTATCTGCCTTTCCTGCAATTCTTGGTGCCGCTATTTGGTTGGCTTTGCATGTCCTGAGAAAGTTTTGATTAGTGAGTGCCTTTGATATAGGAATAGACATGCATGTTCGAATACAGATTGTGGATGGAAGAAAGAAGGCAGGGAAAAACTAGAATAGAATGTTTTTGACTTTTACAATATTTTGTGTGCATGGATGTGAGCATGTATCTACACATGTATATTTGGTGTGTTTGAGAGAGAGAGAAATTGCTTATATTGTTGCATGTTAAGCCATTTATGAACGTTTGTTTAGACTGGTAAAGAAGTGTAATTTGTTTTTCGTTTGTAAATTTGTGTTGTAATCATAATGACACTTTGACAGCCTGCTAAATTTAGCTGTTTGGGAAAAATGAAAATATAGTTTGCCTTGGCTTAAAAAACACAAAGTAGTGATTGAATTCATAAACATTTTAGAAAAATAACAGTTAATATGAAAATAGGCCAAATGTGTAAAGCCATGCAAGTCTTTTTCTTTTTTTAAAGTGCTATGTGTATATATAGATCTGGTTTTTAGTATATTTGAATGTCTTATATCAGACAGTTCCTTGTTATTTTCATGCTGGCTTTACATTATGACAGTGTTGTAAATACAGTATGGGATACCAGCTGAATTTATTGTGTTTAAAATATCATTTTTGCTTTCATGCTAACAAGTCGGATCCTTAGCACAATGCCAAGGTGGCTTCCACTTGTGCATATAGATAAACACAGATTCATCTTTTAAAGAGCATCAACAATTTAGCAGCTCTTTAGATAAAGGTCATAATTTTGATTATAATTATGTTCTATTTCTTTAACAGAGAATGAATGATAGATGTTTTGAAACGATTCTCAGATAATTGTCAATGCAAGTTCTAAAACAAATCTTATTCATTGGCATTTGATGCAAATCCATGTATTTTTATACGCAGCTCATGCAAGTACTTTAAGGGTGTGAATGAATAGTGCCTTGCCATGTGACCACGTGAGTGTGAGAGAAAAAAGATGTTGTTCATTTGACATATCCCACAACTTGAAAAATTTCTTCTCATGCAGTTATTCCAGTTTATGAAATGTATATATAAAGTGTAAATAATGTACAGTTTTGTCTAAACCATTTTCATTTTAGCCTTGGTAAATCATATTATACATTATTCTACATACCATAGAGAGTCTGCTGAAATTTAATACGTATATTTTTATCACCAAAGCGATGTCTATGGTGTTTAAGTAATGCTGCAACATAAACTAAATCCCTAAATCATGTGCTGTCATTGTGAATTCATGATTAGCACTTAAAGTATGACACTAAGGTTGAGGTTGTATGCCATACATTTTTTTATATATATTATTATCGCCTGTTAACTAGCCTGTACACTAGCTCATTTCCAGTTTATGTCAGATTTGTGCAGAATGTATAAAATTTTAATTCTTTTTGAAAAAGAAAATTGGACAAAAGTTTTTGGGTTTTTTTTATTTAGCACTTGCAGTGGAAGAGAGTGCACAAGATTGGTCTTTTCAATTATCTACCTCTTAACTCCCTTTTGCCACATCCAAAGTCTAACAGCATGTAATTATAAGTAATGTAACTTTTGTTCTTAAACATATGCAGTATGGGTTGCTCTGTAACTTGAATGTAAGGTATGTGAGCGCTCGCTCTGTCATAGATATAAAGAGAATAAGAGAATTTTGGTTTCTGTTATGCTTGAACACTGACCATGATAAAGTTTAATTTTTAATGCGTAATATAGAGTGACCCCTTATAAATTAATACAAGCATTACTTTAATATCCATGGTAACAAGAGGGTTTAGTTTTTATAAACACCATATATGAATAAGGATTTCTAGTTAACATTTTTAAAAGTAATTCATAAAAGAACTGTTAGACATGTAATTAGGCAAGTTTAGAAAGTATGAAAACGAAATAGATGTCTAATTGAATTATTTTAGAGGTGCAAGGGAACATTTTATTGTAAAGGTAGAAAAAGACAAAAGCTTAAGTTTTATAACGGTGTAGCATGGTTGTCTCCCTTGAGATGTCAGGCCAATTGAAGTGTGTTTTGGAAAGGGTAGGTTCGAAGTGACGGACTCCAATGAGTCAACTACTTAATGATTTTGATTGTTGGCACAATTTTCCTTTTGCTGACAGATCAGCCAGTTTGACTTGGATCAAAATCTTAAAGTCTGTGTGTGCATGTATGGTGCAATTGTCACCATAGTTGTGACAGTGAAAATAAAGTTCTTAAAACTGTTCACAAGGTGAAGTGAACATCACCTTTTCCTTAATCTTTGGAAAGTAGTTTTCCATTATTATGTCTTTTCCCTGGTCTATGCATGCTTTTTTATGAACTTAATCTCCATGTTCAAATTAGTGAACTTGTGACTATCAATACACAGTTTAAGTGAAGCATTTAATTGGTCAAATGTATTCATACTCAAATTTTATTGTTACATGTTTTTTTTATTAGCATTACACAGGAAATAATTTGATCTGAATAGATTGAGGCTATGGGTATTGACTTGACAAATGTAGTTTTAGCAAATTTATGGGTTATTTTTTAAAACTGTTGAGGTGGTTCAGATTGATTTGGCATGAATGAAGCTTCTTAAAATGTTTACCACTCTCAGAGCATTTGTACGTAGATACAAGTCATATTTTGAAAAGCTCTATTTTGACTCTAGCTGATCATGTACCTTTCAAATGGTTATTTCATTTTTGTGACAGACTCAAATTTCAGTAATAAAAAGCAAAAAAAAGAACCCCCAAAGACCTTGTTGTATTTGTGGCTGTTGTTTTGTCTCTAGTCCTGTCTACAGCAAAAAATGTAAAATAAATGCATAATAATGATTTTATTCAACTTAATGGTCAAATAATGCTTAGTAATAATTGAAAGTGCAGAACAATTCATTTAGTAATGCTATAAAGAATTTTTGCATCATGAGTATGATAACTTTTATAACTGCAGTATTAATACAGCTGCAGAACATAGTCATTTAGGATATTTTGAAGTTGGTCGAGCAGTTTCAAAACAGACAGAAAGATATTCCAAACTTTGAACTAAAACATAAACTATATTGTAACGGATCATTTAGTTGACTGTGCCCCATTATTTTTATGGTATTATTTAACATCTGTAAAAAATAAACTGACCTTATAATTCAGACTACACATTGCATGTCTTGGGCAGCATTATCATCTCAAATATAGCAAAGAGAGGATGTGTGTGCTTCTGAGGGAAGGCAACTTAAATTTGTGCAAATCACTATTTATCTAATCCTCACTAAATTTAGCAGGAGTATTTCCGTGGACTATTGTTGATGTACATTGTCCCAAAGCATGTGTATTTTTTATATTTATTTTATCCATTCTAAGATGATACTGATGACAAAATACTATGCACAAGAAATTTACATTTACTGTGCTGCACAAATTTCTCCAACGTAATTTAAGAGAATATCTTATAAAAGAGTAGAACAAAAATTGGGAAGGGAAGAAAAAAAGGGCCTGAGTTGCATGGTGGTTTCATTTGAAGCATTGTTTTATTGCTGAACAATGCTGTCAACCTGTCAAATTAGCAAACGAACATAAGGAGTAAAATGGCAGGAATAAGCTTAACTCAAACAAAGGGATGAAATCAAAAGTGAACCATAAAATCAGGGTTGAAAGAGCAGCAGCAATCAACCTGAGTTAAATCCAGCTACCCTGGCTAGTTAAAAATATTTTAAAACACTCTTTGGGATTTCTATATTTCTTAAGAGCAAGAAAGAATATTCTCCATTATGTTTATTTTTTCCTTTATCATTCAAGTTAAGTATTTTGTATTCAAACAAACTGTGCACATTGTGGAATCATTGCAGATGCCCACTTACTATCAGTTCTTCATGGGCATATTGAAGACTTGTTTGCTGACCAGATGTACGCTTTGTATGAAATTTATATTTTAAAACAATTTCAAAGCATATCATAATCTTTGCACTTGAAGTTTTATTGATTTACTTTGTGTATGAGTTTTATCCTATTATGTGTTTTTAGACATCTCTAGCTGCTTGTTCAATATAATAATCCTACTCCAAACGTAAAAGTCACAACAATGAATGAATACACAGTACAATGCATCTTTATGGTCTACTTCTGTTTATAAAAGAAAGAAATGTTTCTTTGTTTGGGGCTCACATTAGCAATAAACAGTGTATAGTTACATCCCAAACACCCATACAATTGCTACTCACTTTAAACCCCTATCCTAGGCAGAAATATGACCCTGCTGTTTAAGCAGAATTTGTAATTACATACTTTCTAATAAGTTCACAAACTTTTAGAACAAATGTGCATTCCAAATACAACACAATACAATTTTATTAATCCACACTTGCAATCACAAATGAAAAAAGCATGTGTACTATTAGTGAATATATTGTCATGTACTATAATAGACTAAAGTTTTATATAAATATGCCAAACGCATATACACGTACACAAGAGAGTGACACTGTTATTTTGATTTCGCAGCTTACAACAGCAACGTGCGAATCGTGAAAAACTCAATACTGCAGAAAGGAGAAAGATGTGATGTTGCTCTCGGCTTTAGGTGGCGGTTTCTCTCAGTACCGCCGAAATGAAGAGCGGCTTCTCCACAATACTCAGAAACGATCCTGGCTTCCTTGCAGGTGTTTCCTGAAGACGTTTGAATGTTTTCAATTTAAATGGTAAATGACGGGTGGTAGTATATCACATGATCATATGCTACAGAACACACGTATTGACATTTTATCTTTATAGCAGACAGAATGAACTTAATGATACACACTACACTCATGTTTGTTTAGTTTAGGATGGATATCAGTTTATGTAGGTATGGATAGATACTAGTTCTTTTTCTGTATGTATTCATGGTTTGATGAGACGTTTTTGTAGTTTTAATTGGAATGGGGTTAAACGGTTTGTGTATGCATGAATAGATAGGTGTGTTGTTTAAGTTGATTGTGTTACATTGGTGAACAGTGTGAGATTTCTCTATTATGATTCTTTTCCTCTCTGGAACAGCTGTAGCCAATAGTCCCACATCAAACTGGAACTTTAGCTTTATTTATTACACACACTTGTAAAAACGTTTTTCCTCATTAAAGTGGGATATCATTCTTTATTATTATTTTTTTCTGTTTGTTCATTTCTATATCCCGATTAAAGAGCCATTAGTTTTGAAAATTGACTGACATGCACGTTACCTTCAAGTCATCTGTTTTGATAAATCTGACCTTCCGGAACACGTGCACCATGGCCATCTTGATCTGCAGCAGCGCCAGACGCATGCCGATACACTGGCGAGGTCCGAACCCGAAGACCAGGTTAGAGAAAGGGTTCACGAATCCATCAGCGCCTTCAATGAACCTAAGCGAACAGGAAGAGAGATTTATAAACATATAAAGTACAAACGTCTGTATCTCTGTGATGATGGTGTGTGGTGGTAAGAGAGGCGAAGAGCGTGCGCGCATAGCTTTCGTGTTAGAAAAAGTGTGGGTGTGACGATGAGGTAAAACGCCTGTAACCAAGAAATTATGGGAACCGAATTAAATCTCTTGCGGCACACGGGATATTCTTCTGAGACTACAACAGAGGCAGCTAGAATTTATTTTTACGTCTTTAAATAAAACAAAATATCGTTTCTTCTGACGCTTACAACAAACTTAACTCCTAATTTCAATGCTGTGCACACTATTCATGATTAAACTCTACAGTGTCTATAAGAAAAATGTGTGTAAATCTGTAGAGTTTGTGACCACATACATTGCCAGATCTGTTCGCTTACCTATCGGGTTTAAACACGTCAGGGTCAGGGAAATATTCTGGGTCCCTCATCACATTTGCAATAGGAACGCAGACACCAGCTCCCTTAGGAATAGTGACTCCTTTAATAGTCACCTCTTCTGACGCCATTCTGTTAACTCTGAAAGGTTCACAAACAGTTGTACATTGAATTTAGAAAGCTCGTGGTTAATTTCTTTGCACTGTGAGTTAAAACAAGTCAGACAAACTGCATTTAAAACAAATTATATTTAAAAAATTATATTTAATCCATTAAGACAAAGAACATATTTTACGTGTTTAGAGGAGGGAACATCCTCAGTGTTTCCTGCACGACGCTGTCTAAATATTTCAGCTTTGCCACACCCTCGTACGTAGGTTTGCCCTGAAAACAGAGAAAAAAGAGATTAGACAAAAAAAGATCAGGTTTAAACTGTTTTTCTACCATTACTATGAGTGGTTTTTATTTTACCTTTGTTTCTTTCTTAGAATTGCTTGTACTTTTTTTCGGGTAAACGAAAATGAGAAAATCCATGGACTTTTCTGATAGTGACTAGTATCTGTTTGTCAGCAGTAACACTCACATCTCCAATTAGGTTTTGGATTTCCTGTACAACCTTCTCTTGTGCTTCTGGACAACAAGCCAGGTTATAGGCCAGGAACTGAAGGGCGGTGGATGTTGTGTCATATCCAGCAACGAAAAAGAGCATAGCTTGAGCAATGACCTCAGTCCGAGACAAGGCTGTTACCAAAGACAAACCTCATCAGTATAATCAATGTGAACATAGTAAGAAATCTTTCGTTTTTGTCTAATGTAATGTCAAGTATAACAGTATAAGGAAATATTCTAATGAATAATGAACTAAAACAGGCATACGTTTACTTCGAATTGTCTACATTTTAATGAACGAAATTGTATTTTACAGTAAGCGTAACTTTAAACTGTTTTCAACTATCTGACCAGGAGGACATAGGAAAACGTACTGTAAATTAGGCAGTCTATTAGTCCATTGCTTGAACACATTAAATAAGTTAATTAAGTGGGGAAGGCCATACAAATTAGGGTCTGCATCAAGATTTGTAAGGTTCCACATTAAGACCCTAGAGGCCTAACCCTCTTCAGCTCCCAAATGAATAATAGACACCCTACTGAAAAATACTTACACTTCATTTGCCCTTTTGCGAAGCCTTCGGGATCCTCATAACTCACAATCATTTGAAGGAAGTCGGTGTGTGCCTGTAATACATATAAAATTGCAAATAATAAAATTTCTTAACATTTTTCTTTAAAAGATGCGTACGTGCAAATGTGTATTGATTTTGTGTTCTTAAACACCCGTGGGTTAAAAAGGCCAGTGTGTCCAGTTTTGATTCCTCTCCCTACTATTCCCCTAGTATTGTGCCTCCATTTCTTCGCGCTCTCATGATAGCATAGTTGATTGGACCTTCCCGACATGTTATATCTCTACAGAAGATATGGCCGATAGTTCGCTATGCCAGAACTTTAGTTTTTAACTTTGCACAGAATTTGACCATCAAGAGCCATGCATGTTTCTGTCTTCTTTACCTGGTGAGGGGAATACAATCCTATCAGCATTTTCCCCTTGGTCTGCTTAACGATGTCTTGCAAGCTTCTAATCGTTGTGACTATTTACTTACAAATTTTGCTTCATTGTACTTACATTTCTTGATTTTTCTTGTTTTCTTTCATTTATTATGCGATTGACGTTTTTCAATAACGAATTCCATCGCGTTAGTGGAAATAAATAGATCGCCAGGAACTTTATCACTGGAACAAGAAACTGAACCGAAGCTGAAACAAATAAATGGAACTTTCTTCGTTAGCTGTTTGTTCAACATATGAGTACACAGGTGTAGGAACAATCATGCAAAAGGAATTAGAAATCTTTTACCTGCGAGAACTGTTAACAATCCATCAAAACTGGCGGCTTCGTGCATAACACTGGCCACATCCTTGACGAAGGGGTCGTTGAGGTCTTTCTGTGAATTGACTTGAATTCCAAACGCTGTGCTCGATATCACATCCAGGGTGTAGCCTCCAAAGTATCTGGTAAACAAATATGTCGAACCTGGTTGAGCCTGCTTGATTAACAACCTAGTGATCAAGGTTTTACGAGGATTTGTTTAAGTTTTGTAAGTTACTCACGACTAATGGAAGGCTGCTGACGAGAAAACGCAGGAAAAAGTAACATTATCTAGGATCATATACTAAATAGGGTATCTTTGTACAAACTAGACCTCACAAGTTTGACCTCTTTTGTGTATAGTTATGTTTCTAATCATATATCTTGAGAATAAAAATAGGTATTCACAAACAAGTCCTTCGGCAGAGCATGTAACCCAATTAGCCAGTTAATAACAGGGTAAGTGCTATGACGTTGAAAAAATGATAATGAGGAAAATAGGCCTTGATAAAAGGTGCAGAAGTCTCCATCTACTACAAAAGAGACACGTCTGAATAGTCAATCGCTCTTTATGATGCAAGATGAGAAAAGGAGATGAAGTAACAGAAGAAAAATATCAATTAAAGGTAATTTAACCTTACTTTTTGGCATCAATTCTTTCCCCTTTCCTAATGGCCTCCTGAAGATTTTCAGTGAGATTGATACAACACCTGTCGATATGGTTCTCCATCTGTGACAGTATAGACGCATTGCATAGGCCGATGTAATTTTTTTAAAATCATGTATTTTTGAGTAATGTTTAGACCAGAGGTTCTCAAAGTATTTTGGACCGCGGACCACTTTACTTAAGTAAAAACTATGGCGGACCACCAAGGCCTAAAAGTCACTCTGTACTATGAATTTCAAATTTAAATTGCCGCATTAGTTTCATTACAATTCAAAACTAAATGTCCTTTTGTGACAGTAGTATAGTAATAAGTTGACATAAAACTATGTACCTCGTTATTTGTAATTGAAATGGTAATGCGAGGAATGCATCACTTTAAACATCACTTTGCTTACATATGACAACTGCAGCCGCGGACCACCAGACTTATTATGCCCAGGAACCACTAGTGGTCCGCGGAGCACACTTTGAGAACCACTGGTTTAGACGACTGTAAGCTGTTTGCTAGTAAACACAGGTTAAGGTTACATGACGACCAAACAATTTTCACATAAAAGAACAGTCATTGAACTATTTAAAAGTAAACAGTATTTCATTTATAGTGAAATGAACAAACAATGCACTCACCAGTTTCAGTTTGCCTGAGCTAAATGTAGGCGTCAATAGGGTTCTAACCCTTTTCCAGTCTGCGCCTCCAATAATGAAAAGGTTAGGTCGAAGTTCTTTTGGAAACAGTTCAAACTTGTCCTAGAAGTTAAAATCTCTTTAGTCACAAAGAAGAAAGACAGAAAAGAGTTGGATACTATCATTCGTGGGATTTACACTTATTTTCTAAGACAGTCAAGACTTCTAAAACGCAACTCACCCCGCTGTGCAATTTTCCAGGAAACAAAAAGGATCTCGTTGTGCATTTGTAAGCTTTCACAAATGTCATCCAAATCTTTAAATCTATGGTTTCCTATTATCCTTATATTATATATTTGTTTGTTTGTTTTTAAATAAAGTAAGTAGATCTCATAAGCTGCTTTGGCAAACGACAGCAATGTGTTTGCACTAGTAGTCAAGATGCATAATTATTAAACATATCCATGTAATATGGTTTTACGTCGCAAAGATCGAGTGGGACGCCATGATTAGGGAAAAGTGTTTTTATTTGTATACTAATGCAATTAATGTTCTTATTTGCTCCTTTTTCCACAAGTTCTAAACGAGACTACTCCACTTTTCGTCTGATAACAGCCTTTTCTATTTATTTCACGAGAAAAACCACATATTGCACCTGTGTTTTAGTTAGTTTTATTCTTTCAAAGCACTGGAACTATTTCCCTTTCCTTCCGCAATCTACCCTCCATCCATCCAATAACCGTGCACGAAAATCGAACATTTTCCCTGACACCAACCAACATCGTTGTCAATAGTACTTGTAGCGAATTAACCAGTAGGCCTGCTTGTCTTTGTCTGCAGACTTATGACACGCTTTCCGTTTATTCCCTGTTTACTCTTTGTATTTTTCAGGTCTTTTCCGGTGACAATGTAATGCAAACTAATAGAAATTGGATCATTAATTATTTTTAAATTATCCTTTTATTGATAGGGTTATTAATGAATGAAAGTTAACAGACTATTGCTAAATGAGCTCTTCACATTTTTATATTTGAAGTTGTATGTATTAAATAAAATCCAATACCTAAGGGGAAAATATATTACCTCTCTGAGTACCTTTCAACTAAACATTCGATATTTTATTTCGACAAATTAGGTGGCAAGCTAAAAAGTTGTCAAATAAAATAAGACTAGCTTTCCTATGAAACGTTGCTGCCTGAATGTGTTTTAAATTATGCACTTTAAATTACTTCGTAACAATGCAACTCAGTATAACACTTTGTAGAAAACTTACAAATCTGTCTGCAAATCTGTTGAAATCTTTAACGAGCACTTCCTTTAAGATGTCAAGGTCAGTGGTCACCAGCAATGGCCGACGTCCACAGTAAATTCTTTTTTAAAAAATCACATTGTATGATATTAGAAAAGAGCACTCAAAGAAGGTAAATTGAAAATGAAGCTGAACTTTAAAGCATTCTGATCAGAATAATTTGTACTTATTTTAGGGATAAAGTATTGTCGCGTGTCCGACATGTAACTGTACCTGCGTTTCTCTCAGCGCATGGGACGCAACCGTAATAGGAAGGCCGCTTACAGCAGACGACGTTTGACGTCATATTCCAGGCTATTTTTACCCAGTTCGAGGGGAAAGTCAAGGCCCTTTTTTTCGCTGACTGTAGCAACGCCTGACCTCACGCCCATGTTACGTCACGCGTCGTCTGCTTGAGTGCTGTCTGCTGCTTGTTGTACCAAAGGGAGCTCACTGTTCATTGCCCCTCTCAACCTTGTTCACAGTTTTATCGCGAAAAGACGCTGAGTGGAGCGGGTGGTTTGGAAGGCGGCGATAAACTGTGTACAGTGTTTTGCTCAGCAGCCAGGAGTGACCAGCAAGCTAGGGGTGAACTGGTAGCTAGGTACTGGTAGCCAGTAGTGACCACCGGTAGCAGTTTGAGACGGGAGTGGGCTTCCGGTGTTATTCATGTGAGCTGATGACCGCCGGACACTCACAATTAAGCCGCGTGGGCGAGTTCGTGATTTGTTGGCGATTTTGTAATATTTTTGCTTGTTCAGCTTGTGCGTGAAGGCCTTGATTAGCGGGCTGTACTAGAGTTAAAATATGATCTACTAGTCCAAGAGTGGGACAGCATTAGAGAATACCATATTTGTTGATTTAAGGATGTGACCAGCAGAGGGTCCGTGTACGTCGGACGGAAAGTACAGTGGTGGAAAGCAGAAGAGCTTCGAGCAAGATCACAAAAACTGAAGTAGACAGTGTAAACAGAATACAAAGTGTTTTAGAGCTAACTGTAGGCCTTAGGACATTAAGGGTGAGAACTCAGACATTTCTGTTCTGCAGCGTCTGTGTTTTTTTTTTTTTTATTATCTCCCTTACTAATATCTTGGGCGTGGGGTAGTTCTGTTTTCTTGTGTGTGTGCTTGTTTTTTTTTTCTTTTTTTTTCAAATTTTATCTACTATAAAGTTACCATTTCTACTGTTCATCATTATTAGAAGTGGTTATCATGCAGTTTGACAGCGTTGCCTTTGTCTATCATCTCTAAACTGATAAGCGAAGGTAACACACATACCGTGATTCTACAGTTGTTTTGAGGCCAACATCCCTTCTGATTATGTCTGTGTATTTTTTGTTTGTTTGTTTTCCTTTTAGTAAAGCGCTTTGAGCCCACCTTTTATGATGGGAAAAAGCGCTATAAAAATAAACATATTATTATTTTATCTTTGTTGTGGTTTACGTTTATTAGAGGTTCGTTAGGTCTGTCGTGTCCAGCCTCTGGTTACACGAGTGGGTGTGTGTTCGTGCCGGGTGTGTGAGCGGTGGCGAGCGTGCATCTAGCAACGCTGGGGGCGATCCACGACAGTTATAATATTTTAACACTGATGTAGGCTTTTGAAAGTGTTAAGAATGTGATGCAAGTGGAAGAACCCTTATAACATACCCATATGTGCGACCGTAAGTCTGTGACCATTTCCGAATGCTGTTTTCATATCCCTGAAAAGTAGTTAACGTACGTATCATTAATTCCGAAGAAGAAGCAAGCGTTCTTGAACAATAATTACATTTAGCAATATGTAAATCATGGAATATCCCGGAGAAAATTATATTTGCGAGTAAAAAAGACTGGAATAAAGAAATAAACATAAAACTCCAAATACCTTTTTCTTTATCTCCCACTGGTGTCCAAAGAAAGGCAGAGGTGCTGGTCCATCCACTCCAAGAGACTTCCATATTCCAAAAGACCAAGTCCCATAGCTTAACGACCGCCGTAAATGAAAAAGTGAATATCCTGTTTATACTGAAGATTTCAAAAAGAGACTCTCTGATTATTAATTAAAACATTTTTGAACTAAGGGAGATACATCATATTAAAAGCACGGCGATTAAAAAAATGTATGTAAGAAAACATGAAGAGAATCGTGACTATTTGCGCTATTGTAAAAAGAAAGTTCTAGTGCGCTGAGACAGGGCCTTGCTGTCTACAAGAAGTTTACATGCACTTCTAGTTTCTTAGTTCGAGAGATTATTTAAAGTGACCAGTTGACTTTCCCGACATTTACTTCACAGACGTATTTACAAACAACCTATCGGTGCTACTAAGCATTCTGACACTACGAAAGAGTGCACTTTAACCTGAGGTAACATGGCATCGTGACATTACTTAACACCAAAGCTAAACCAACAAGAAGGAGAGACGCCAGTAGCGAGACAGTGAAGTCAACTTCAAAATGGGGGAAACTCAGTTTTCTTGCAGTTTGTCTCACGATTGTGAACGACGCACGGACATGGTCAGGACATTATTGTTTATCCGGAGTCATTGTTCGTGACCTCAGTAAATACAAGCAAAGAAAATGTTTCCTAAATTAGAGAGAGTTAACTTACAGATAAAGCAGGAAGACTGCAATGAAAAGCAAGAGCAAGTATATCGGCAAGTCCACCCCGAACAGTAACTCCATCTCGCTAGAGTTGAAATACAGTCTGCCGACGATAGTTGTTCAAGAATTTCCAGTACTTTCTAAGGCGTTGTCTGATGTTTAATATATGCAGCCAGCAGACGTCGTATATTGTGGTGTGATAGAACAGGGCGAGGGTATGCTCTCGTTTGCGACCGAAGGGTGTAAAAGCATTGATGTGATAGTCGGGTACTGTGAGTACATCATTATAAGGGGAAAGGCATGTTGACACAGGTCATGGTGGCGAGCAGCCACGAGCCGCATGCTCTTTTCCCCTCAAACGATTAGCTGGAGATAAAGCAAACTGGAGTATGCGATATTTTTTTGGGTATCTTGTCCGCAAAGGAGTAACTTTTTTAAACATTTCATCTTTCCTTAGGGTCTGAATTGTTGTGTATTATAAGAACAGGAAACATTTGACATTTTTGACTGAAGCATATCTCTGCTACCAAGGTCGGACGTGTGGCACTCGACTTTCACGATGTACAACAGTTTTTCTTGTCACATTCTCCAAGAGAATGTAAGCAATCTTTTATGTCGAGTTCACTCTTTTATCTTCAAATAGTTTTAGCACATTTCGGGTGCACCAGCACTCAGCCCTCTAATGCAAAATCTTTTTTTTTTCTAAATATACATTCGATGTAGAGGCTTTGAACCATTTACTTGGAATTTAAACATCATATTATTTTATCGTCATCGCTTGAATAATCTTTTATGAGTTAAAACCAAGTTGAAGGGATCTTTCCCCATTACTTCCCCATTTAACTTACCACATAACATTCAGGTTAACGAAGAGCCACAAAGAGTAGAATGTTTATTTTTGATACTGAAACTGGATATCATTAAGTTTGAAACAACAAATAGCTAAAGAATCAGTAATCAAAATATTTCCCAAGGTACTTAAAGAGTCCCCTTTACTATGAGTGCTGAAGTCAAAGTAGAAGACAATGGTCCTGTACAGAAGTACTTATGATAATTTCATATATTTAACACATTTTTAACATTTCATCTTCTCATTTTTATTGCTTTTTGCTTTAGATTTTTCTCTTGATATATATGGAAGGCTTATTTATATTTTTTGGATAAGTAGAGTACGCCTTGCTTCGTGTTACAATGAAATAATGATCTGTATTTGCAAGAATCCTCACATAAAGATGTTTTTGATCAAATCTTTGCTTGTTTAAGAAACATTGCAAGATGAATTATATACGCAGCAACACATTATGATAAGTCTAATATAGCAACAAAATGGACGTTAGACAGCAAAACCTCTTAAAACAAAAACTCTACGTAAGCTAACTAAAAGAAAAAAAAGAATCTTTTAAACATAGATAAATAAAAAAAATAAATAAAAATTAGAGGAGCAAAATACACTATACAACATCAAATTTAACTAAAAGATGTCAGATATCAGTCTAATATAACAGTAAAATAGCAGACGACAAAAAGTCTACATATGTTAGGTAGCTAAATGTACATAAAACAAAAGAATATATACACAATAAATATAAATCCAAATAAATGGAGTGGACAATTTTTTTGTCACTTTTTTCGATTTTTGACTTAACAATTCGAGTATTAACACGTTTCAAGGTCCCTTTGTTAAAAAAAAATCAGAAATATAACAATGATGTTTATGCACAATTTGTAATTAACACAGACTTTCTAAAAAGTTCAGAAAATTTTCCAACGAATGTTCATTCCAAATACAATACAATTTAATTAATCCACAATTGCAATTGTTGAAATTAAACCAAACATTCCAAATGCAAATATACACGTACACAAGAGAGTTAAACTTCAATTTTTTAATTTGAAACTTAATGACAGAAACGTGCGAATAAGCCTTAAAACATCTATACAGCAGAAAGGAGAACGATGTGAAGTTTTATGGAACCTAATGTTCTACTCGGGTTTTGGTGGCGGCTTCTCTGAGTACCGCCGTGATGAAGAGCGGTTTCTCCACAATACTCAGAAATGATCCTGGCTTCCTTGCAGGTGTTTCCTGCAGAGTTCGAATGTTTTCAATTTAAATGGTAAATGACGGGTGGTAGTATATCACATGATCATATGCTACAGAGCACAGGTATTGACAGCTTATCTTTATAGGAGACAGAATGAACTTAATGATACACACTACACTCATGTTTGTTTAGTTTAGGATGGATATCAGTTTATGTAGGTATGGATAGATACTAGTTCTTTTTCTGTATGTATTCATGGTTTGATGAGACGTTTTTGTAGTTTTAATTGGAGTGGGGTTAAACGGTTTGTGTATGTATGAATAGATAGGTGTGTTGTTTAAGTTAATTGTGTTACATTGGTGAACAGTATGAGATTTTTCTTTTATGATTCTTTTCCTCTCTGGAACAGCTGTAGCCAATAGTCCCACATCAAACTGGAACTTTAGCTTTATTTATTACACACGCTTACACACACTTGTAAAAACTTTTTGTCCTCATTAAAGTGGGATATCATTCTTTATTGATATCTTTTTTGTTTGTTTGTTTCTAAATCCCGATTAAAAAGCCATTAGTTTTGAAAATTGACTGACATGCACGTTACCTTCAAATCATCTGTTTTGATGAATCTGACCTTCCGGAGCACGTGCACCATGACCATCTTGATCTGCAGCAGCGCCAGACGCATGCCGATGCACTGGCGAGGTCCAAACCCGAAGACCAGGTTAGAGAAAGGGTTCACGAATCCATCAGCGCCTTCAATGAACCTGAGTGAACATGAAGAGAGATTTATAAACATATAAAGTACAAACCTCTCTATCTCTGTGATGGGTGTGTGGTGGTAAGAGAGGCGAAGAGCGTGCGCGCATAGCTGCGTGTTAGAAAAAGTGTGGGTGTGACGATGAGGTAAAACGCCTGTAACCAAGAAATTATGGGAATCGAATTACATCTCTTGCGGCACACGGGATATTCTTCTGAGACTACAATAGAGGCAGATAGAATTTATTTTTACTTCTTTAAATAAAGCAAAATATAGTTTCTTCCTACGCTTACAACCAACTTGGTAACTCCTAATGTTCAATGCTGTGCACACTATTCATGATTAAACTCTACAGTATTTATAAGAAAAATGTGTGTAAATCTTTAGAGTTTGTGACCACATATATTGCCAGATCTGTTCGCTTACCTATCGGGTTTAAACTCGTCAGGGTCAGGGAAATACTCTGGGTCCCTCATCACGTTGGCGATAGGAACGCAGACACCAGCTCCCTTAGGAATAGTGACTCCTTTAATAGTCACCTCTTCTGACGCCATTCTGTTAACGCTGAAAGGTTCAGAAATAGTTGTACATTTAATTTATAAAGTTTGAGTTTGATTCCTATGCAAATTATATTTTAAAAATTATATTTAATCCATTCAGACAAAGAACATATTTTACGTGTTTAGAGGAGGGAACATCCTCAGTGTTTCCTGCACGACGCTGTCTAAATATTTCAGCTTTGCCACACCCTCGTAAGTAGGTTTGCCCTGAAAACAGAAAAAAGAGGTCAGATGAAAAAAAGGATTAGGTTTAAACTGTTTTTCTACCATTATTATCTCATCTAAGAGTGGTTTCTATTTTACCTTTGTTTCTTTCTTAGAATTGCTTGTACTCTTTTTCTGGTAAACGAAAATAGGAAATTCCATGGACTTTTCTGACAGTGACTAGTATCTGTTTGTCATCAGCAGCACTCACATCTCCAATTAGGTTTTGGATTTCCTGTACAACCTTCTCTTGTGCTTCTGGACAACAAGCCAGGTTATAGGCCAGGAACTGAAGGGTGGTGGATGTAGTGTCATATCCAGCAGCGAAGAAGACGACAGCTTGAGCAATGACCTCAGTCCTAGACAAGGCTGTTACCAGCGACACATCTCATCAGTATAATCAACGTGAATATTGTTAAGAAACCTTTCCTTTTTGCCTCATGTAATGTCGAGTATAACAGTATCAGGGAATATTCTAATGAATAATGTACTAAAACAAGCACACGTTTACTTCGAATTGACTACATTTTAATGAACGAAATTGTATTTTACAGTCATAATCGTAACTTTAAACTGTTTTCAACTATCTGACCAGTAAGACATAGGAAGACGTATTGTAAATTAGGCAGTCTATTAGTCCATTACTTTAACACATTAAATAAATAGGCTTAAGTAAGGAAAGCAATAGAAATTAAGGTTTGCATCAAGATTTGTCAAGATTCCACATTCAAACCCTGGAGGCCTAACCCTCTTCAGCTCCCAAATGAATAATAGACACCCTAATGAAAAATACTTACATTTCATTTGCCCTTTTGCGAAACCTTCAGGATCTTCATAACTCACAATCATTTGAAGGAAGTCGGTGTGTGCCTGTAATACATATAAAATTGCAAATAATAAAATTTCTTAACATTTTTTTTTGAAAGATGCATACGTGCAAATGTGTATTGATTTTGTGTTCTTAAACACCCGTGGGTTAAAAAGGCCAGTGTGTCCAGTTCTGATTCTTCTCCCCACTATTCCCGTATTATTGTGCCTCCATTTCTTCGCGCTCTCATGATAGCATAGTGGATTGGACCTTCCCGACATGTTATATTTCTACAGACGATATGGCTGAGTTAGTTCGCTATGCCAGAACTTTAGCTATTAACTTTGCACAGAATTTGACCATCAAGAGCCATGCATGTTCCTGTCTTCTTTACCTGGTGAGGGGAATAAAATCTTATCAGAATTTTCCCCTTGGTCTGCTTAACGATGTCTTGCAAGCTTCTAATCGTTGTGACTATTTACTTACAGATTTTGCTTTATTGTACTTACATTTCTTGATTTTTCTTGTTTTCGTTCATTTATTATACGATTGACGTTTTTCAATAACGAATTCCATCGCGTTAGTGGAAATAAATAGATCGCCAGGAACTTTATCACTGGAACAAGAAACTGAACCGAAGCTGAAACAAATAAATGGAACTTTCTTCGTTAGCTGTTTGTTCAACATATGAGTACACAGGTGTAGGAGCAAATCATGCAAAAGGAATTAGAAGTCTTTTACCTGCGAGAACTGTTAACAATCCATCACTGCTGCCGGCTTCGTGCATAACACTGGCCACATCCTTGACGAAGGGGTCGTTGAGGTCTTTCTGTGAATTGACTTGAATTCCAAACGCTGTGCTCGATATCACGTCCAGGGTGTAGGCTCCAAAGTATCTGGTAAACAAATATGACGAGCCTGGTGAGCCTGCTTGATTAACAACCTAGTGATCAAGGTTGTACGGGGATTTGTTTAGGTTTCGTAAGTTACCCACGACTATTGGAAAAAGTAAAATTATCTAGGATCATATACTAAATAGGGTATCTTTGTACAAACTGGACCTCACAAGTTTGACCTCTTTTGTGGATGGTTATGTTTGCAATCGTATATCTTGAGAATAAAAGTGGGTATTCACAAACAAGTCCTTAGGCAGAAAATGTAACCTAAATACTCAGTTAATAACAGGGTAAGTGCTATGACGTTCAAAAAATGATAATGAGGAAAATAGGCCTTGATAAAAGGTGTAGAAGTCTCCATATACTACAAAAGAGGCATGTCTGAATAGTCAATTGCTTTTTATGATGCAAGATGAGGAAAGGAGATAAAGTAACAGAAGAAAAAGGCGATATCAATTAACGGTGATTTAACCTTACTTTTTGGCATCAATTCTTTCCCCTTTCCTTATGGCCTCCAGAAGATTTTCAGTGAGATTTATACAACACCTGTCGATATGGTTCTCCATCTGTGACAGTATAGGCGGATTTCATTGGATGAGGACATTTTTTAAATGATGTGCTTTTGAGTATTATTTAGACGACTGCTAGCTGTTTGCTAGTAAATACAGGTTAAGGCTACATGAAGACCAAACAATTTTCACATAAAAGAACAGCCATTGAGGTATTTAAAATTAAACAGTATTTTATTTATATTGAAATGACTTAAAGAATGCACTCACCAGTTTCAGTTTTCCTGAGCTAAATGTAGGTGTCAATAGGGTTCTAACCCTTTTCCAGTCTGCGCCTCCAATAATGAAAAGGTTTGCTTGAATTTCTTTTGGAAACAGTTCAAACTTGTCCTAGAAGTTAAAATCTCTCTTTATTCATAACGAAGAAAAACAGAAAAAAGTTGAATACTATCATTCGTGGGATCTACACTTATTTTCTAACACATTCTAGACAGTCAAGACTTCTAAAACGCAACTCACCCCGCTGTGCAATTTTCCAGGAAACAAAAAGCATCTAGTTGTGCATTTGTAAGCTTTCACAAATGTCATCCGAATCTTTAGAGCTATGGTTTCCTATTATCCTTATCCTTATATTATATTTGTTTTTGTTTTTTTTTAAAAAAAGTAAGTAGATCTTTTAAGCGGCTTTGGCAAATGACAGCAATGTGTTTGCATTAGTAGTCAAGATGCTTAATTAAAACATATTCATGTAATATGGTTTTACGTCGCAAAGAGGTGGGAAGTCATGATTAGGGAAAAGTGTTTTTATTTTTATACTAATGTAATTAATGTTCTTATTGGATCCTTTTATCCCAAGTTCTAAACGAGACTATTCCGTTTTTCCTCTGATAACAGCCTTCTCTTTTTATTTCAAGCGAAAAACCACATATGGCACAGCAGTTTTAGTTAGTTTTTTTTTCTTCTTTCAAAGCAGGGGAACTATTTTCCCCTTTCTTTCCGCAATCTACGCTCCATCCATCCAATAACCGTGCACAAAAATCGAACGTTTTCCCTGACACCAACCAACATCGTTGTCAATAGTTGTACTTGTAGCGAACTTAACTAGTCGGCCTGCTTGTCTTTGTCTACAGACTTATGACACGCTCTCCGGTTATTCCCTCCTTACTCTTTGTATTCTTCAGGTCTTTCCCGGTGACAATGTAATGCAAACTATTAGAAATTGGATCATTAATAATTTTAAACTTATCTTTTTTATTAAAAGTGTTATTAATGAATGAACAGAATATTTCTAAATGAGCTCTTCACATTTTTATATTTGAAGTTGTATGTATTAAATAAAATCCAAGACCTAAGGGGAAAATATGTTACCTCTATGAGTACCTTTCAACTAAAAGTTATATATTTTTAATTTCGACAAATTAGGCGGCAAGCTAAAAAGTTGTCAAATAAAATAAGACTTGGAAACGTTGCTGCCTGAATGTGTTTTAAAGTATGCACTTTAAATTACTTCGTAACAATGCAACTCAGTATAACACTTTGTACAAAACTTACAAATCTGTCTGTAAATCTGTTGAAATCTTTAACGAGCACTTCCTTTAAGATGTCAAGGTCAGTGGTCACCAGCAATGGCCGACGTCCACAGTAAATTCTTTTTTAAAAAATTTACATTGTATTATATTAGAAGAGGGCACGCAAAGAAGGTAAATTCAAAATGAAGCTCAGCTTTAAACCATTCTGATCAGAATAATTTGTACTTTGCTTAAACTATTTTCGGGATAAAGTATTGTCGCGTGTCGGACATGTTACTGTGTTTGCGTTTCTCTCAGCGCATGGGACGCAACCGTAAAAGAAAGCTTACAGCAGACGACGTTTGACGTCATATTCCAGGCTATTTTTACCCAGTTCGCGGGGAAAGGTCAAGGCCTTTTTTTCGCTGACTTTAGCAGCGCCTGACCTCACGCCCATGCTACGTCACGCGTCGTCTGCTTGAGTGCTGTCTGCTGCTTGTTGTAGCAATGGGAGCTCACTGTTTATTGCCCCTCCCCACCCAGAAAAGACGCTGAGAGGAGCGGGTGGTTTTGATGGCGGCGATAAACCCTTTAGGCAGGGTACAGTGTTTTGGACAGCAGCCAGGAGTGACCTCGTAAGCTAGGGGTGAACTGGAAGGCTTGTACCACGAACTAAATACACGTTCATGCTTGTACTGTGAGTGGACACTGTAGCCAGTAGTGACCACCGGGAGCCAGTGGAAATCCGTGGGGCTGGTGCATGGAATTGGTTTCAGTAGCCGATTGTTGACCACCAGAGTCTGTTTTGAGACGAGAGTGGGCTTCCGGTGTTATTCGTGTGAGCGGATGACCGCCGGACACTCACAAGCCGCGTGGACGAGTTCGTGATTTGTTGGCGATTTTGCAGTATTTCAGCTTGTGCGTGAAGGCCTTGATTAGCGGGCTGTACCAGAGTTAAAATATGATCTACTAGTCCAAGAGTGGGACTGCATTAGAGAATACCATATTTGTTGATTTAAGGATGTGACCAGCAGAGGACAGTACAGTGGTGGTCAGCACGAGAGCGTCGAGTAAGATCACAAAAACTGAAGGAGACTATCAACGGAATACAAAGTGTTCTAGAGCTAACTGTAGGTCTCAAGACATTAAGGGCGAGAACTCAGACATTTCTGTGCCGCAGTGTGTGTGTATTTTTTTTTATTATCTCCCTTACTAATGTCTCGAGCGTGCATCTAACGACGCTAATATTTTAACACTGATGTAGACTTTTGAAGGTGTTAAGCATGTGATGCAAGTGGAAGAACCCTTATAACATACCCAAATGTGCGACCATAAGTCTGTGACCATTTCCGAATGCTGTTTTCATATCCCTGAAAAGTAGTTAACGTACGTATCATTAATTCCAAAGAAGTAGCAAGCTTTCTTGAACAATAATTACATTTAGCAATATGTAAATCATGGAATATCCCGGAGAAAATTATATTTACGAATTAAAAAAGACTGTCAATAAAGAAATAAACATAAAACTCCAAATACCTTTTTGTTTATCTCACACTGGTGTCCAAAGAAAGGCAGAGGTGCTGGTCCATCCACTCCAAGAGACTTCCATATTCCAAAAGACCAAGTCCCATAGCTTAACGACCGCAGTAAAAGAAAAAGTTAATGTCCTTATACTGAAGATTTCAAAAAGAAACTCACTGATTATTAATTAAAACTTTTTTGAACATCTTATCAAAAGCGCTGTGATTTAAAAAATGTATCTAAGAAAACATAAAGAGAATCACGACTATTTGCGCTATTGTAAAAAGAAAGTTCTAGTGAGAAAATGTTTCCTAAATTAGAGAGAGTTAAAAACAGTACTTACACATAAAGCAGGACGACTGCAATGAAAAGCAAGAGCAAGTACATCGGCAAGTCCAACCCGAACAGTAACTCCATCGCGCTAGAGTTGAAATGCAGTCTGCCGACGATAGTTGTTCAAGAATTTCCAGCACTTTCTTAGGCGGAGTCTGATGTAGGACTAGGGCATGCTCTCGTTTGCGACTGGAGGGTGTGAAAACATTGGTGCGATAGTCGGGTACTTTGAGTACATCATAAAAAGGGTGAGGGCATGTTGACAAAGGTCATGGTGGCGAGCAGCCACGAGCCGTATGCTCTTTTCTCCTCAAGCTATTGGCTGGAGATAAAGCAAACTGGAGTATGCGACATTTTTCAGTTATCTGGTCTGTAAAGGATTTTTTGGAACCATTTATCTTTCCTTAGGGACTGAATTGTTGTGTATTATAAGAACAAGAAAACACTTGACATTTTTGACTGAGGCATAGCTCTACTATCAAGGTCGGACGTGTGCTTTCACGATGTACAACAGTTTTTCTTGTCACATTCTCCAAGAGAATAATCCTTTTATGTCGTGTTCACTCTTTTATCTTCAAACAGTTTTAGCACATTTCGGGTGCAGCAGCACTCCGCCTCTAATGCAAAATCTTTTATTTTCTAAATATGCATGCGATGCAGAGGCTTTGAACCATTTACTTGGAATTTAAAGATCATTTATTATATCGTCATCGCTTGAATAATCTTTCATGCGTTAAAACCAAGTTGAATGGATCTTTACACACAGAGGGACTACTGTAGCTGAACGAGAATCGCACGTGACTTTTTATTATACCACTCGTGACGTCAACTACAATCGCACATGACTGAGCCTCTTCACGCGTATCAAACTTTTTTACCTTTATTCTGTCACCATCATATTTATTTCAAGTTTAGAGCATGCATTATGCAGTATAATATAATGCTAAATAATATCCCTCTTTTTTCTCATCTTTCCATTATTCAGTCTTCCGGAACGTTCATACTTTCTCATATATTTCAACTTTTTTTACCAGCTTTTTATTGTTTCTTCAGAAAGAGTTATTGAGTGAGGTATTGACATAACTTCATCTCCTAAACAAGGGGAAAAACCCAGCGCAACAGATTGCTGAGCATCTTTCAATGTCAGTGTTGCAGTATTCCTTATTTTTATCCGAAACGTGAATACTGGCTCAGGGGAATCGGGCACGTGGGCGACAGTTAACCTCAATTCCCACTACCCACGTCAACTGCTGACTTGTTGCTCCGTCCACTGTGACGTCAGTCCGAAAAGTGTCCTCCTACTTCTTTGTTCTCTAATTTCCTTTGCGCATTCGCACGTCACACACACCGAGGAATGCCATTTGTTACTCACTCACCAACCAATCAAGTAGCCAACATCGACAAGAGAACGACCGCCCTACTGATGCTTTGCTTCGTGTGCAGGGACCTAGTGGACAGGTGACTAACCCCCATCCCCGTCCACCTGGCGGACAGGTGTGGGAGCCACTGATGTGTCACTCTCTTCATACACGTCATTGTCACCTCTGCCAGTCGGCTGGTCGCGCTTGGCTTACTGTACCCACATATGCTGGCTCCCACTATAAGTCTCTGTGCTTATACCGCATACAACACCTCTAATGGCACACACGCCCCTCTGTTTTTGTCTCTGTCCTCCCGCTTGTCGAAAAACCACCTTAGACACTAACTGCATGGGGCGATAGTTACTTCCCCATTTAACTTACCACATAACATTCAGGTTAACGAAGAGCCACAAAGAATAGAATGTTTATTTTTGACACTGAAACTGGGTATCAATAAGTTTGAAACAACAAATAGCTAAAGAAGCAGTAATCAAAATATTTCCCAAGGTATTTAAAGAGGCCCCTTTACTATGAGTGCTGAAGTCAAAGTAAAAGACAATGGTCCTGTACAGAAGTACTTGTGATAATTTCATACATTTAACACAATTTTGATACTTCCTCTTCTCATTTTTATTGCTTTTTGGTTTAGATTTTTCTCTTGATGTATATGGACGGCTTATTTATATTTTTTGGATAAATAGAATATGCCTTGTTTCGTGTTACAATGAAATGATGATCTGTATATGCAAGAACCCTCACATAAAGATTTTTTAAACAAAATCTTTGCTTGTTTAAGAACATTGCAAGATGAATAAATATTGCAGCAACACACTTATTATAATAAGTTTAATATAGCAACAAAATGGACGTTAGACAGCAAAACCTATAAAAACCAAAACTCTACATAAGCTAACTAAAAGTAAAAGAAGAACCCGATAAATATAGATAAATTAAAAAAAAAATTAAATAAAAATTAGGGGAGAAAAATACACTTAACAACATCTAATTTGACTAAAAGAGGTACGATATCAGTCTAATATAACAATAAAATAGCAGCCGACGAAAAGTCTACATATGTTAGGTAAATAAATGTACATAAAACAAAAGAAGCTCTCTCTATATATAAACAATAACTATAAATCCAAATAAATGGCGGCGACAATTTTTTGTCACTTTTTTCGATTTCGAGTATTAACACATTTTAAGGTCCCTTTGTAAAAATAATCAGATATATACCAATGATGTTTATGCAGAATTTGTAATTAACACAGACTTTCTAAAAAGTTCATAAAATTTTACGACGAATGTTCATTCCAAATACAATACAATTTCATTAATCCACAATTGCAATTGCTGAAATTAAACCAAACATTCCAAAATGCAAATACACACGTACACAAGAGAGTGACACTCTAACTTTTTAATTTGAAACTTAATAACAATAACATGAGAATAAGCCTTAAAACATCCATACAGCAGAAAGGAGAAAGATGTGAAGTTTTAAGGAACCTAATGTTGCATTCGGGTTTTGGTGGCGGCTTCTCTGAGTACCGCTGTAATGAGGAGCGGTCTTTCCGGTATACTCATAAATGATCCTGGCCTTATTGCGGGTGTTTCCTGTAGACGTTTGAATTTGAACGTTAATGACGGTTGGTAGTATATCGCATGATCATATGTTACAGAGTAGACAACTTGACAGCTTATTTTGTATAGGAGACAGAAGGAACTTGATATCAGTCGATGAGCGAGTTGTTTATGTAGATATTGGTATATGAGTCTGATTGTGTACGTATTGGTGGTTTAACGAGACGTTTGTGTATTTTTGAATGGGTTGGGGGAGCTTTTATTGTATGGATAGATTAGTTTGTTGTTTAAGTTGCTTGTGTATACATTGTTTACCAGTGTGATATTTTCTCTTACGATTTTTTCTCCTATTGTACTCTTTTGTCGTCCCGAAATAGCTTTAGCCAATAGTCACACATCAAACTTCCCCTTTGTTTCTATATAATTGTTACACACACACACACTTGTAATATCATTCATTATTTTTAGCTTATCTGTTTGTTCTTTTCTATAGCCCGATTAAATAGCCTTTAGTTTTGAAAATTGACTGAAATGCACGTTACCTTCAAGTCATCTGTCTTGATAAATCTGATCTTCCGGAGCACGTGCACCATGGCCATCTTGATCTCCAGCAGCGCCAGACGCATGCCGATACACTGGCGAGGTCCGAACCCGAAGGCCAGGTTAGAGAAAGGGTTGACGACACCATCAGCGCTTTCAATGAACCTGGACAAGCATGCAGAGAGATTTTGAAATATGTAAATAAGACTTGGTGGTGGTGGTAGTGGTGGTGGTGGGTGCTAGTAAGAGGAGCGGAGAGCGTGGGTGATTGCGGTGTTAGGAGGAGTATGGGTGTGACGATTAACTTATTCATATCTCTTGCGGCACACAGGATATCCCTGTCAGAGTACAACATAGCCAGAATTTTTTTTTTCTGGTCTTAAAATAAAACAAATTATCGTTTTTTGCTACACGTACATCCCTCTTGATAACTCCTAACGTTCATTGCTGTGCACACAATTTATTATTAAACTCTATAATGTCACTCAGAACGATATGCATGCATCTTTAGATTTTGTGAGTTAAAATATTGTGAGTTATGTTCGCTTACCTATCGGGTTTAAACTCGTCAGGGTCAGGGAAATACTCTGGGTCCCTCATCACATTGGCGATAGGAACGACGACACCAGCTCCCTTAGGGATTGTAACTCCTTTAATAGTCACCTCTTCTGACGCCATTCTGTTAACGCTGAAAGTTCACAAACAGTTGTACATTGAATTCATAAACTTTGAATTCTATTTGCTGTGAGCTGATCCAGGCAAGACAAGTTTATTTGACTGGATTTAACTTTATAGTTTAAAATCTATTACATCTACACCTGATCACATGTACAGCAGCTTAGAAAATTTCGATGAAAAATCTAAGAGAAAGCATAAAAAAATATACAAGTAAGTAAAGGTGTATTTATATACATGTAAACAAAGAACGTGTTTTACATGTTTACGGGAGGGAACATCCTCAGTGTTTCCTGCAGGACGCTGTCTAAATATGATAGTTTTGCCAAACTCTCGTAAGTAGGTTTGTCCTGAAAATCAGAATAAAAGAGGCTAAATTGCGAGAGATAACAAGTTATGAATTTTTGTTAATGTTTCTGATTTATCCCACTTTGTCTATGTTACTTGATCTTTGTTTATTTTTTGCTGCACTATTTCACTATTATGTAAAAACTTAAATCATAGAATCTTGTGCACTTTTATGATTGTGGAAAGTATCTGTAAGTTTACAGCAGCAGTAAGTGAAAATTAGAAATTCCATGGAATTTTCTGATAGTAACCATAAATGTATGTCGGCAGCAGCACTCACATCTCCAATTTGGCTTTTGATCTCCTGTACAACCTTCTCTTGTACTTCTGGACAACAAGCCAGGTTATAGGCCAGGAACTGAATGGCGATGGATGTAGTGTCATATCCATCAGCGAAAAAGACGAAAACTTGAGCAATAACCTCAGTCCTAGACAAGGCTGTTACCACCGACAAACCTCATCAGTATAATTAATCTCAACATTGTGAAGGGCCTTTAGAAATTCGGAATTGCAAGATAGAAAAGCGATAGGTAAATTAGGAAAAGATTTAGGCTATTCTTCCATGACTAGACGAGTAGACCAGTGCAGTAGGCCGCCACATAAAGATATGTCTGGAGTAAGTAGCAATTTACAGTGCAGGGCGTTATAAAGGGGTCAAAAATATTCGAACCCTTGTGGTCTAGCCGTCTACAATTTCTAAAATAGACTACTGAATACTTACACTTTATTTGCTCCTTTTTGGAGCCTTCTGTTTCCTCATAGTTTAAAATCATCTGAAGAAAGTCTGTTCGTGCCTGCAATATATACAAAACTGAAACGGTAAAGTTTTGTGATATCTTGTTTGAAAGGTATCTCACCTGTTTTATCAATGTTGTGGGGCGGGGGAGTTCAAAGATCCATGGTTTATTAAACAATTAGTGTGCCCCACTATTCCAGTATTTTTGTAGACACAAAGCGACTTTTTTCGCGCTCTTATGATAGCAGCAATAAATGCTGTTGAACACAGGAAGACGGTTCAGACCTTGAGTCAAAAACGTAAAATTTTTCTCCAGTTACAACGGCTGAAGTATCACGCTTAACCTGGACAGACAACCCAGGAACAGATATCTTGTGTCGCGCATGCGCTGGACTAAGTTATTGCTTCGCTTTTCCGGTTTCGCTTTGCACAGTGTGTCGCAGAGCTACTGTCGTTATTATTTTGAGATGCCAGGCACTAGCTGTGCGATTCCAGGATTCCCCGCTTGTAAAAGTCGACACAAAGGTTGATCATTTTTCCACATAAGAAGAGTAGACAGTAAAGACTGGGGAAAAGCTCTTGTGAGAGTTGTGAATCGTTGTGATTCTAGCTTCAACATCAAAAGAGCGACCATTCGCTCCAGACATTTCAAAACGGAATGTTATATTGAAGGTAAGTCACTGTGTGAGATAAACATAACTTTTTATGTTTTAGAATAATTTGACTTTCCAGTGGTTCTAAGTATTGCTGTGATAGATGAAAAGATTTATAGTCGTAAAAATAATCGAACTATTAATCACCTAGTATAAGCAATGTTTAACACTGCCGTTTTGAAATTGCTGAGTGCTGGATACGGTTGGCACATTAGAGACAGAGAGTGTGTGTGTTAAGAGAATAAATAACCAATTATAATATTTAAATTTGTTATAATATAACCAACTCAAAGTAAAACAAAAATTGAGAAGTAAATTAATGATTGCATTTTAATGCTAACATTAACATGAATAGGTCATGTCAAATGGTATGCGTAAAGAAGTGTCCTGTAGGCTAATAATAATTCTGCCTTTTTCACTTACGGAACCATAATTATGTTACTACTTTATCATACATACGTTTGTTCTTTTCTGTTTTCTCTCTTCTATTATACGATTGATATTTCCCAAAAGCGAATTCCATCGCGTTAGTGGAAATAAATGGATCGCCAGTAGCCTTAACAAGGGAACAAGAGACTGAACCGACGCTGAAACAAATGAATGGAATTTTCTTCGTTAACTATTCAGTTGTGTAATATTTACTCTAGAATGATAACAAAAAAACTTAATGTAATAGTATTCGTCCAACATGGCTTAGTCCATTATATGGATTTCAGCATGACAATAGGACAATGAATAGCTGATATCTTAGGTTTAGTCCCACACAAACTAGTGACCTCATGGCGAGAAGACTAAACCGTTGTTATCTTGTCTAAGGCACAGTGTGTTGGTGAAGGTGTAGGAAGGTGAAGAGGTAAAGCACATGTGACCAAGAAATTAATCGCTGGCTTAAAACCATCCTGTGAAACTCAGCCCCTTTACATCTCCTGAAAACTAAGGCACACGTTTGTTGAAGTGAGGTGTATTTCTACCGAAGGCCCCAATGGGTCGTTTAAGTGACATTTAGCTAAGCTAAAGTTGTCTATGCTGATACGTGTATAGCTAATCAAAGTAATTATATGCATTAACACTGTTTGAAAACGTATTAATCATACAGTCTTGATAATGAATTTTTCGGATGGTCGCATACCTGTCATGCATGTTTGTGGATGTGAGTACACAGGTGTAGAGGAATAAAGCAAAAGGAAGGCAAAGTCTCTTACCTGCGAGAATTGTCAACAGCCCGCTACTGCTGGTGGCTTCTTCCATAACACTGGCCACATCCTTGACGAAGGGGTCGTTGAGATCTTTCTGTGAATTCATTTGAATTCCAAACGCTGTGCTCGATATCACGTCCAGGGTGTAGGCTCCAAAGTATCTGGTAAACAATGAGAGAGAAAGGGATGAGAGAGCTAGGGATTCGTCTAGGAATTGTGAGTTACCCAAATGTCAGGGGTTTGACAAGAAAACGCAATAAAAATTGTAACAGTGATCTGAAGCCATATACCAAATGGGGATATTTTTGTACAAATGTGACCTCATAGTTTTGACCTCTTTTCTCTAAGCAAGATGATGTTTGCAAGCGTGTATTACGAGAACTAGAGTAGGTATTCATTTTGAAAACAGTTATTTGTATCAGCTTAGTCTTTAGATGGAAAAATGTACTTCCAAAAGCCATTTGATAAAGATTACTGCTTCGCCGTATGGGGAAAGATAATGACCGAAATGTGCCTCGATTAAAAAAAAGTTTATTGCTCTCCCTCTTGTTCTTCCGAATCAAAGATGTATGAATGGTGTAGAATGTTTGTATGATTCATCGCTAACTCAAGAAAATGAGAGGAAAAAAGAGGAGAAAAATAGAAATTTCAATTAACGGTAATCCAAGCTCACTTTTTAGTGTCGATTCTTTCACCTTTCCTAATGGCCTCCTCAAGATTTTCAGTGAGTTCCATACTACACCTGTCGATATAGTTTTCCATCTGTGACAGTAGAGGCGCATTTTATAGGCCTATATAATCAAGAAAACAACTGTATGATAAAGTATTATGAGGCGATGGCTGGCTATTTTCTGATAAACACAGTTAAGTTAGATGATAAGCAAAGTAAGTATTTTCACAAGAAAAAGCTAGCAATAAGTAATAAAAAAGCAATACTTCATTTATAGTGAAATAACACAAACAATGCACTCACCAGTTTCAGTTTGCCTGAGCTAAATGTAGGTGTCAGTAGGGTTCTAACCCTTTTCCAGTCTGCGCCTCCAATAACGAAAAGGTTAGCTTGAATTTCCTTTGGCAACAGTTCAAACTTGTCCTACAAGTTAAAGAATCTCTTTAGTCATGAAAAAAAGAAAATAAAAAAAATGTAGTGGTAAATCAGAATCGTTCATGGGATTTCCACTTATTCTCTAAGACAGTTGTAGCAAGACTTCTAAAACATAACTTCATTCATACGTTGATTCAACTTCGTGAAGTTGTTGAGAAGCAAAAATGTCACCCACAGTTTTAGAAGTAGTGTTTCATATTATCCTTATTGTAGAAAACGTATGTTTCAGTTTTCTCTTTTCAAGTCTGCTATTACCACCAACAGTCCACTGGCCAAATGTATCCCCTGCTCTACTAATGGCCAGTAAATCTTGACCACAAACTCGCTGGCCTAAACACGACCGCAGTGTTGAGTGCTGCCTTGAATTAGTCCAGCATCGAAAGAGAAAAAAATAATTGGCCACTGAGTTAAAAATAAATGAACACTTTCTGAATCTGCTCGCTGGCGAACGGAGGTCATTCTGGAACATCACTCTCGTACTCGTGTGTAAGTTAAATCTTATTGGAGCATACTGTTGTACTTGTGTAGACCCCTTTTGGTGAGATTATAACTTTGTACCCTTGAGACCAACTAACTGTAGAGAACATATAGTGCGGTAAACTGTGACAGAACTGTATAATTTTTATGTGTGATTGAAACTGTGAAAGAAGACGTGGAGGCGACCACAGGACGATACGCAGTGAATTTACAAGTGCCTGACTCGTGTACATTATTGTTTTATGGACGATTTCTTTTGAATATTTTTAAATTATATTTTCTGTTTTGTACACATATATATCTTCATTGAAGCTGCAGATGCGCGTTATTTCAATATTAACTTCGTGTATGCAATGTGATCTTGGTGTCAGTAGAAAGTCTCATTATATATAGTCTCATTATAGTTATCCATTGCGTACAGGCAGCCGTTACAATTTATCTTAAGTCAAAGTTGTCATCTTTAATTTAATGAAGAGAACTTAAATAGTTCTGAGGAGCTGCTTTGATAACGAAGAACATTAATGTATTGTAGTAGCTGTCAATAGTTGTGATTAAAGACAATTGACTAGTCCACCTGCTTGTCTTCCTTTGCCGATTTAAGGCACTATCCATACTTAATGTTTATTTTCTGATTATTTTCTTTCTTCTATGCTTGTTGTTTTTTTTTTTTTTTTCTTTCTTTTTAAAGCTACACCCAACCTTGATTCTGAGACCTTTCCTCAGACTCGTCTACTGCCGATATTGAAACAAAGGGGGTTACGTCCCTTGACCTTTAATTCCGTCGCTCATTTCAAATGGTAACCAGCAAATAAAAAAGTCTGTTCTTTAGCTTACTGACTTACTGATTGTCTTGATGCTTCTATATTTTTGATAAATTAGGCAGCAAGCTAGTCAATTTGTGGATTTGAAAATATTGCGAACTAAAAGTGTCTTAAAGTATGTACTTAATAAAAAAAAACTAAGCAGTGGTAAAACTGTTGTAGAAAAACAAGTTGTAGAAAACTTACAAATCTGTCTGTAAATCTGCTGAAATCTTTAACAAGTACTTCCTTTAGGATGTCAAGGTCAGTGGTAACCAGCAATGGCTGACGCCCAGAATAGATTCTAGAAAAGATTAAAAAAAAATGAAAATTCGAATTGTATTATATGAGAAAAGAGTACACAAGGGATGTAAAGTAAAACTGAGAATCAACATTTATTCTTGATTAAGACATTTTAGAGATAAAGTCTCATACAGACTACGTTATTTCTAAAGCTGATGTAAAGTAGAAGAACCCTGATAACCTACCCAAATGTGCGACCATAAGTCTGTGACCATTTCCGAATGCTGTTTTCATTTCCCTGAAAAGAATTTGATGTATCATTAATTCTAAAGAAAATGCAAGCTTTATTTAGAATAATATTTGCATTTACTGATATTGATTATTGCTGAGAAGATTGTTTTCGTGAATGCAAAAATCACCAATTGAGAACTAAACATAAAACTCGAAATACCTTTTTGTTTAACTCCCACTGGTTTCCAACGAAAGGCAGAGGTTTTGGTCCATCAATTCCTAGAGACTTCCAGATTCCAAAAGACCAAGTCCCATAGCTGAACGACAGTAGTAAAGTGAAAACTTAATGTCCTTATACTGAAGAGTTCAAATAGAAACTTTCTCATTATTAATTAGAAACTCGCTGAACCAAGGGAGATAAACCGTTGGGAATTTTAAAAAAACTAACACGCAGTACGCAGTTAGAAAGCTAACAGAGAAACATGACTACTTGTCGCTATTGTCAACAGAAAGTTCTTGTGTGCTGAGATAGGGCACAACTTTTTATTGCTCGTAAGATTTTCTACGATTACAGGAAGTTTACTGAGCCAATGTAAATAATACATGTGTCATAGCTTGACCTTCTTTGTCTACATTAAACATACAACATGTGATCTTCTAACCTGCAAATGAATTGTGTTTCTTTGTATGCACTTCTGGTTTCTTACATGGAGAAATTATTTTAACCTTAATTACTGACATTAACGTTATCTACACCTCAGGAGCATTTAGCAACAATTTAGCAAAGATACTACGCACCCTTGCAGTAGACAGAAACGCAAGTAAACTCAGGTATCATTCCATCAGACATTATTTAGAAGGAAAGCTAGACGAACAATTTAAAGTATCAGTGGTAATCCAGTGCATGCTGAATAATCTGCGCAGCCATTTCTCCGTGACCTAATGTTGGAAAGAATCGAGAACTAAATTTTCTTTCAGTGTGTTTCACCCTTCTCAGTGAGGAGATTGTTGTTTGTTTTTTTTTTTCCATTCCATTACCATGGCTAGCGTTCATACAAGGAACTAGAGAGTTTTTAGCACAGTACTTACAGGTAAAACAAGACGACTGCAATCAACAGCAAGAGCAGATACATCGGAAACTCTAGTCCGTCCAGTAGCTCCATTACGCCCGAGTTCAGAACAGTCTGGCGACGAAAGTTGGTCAACAATTGTCCGCACTTTCTGAGATGTAGTCTGATGTAGGACCCTCAATGGTGGCAGGATGCTGATGGCGTATATTGCTGCGTGGTATCCGTGTGTTCTAAGCAGAGGGGTTAGGGCATGGTGGCGCTTTTATTATGTTTAGCGATGGGAGAGCGTGAATGCTGTGAGGCACCCCGGTACTTTGAGTACATTATCAGAAGAGTGAATACATTAACCCAGGTCATGCTCGCGAGCAGCCAAGAGTCGCATGCACTTGTCTTTTCAAGCTGTTTTCTGAAGATAAAGCAAACTGGAGCATGTGATTCTATCGGCATGTCAGTAAAGATACTTATTTTTCTCTCTTTAAATACTGAATTGTTCTGTAATAAAAGAACAGGAAAATATGTGATGTTTCTCGAATGCAGCGTAACTAGATTCTCAGACTACAGAAAGTTCACTGAGCAAGTGTGCAGAAGACTCGTCTCAAAGCTCTACTTTCATTTTCTTGATTTCAGCATCCATATTAACCTTCTGACCTGCATTTGGACTCCTCGACCACGCTCCTCACAATAGTTTACACAGAAAAAAACAATGTTTTTAGGACAGTTCAGATTTAACATGACAGTTGTATTCAGAGCAGATACAACAGCGTCTGGCCCAAACTAATTTCATTGCGCCCGAGTGCAAGGGCAGTCTTTAGACGAAAATGGCTCGCACAACAATTTTCAGTATTTTTTAAAACTGGGCCTGATGAAGGTGTCTGTGGAGGGAACAAAAGAGAGTAGAGTGTGAACATTGAGTACTTTCGGTCAATCTTGACAGGGGAGAGGACATGCTGACATTTGCTTAATGCGAGCGTAGAATAATTTGAGTGTATCTTGAGAGGGTGACAGTGGGTGAGGACGTTGACCAAGATCATGCTCGCGAGCAACACACCCTTTTCTTCTTAAACTTAACGCTAAAGGTAAAGCAAACCAGAACGTATGATTTATCACAGTGAGTATAGGGGCTGTGCTAGTTTTTGCCCTTCTCTTTTCTGTCTCTAGGATGACACTGAGCAGTCACTTCACAACAATGACATGATATCATGATACAGGGGACGGGAGATGGATGTTTCCTTACCCCATGGTAGTTAGTTTACATTGCAAATTTCTTCGCTTTTTTTTTTATAACTCAGCCCCAACCACACAAATAACACACACACATACACCTGAGTTTAAATAAATGGCCGATATCATCAAACGGTGTTGCACATTTTGAGTGCATAATGTGAGATATGGATAAAAGAGATGAGATAAAGCCATTTTTTGAGTTCAGTTAGCTTTTATTAAAAAAAAACTCATGAAGATACATTGCATGTGCCTCTCTGAGGCGTAAAGAGTCCTGCCTTATACTAGCAGCAGCACGCCTTTTATGTTGACCTGATACGTTCGTCTGAAACTCTTTGCTTTCTTGTTTTTGCCATTTTTATTTTGTAAAGAATTTAGGAAACATAAGTCAACATGTTTACATCGAAATCGCACTCTTACTTGCTTTTTTGAGCTTAAGAGGTAAATAAAATAAAACACTCCGGCATACGATACCAATAAAAATAATAATTACCTCAAAAGCCTTTGACAAAGTCAGTGTAAAGAATTGTATTTTCTACAAGAAATATAACATTTTTCATTACATATAATATTTACAAAATATTTACAAATCATTCTTATTAAAAAAACACACAGTTGTTGATTATAACCTAAGAATTCGTCCCTTTGCTTTTGAACACAAAGAGCGATGTAATGAAATAAATACAAAGGCGAAATACAAGGCAAAACAGCAGTCACTTGCGAAAAATGTAAGTGTGAGGAGCATATAGATATTTAATGGTGCCTAATTATTAGAAGTAGAATATATTTTCTGCCCAAATAAACATTTCTCACGCGTTTGGATGAAGTTTTATGGAACCTTATGTTGCACTCGGGTTTTGGAGGCGGCTTCTCTGAGTACCGCCGTGATGAAGATCGGTCTCTCCGCTACACTCAGAAATGATCCTGGCTTTAGTGTAGGTGTATCCTGTAGACGTTTGAATATGAACATTAATAACGGGTGGTAGTATATCTCATGATCATATTTAATTGTGACACACACACCTTTAAAAACTTATTTTCTCATAAAACGTGATATCCTTCTTTATTTTTAGCTTATCTGTTTGTTCGTTTCTATAGTCCGATTAAATAGCCTTTAGTTTTGAAAATTGACTGAAATGCACGTTACCTTCAAGTCATCTGTCTTGATAAATCTGACCTTCCGGAGCACGTGCACCATGGCCATCTTGATCTGCAGCAGCGCCAGACGCATGCCGATACACTGGCGAGGTCCGAACCCGAAGACCAGGTTAGAGAAAGGGTTGACGACACCATCAGCGCTTTCAACGAACCTGGACAAGCATGCAGAGAGATTCTGAAATATGTAAAGCACATATATTTCTGTCTTTTAGGTGATGGTGGTGGTGGTGGTGGTGGTTGCGGCACAGGATATCATTCTTAGAGTAGAACATAGGCAGTCAGAATTGTTTTCACATCTTTAAATAGAGCAACTTATCTAATGTGGCTACACATCCATATTGACAACTCCTAATGTTTATTTCTTTTTCCACCATTTACATTTAAAATCTACAGTCTCTTTCAGAATGATATGCGTAAATTTTTAGATTTTGTGAGTTAAAATATTGTTCTCTCACCTATCGGGTTTAAACTCGTCAGGGTCAGGGAAATACTCTGGGTCCCTCATCACATTGGCGATAGGAACGCAGACACCAGCTCCCTTAGGGATAGTAACTCCTTTAATAGTCACCTCTTCCGACGCCATTCTGTTAACGCTGAAAGGTTTACAAACAGTTGTAAATTTAATTCATAGAGTTTGAATTCTATTTACTCTGAGTTGATCCAGGCAAGACAAGTTTATTTGACTGGATTTAACTTTATTGTTTAAAACTTTTACATCTACACGTAAGCACATGTACAGCAACATAGAAAATTCTGATTAACGATCTCAAAGAAAGCTTGAAAAAAGTATACAAGTACGAGAAGGTGCTTTATATACATCTAGACAAAGAACATGTTTTACGTGTTTACGGGAGGGATCATTCTCAGTGTTTCCATGACGACGCTCTCTAAATATTTTAGTTTTGCCAAACCCTCGTAAGTAGGTTTGTCCTGAAAACAGAGAAAAAAAGAGACTAAATTTCGAGAGAGTTACAAACTTTTGTTAATGTTTCTGATTCATACCACCTCCCCATGTTGCTAGATCTTCGTTTCTCGTTTGTTATACTGATTCGCTATTTAGTACAAACGTATATCATAGAATTGTGTGTACTGTTATGATCATGGAAAATATCTGTATGTTACAATAGCAGTAAACAAAAATTAGAAATTCCATGGACTTTTCTGATTGTAATCAGTATCTGTATGTCAGCAGTAACACTCACATCACCAATTTGGTTTTTGATCTCCTGTACAACCTTCTCTTGTGCTTCTGGACAACAAGCCAGGTTATAGGCCAGGAACTGAAGGGCGGTGGATGTAGTGTCATATCCAGCAACGAAGAAGACGAAAGCTTGAGCAATGACCTCAGTCCGAGACAAGGCTGTTATCAGCGACAAACCTCATCAGCATAATTAATCTCAACATTGTGAGCGGTCTTATTTAGGCTATTCTTCCATGACTACACCAGTACACTAGTGCAATAGGCCACCACATTAAGATCTGTCTGGAGTAAGAACTAATTTACAGTGTAGGGCGCTAAAAGGGGGTCAAAAACATTCGAGTCTTTGTGGACTAACCCTCTACAATTTCTAAAATAGACTACTGAATACTTACACTTTATTTGCTCATTTTTGGAGCCTTCTGTTTCCTCATAGTTTAAAATCATCTGAAGAAAGTCCGTTTGTGCCTGTAATATATATATAAGGAAACTGTAAAGTTTGTTATGTCTTGTTTGAAAGTTATCTTACCTTCCTTATCAATTTTATGGGCGGGAGATTTCAATGATCTATGGTTTATTAAACAATTAGTGTTCCCCACTATTCCCGTATTTTTGTGGACACTAAGCAACTTTCTATGATAGCAACAATACTTCTGTTGAACACAGTAAGATAGTTAAGACTTCGCTTCAAAAACGTATAATGTTCCTCCAGATAAAACGGCTGAAGTATAGTGCTCTGTTACAACTTCTAGCTAAAATTTAGTTACAGAAGTGAGCTTTTAGCATTTTTATTTATTTCTGGTTTTTTTTTCCCCATGGTACGAACAACAAAATTTTTTTTTCAAAAACGAGTTTTTCCCCTAGGTATGCTTAACGAATGTCCAGCAGGCTTCGAATCATTGTGTCTTTTTACTTACAGTAACATAATTATGTTACTACTTATCATACATACGTTTCTTGTTCTTTCCCGTTTTCTCTCTTCTATTATACGATTGATATTTCTCAAAAACGAATTCCATCGTGTTAGTGGAAATAAATGGATCGCCAGTAGCCTTATAAAGGGAACAAGAGCCTGAACCGAAGCTGCAACAAATGAATGAAATTTTATTTGTTAGCTATTAAGATTCACTCCAGCATGATAATACAAATACTTAATTGATGTAACAGTGTTCGTCCAACATGGCTTAGTCCCACATATGGACTTCAGCATGACAATAACAACGCATAGCTGATCTAATAGGTTTAGTCCCACACGAACTAGTGACCTCGTGGCAAAGACTAAACCATGTTATCGTGTGTAAGGCACGGTGTGTTGGTGAAGGTGTAGGAAGAAGAAGAGGTAAAGCACACGTGATCAAGAAATTAATCGCTGGCCTAAACAATCCTATGGACATCAGCCCTTTATCTCTCCTGAAAACTAAGGGACACGTTTGTTGAAGTAAGGCGTAGTTCTACCGCAGGCCCCAGTGGGTTGCAAAACAGCGACAATTTTGCTCATCAGTCGAGTGTAGACAAGGACGATCGTCATTTTCTTCTGCAAGTTCAACCATTCTCTGTATTTACTTTGCAAAGATAAGAAACTAAAGTTGTCTATGTCGAATACATGTATAGCTCCTCAAAAGTAATTATATGCATTAACACTGCTTGAAAACATATTAATCATACAGTCTTGACAATGTATTTTTCGGAGAGTCACTTACCTGTCATGTATGTATACGGATATGAGTACACAGGTGTAGGACCAATGAAAAAAATGGAAGGGAAAATATCTTACCTGCGAGAACTGTCAACAACCCGTTACTGCTGGTGGCCTCGTGCATAACACTGGCCACATCCTTGACGAAGGGGTCGTTGAGGTCTTTCTGTGAATTGACTTGAATTCCAAACGCTGTGCTCGATATCACATCCAGGGTGTAGGCTCCAAAGTATCTGGTAAACAAATATGACGAGCCTCGTGAGCCTCATGAGAGATCGAGAGATTCCTCCAGGGTTTGTGAGTTACCGACAGCTAATTTCAGGGGTTTGACGAGAAAACGCAGGAAAATTGTAATAGAGAAGGGTATCTTTGTATAAATGTGACCTCATAATTTTGACTTCTTTTCTCTGGAAACGTGTATTACGAGAATTAGAAATAGGCAGTCTATTCGAAAACAGTAATTTGTATCAGACTTAATCTTTAGGTAGAAAATGTATTCCCAAAGCCATTGAATAAAGGTTACTGCTTTGTCGTTAAAGAAAGATAATGACCATAATGTGCCTTGATTCAAAAACGTGTATTGTTCTCCGTCTTGTTCTTTCGAATGAAAGATGTATGAATGAAGTAATGTTTTTGTATGGTAAGAAAAGAAAAGAAGAGGAAGAATGAGGAGAAAATTAGCGATTTCAATGAACTGTAATCCAAGCTCACTTCTTTGTTTCGATTCTTTCACCTTTCCTAATGGCCTCCTCAAGATTTTCAGCGAGTTCATTACTACACCTGTCGATATAGTTCTCCATCTGTGACAGTAGAGGTTCATTTTATTTGCCGATGTAATTAACAAAAAAGAACTGTTGGATAAAATATTATGAAGGTGATGGCTGGCTTATTTCTAATAAACACAGATAAAAGTTAGATGATGAGCAAAGTAAGTTTTTTTCACAAGAAAATATAGGCAATAAGTTAATGAAAAAGAAGCAATACTTCATTTATAGTGAAATAAACAATGCTCTCACCAGTTTCAGTTTGCCTGAGCTAAATGTAGGTGTCAGTAGGGTTCTAACCCTTTTCCAGTCTGCGCCTCCAATAGCAAAAAGGTTAGCTCGAATTTCCTTTGGCAACAGTTCAAACTTGTCCTAGAAGTTAAAGAATCTCTTTAGTGATAATAATTGTAATTGTAGTATAAACCTGCTGTTCTGAATTAGGGAGTAAGTTCCTTTGTGAGTGTAATTATGCAATACATAAATCAAACGTTTATTACAACTTTTTCACATCAAACTGAGATTACAGGTGACTACGATAACAACAGCGAGAAGATATTTTCTTTTAGATGATTTGATTTAGAGGATTTAAGATCGGGTACCTTGGGATTGTTTTGAAACTTTATGGAGTTTATAATCTGCATGAATTTACTATAAATATAGCTATAAATAGCGACACCCAAGCTAAATTCTCTTTCCTGTCCTCAGACTCGCCTGCTGCAGATGTTAAAACACAGGAGTTACCTCCCATGAACAGTAATTCCGTCGCTCATTTCAAATGGTAACCAGCCTATGAATACGTCTGTTCTTTAGCTTACTAACCACGTGCTTCGGATTGTTTTGATAAATAACGCAGCAGGCTAGTCAAATTGTTGATTTCAATATATTACGATCTTAGAGTGTCTTACAGTATGTACTTATAAAAAACAACAACTTAGCAATAGTGTAACTTAGCAACAAGTTGTAAAAAACTTACAAATCTGTCTGAAAATCTGTTGAAATCTTTAACTAGTACTTCCTTTAAGATGTCAAGGTCTGTGGTAACCAGCAATGGCTGACGCCCACAATAGATTCTAGAAAAGAACAAAAATGAAAATTCGAATTGTAATATATTAGAAAAGAGTACACAACGGAAGTAAATTCAAACTGAGAATCAACTTGAGAATCATTTGTAAGTTGATAAGAACATTTTAGAGATAAGATCTCATATAGCTTCGCTATTTCTATAGGTGATGTAGACTTTTACAGGAATAAAGAATGTGATGCAAGTAGAAGAACTCTGATAACCTACCCAAAAGTGCGACCATAAGTCTGTGACCATTGACGAATGCTCTTTTCATTTCCCTGAAAAGAATTTGATGTATAATGAGTTCTAAAGAAAATGCAAGCCTTTTTGTTATTGATTATTGCTGAGAGAATGGTATTCGTGAATGCAAAAACTTGTAAATCGAGAACTAAACATAAAACTCGAAATACCTTTTTGTTCAACTCCCACAGGTTTCCAAAGAAAGGCAGAGGTTTCGGTCCATCCACTCCCATAGACTTCCAGATTCCGAAAGACCAAGTCCCATACCTGAACGACCGTAGTAAAGTGAAAATTAATGTCCTTATACTGAAGAGTTAAAAAAAAACTTTATCATTATTAATTAGAAAGTCAGTGAACCAAGAGCGATAAATCAAAATTAAAACTAACAATTAGGACGCAGCTAGAAAGCTAACAGAGAAACATAACTACGTGCCGCTATTGTCAACAGAAAGTTTTTGTTTGCTGAGATAGCACAGTACTTACAGGTAAAACAAGACGACTGCAATCAAAAGCAAGAGCAGATACATCGGAAACTCTAGTCCGTCCAGTAACTCCATTGCGCCCGAGTTCAGAACAGTTTGGCGACGAAAGTTGGTCGGCACTTTCTAAGATGTATTCTGATGTAGGACCCTCAATGGCAACAGGTGACAGATGGCGTATATTGCCGTGTGGTATCCGTGTGTTCTAAGCAGAGTGGTTAGGGCATGCTCTTGCTTTTATAATATTTAGCGATCGGAGCGCGTACAAGTTGTGGGACATCCCGGTACTTCGAGTACATTATCAGAAGGGTGAGGACATCAGCCCAGGTCATGCTCGCGAGCAGCCACGAGTCGCATGAGCTTTTCTTTTCAAGCTGTTTGTTGAAGATAAGGCAAACTGGGGCATATGATTCTGTCATCGTGTCAGTAAAGACGTTTATTTTTCTCTCTTTAAAGACTGAATTGTTCTGTAATGAAAGAACATAAAAATATTTGACGATTCTCGAGTGCAGCGTAACTGTGCTACCAACGTCAAATAAAAGAAGCAAATAATGCATGGTGATAAAGAAATTACAATTCACTTAGGATGCAGTAAGAAAACTGAAAGAGAAACATGACTACTTGGTGAATAAATTATATTCTTAAAGGCTCTACCACACTCAGAGTTTTGCTTTTTTCTCGCTGTCTAGATAGCCAGTCTTCAGAAAGTTCACCGAGCAAATGTGCAGAAGACTCGTGTCAAAACTCTATTTTCATTTTCTTGATTTCAGCATCCTTAATGTGACCTTCTGTCCTGCAACTTGACCCCTCGACCACGCTCCTCGCCATAGATTATACAAGAAACAATGTTTTTAGGACAGTTCAGATTGAACATGACGGTTGCATTCAGAGCATCTACAAAAACGTCTGCCCCTAAGTTCATTGCGCCCGAGCTGAAGGGCAGTCTCTCGACGAAAATGGCTCGCTCAACAATTTTAGTACTTTTCAAAGCGAGGCTTTATGTAGGTGTCTGTGGAGGGAACAAAAGAGAGAGAGAGAGGGCACATTGAGTACTCTCAGTCTTGACAGGGGAGAGGACTTGCTAACATTTGCTTACTGCCAAACGTAGGATATTTTGAGTGGGTGAGGACGTTGACAGAGATCATGCTCGCGAGCAACATACCCTTTTCTTCTTAAAGTAAATGCTAAAGGTAAAGCAAACCAGAACATATGATTTTATCACAGTGAGGATAGGGGCTGTGTTACCCTCTCCTTTTTGAGTGCATAATGTGAGATATGGATAAAAGAGATGAGATAAAGCTACTTTTGACTTCAGTACGTTTTTTTTAAAAAAAAAACCTCATGAATATACATTGCTTGTGGTTCTCTCAGGCGTAAAGAGGTCTGCATTACACTAGCAGCAGCACGCCTTTTATGTTGACATGAGACGTTCGTCTGAAACTCTTTGCTTTCTTTTTTTTGCCATTTTTATTTCTGAAAGAGTTCAGGAAGCACAAGTGCACATGTTTACATCGAAATCGCACTCCTACTTGCTATTTTGTGCCTTAGTGGTAAACAAAATAAAAATAAAACACACCTTCCATACGACTCTAATAAAAATAGTAATTGCCCCCAAAAGCCTTTGACAAAATCAGTGTAAACAATCGTATTTCCTACAATGAATATAACATTTTTCATAACATTACTGGACTTACATATAATATTTACATATAATATTTACAAAATATTTACAAATCAGCCTCATTACGAAAAAACACGATTGTTGATCATAACAAGTCTTATACTTTTGAATGGTCTTAAAAAAAAAAGACGGGTGATAAGTTATCTTAGCTGGGAGTGTGAAATTCTCGAGGGCAGGTCGACCGAAACCGAGATCTGTCTGGAGTAGCATCACGTGTCGACCTTAGGTAAACTCTTGATCAGCTAAGCTTATATTAACATGCAGAAAAATGATATAAAATTAAGCACGATATAAACTCAAACTCTTTGGCTTTGTTGAAACTTGTGCAAATAAAATCTTTTACTTATCTAAGGCTTAGACCCCTGTCGTTGGTTTTCTCTAGATGGAATTTTTCCTCAAGACAATACCACAGCCGGTACCCATCAGATGATGGGTAGCCTCAGGCCTGACGAGAGGAGGGGACAGGGGGGTCTGGTGTACCCGGGCCCGCGGCTGTCAAGGGGGCCCGGCCTTGGTCAGTGGATTTTTTTTCTTCTTCTTATTGAGATTCGAATTGTAAACATACATTATATACTGGGAAAATAATTTACGATTACAAGTACAAGGGGCCCGGAGAGGTCTGTCCCGGGGCCCGGGCTGGCTCTCAGCGGCCCTGGGTAGCCTTGGTCGCGAACTCCAGCTCTGGGTGATGGCTGGTACTTTCATCGTGGGAAGCCATCTCACAATAACATTGTTTCAGCATCGCAGTTCGCTTTAGGGGCTCAGTCTTTATCTTGGCCCTTTCGGAAGTAGGGCTATTTTCCCTTGGCTAGGGTGTGGATATACAAAAAAAAAAGTCTTCTACCATTGCTTAATATTAATAACACGCAAAGCTCTTGCATTTAGTATTTGTAGACGACACCTCATAAAAAACACAGAACGTGTTTCTCCGTCCTCACGATGCACATTGGCAGGATGTGCTTTGGTCCGTGTCGCCGAGGTGTGGCTCATGCTGACTGAGCACAAAGTTGCTTTTGTCCTGAAGGAAAAACAGCTCTCTAGCAACTTTATTGAACGACCCCACGAGACGTGGACTCTCTTCTTTTGTTGGCGAGTTCTTCTCCACAATCTAGATCGCTCACCGCGGTTCTCAACCTGTGGGGTGCGTCCCATCCAAAAAGGGCGCGACGTGTTGACAAGTGGGGTGCGAAGACTGTCATTTTGTTTATTTTTCTCATGTCTCATATCGGTAGTAGTGAAATTAGCTGCTAAGGAGGGGCGCGCAGACGTACCTTTTTTCGTCTGGTGGGGGTGGGGGGTCACAAGTAAAAGGTTGTGAGAGTTCTGTCTATTCACCTAACAGTCTGAGCGGATCAGCTCTCCTTGATTTTTTATGCTTTGTGGTCATGCGTTGATTTGGATAAAAGAGTTGGACCATCATGTTTACGTGTACTTCTGATGCGTTTCATTCCTCTTGTGGTTTGCGTACTTTATATAATGTTATTTGAAGTGCGAACTGTTTGGGTCTGTTGGCTGGATTCCACTCCGCCATGTTTCACTCGCTTCTGCATTGACTGTGAGCTGCAGTGAATAAACTGAAGTGATGATCTCCCTCTTGCAGTTTCATGTGATAACATTCATTCATATTCTCAATATTACTCAATATCGTTCCAGTTTTCTCCTGATGTCACTAACCTTATTCTCTGGAGTCGTTACCCTTACATCTACAGTTATCGCCCTTTACTGTCGGAACGCAGCGAGTCCTCGAGTTGTTCATCCTTCTACATCTTTGTTACTATTTTGTGATTTTGTTCTACATCTTTAAAATTGTTGCTGTTTGTGATCTTAACCAGTGCCTTTCGCTGAGATATTTCGCTTGATAAATTCCCACATTATTATTATAAAAGATTGAGAAATGTGGCCTTAATATTTCCTCCGAGACAACTTATCCTTGCTTGTAAGCGGGCCGGCCACTCCCATTCACGCCAATCCGCCTTCCCGTCCCGATTCAAAGTCTAGTAGAAGTTGATAAACACTTTTTTTTTTTTTTTTTAGAGCGTAGCTTTACAAATCCCGTGAACCCGTTCTCCATTTTCTGTCGCTCTCCAATACATTGTTTCTAGAGCTGGTATTACGAGATGTAGGACACGTGCTTTGACATTTACGCACTCACACGCTTTGGCTTTGTGGGGAGCCTGAGGTGTTGTTGACCGCCTGGCCTACTTTTTCTTGGTATTGAGAGCTTCGAAGCTGCTGTGCACTGGGTCTGAGGTCAGTCCACGTGACACTTCTTATTTTTCGCTGATCAGCTCTACAGGCTGGGTCGCGGTCGAAGGCACCGTCTGCGAGGTTTTTTTGTTTGTTTTGCTGGCAAGAACGCGCAGAGACGGGTGGGAAATACATGGCAATAGAGAAAAGGTGTTAGTAACTTTGAGAACAGAATTCTATAGGTGAAGAGAAGCGGGCTGGTGGTGAAAAAAACCTCCCTGGGTTGGAAGTTTTCGGAAGTATGTTAGGTTTGTCCCTAATGATGCATTTTTCAAACAAGGGAAACAACCTTTTGAACTACCTAAGAATTCATTACCTTGCTTTTGAACACAAAGAACATTGTAATGAAATAAATACAAGGCAACATAGATACAATGTTTATATCCTGGGCACTTCCCCGATCACTCTCTACTTAATCCAGTCTTACAATCCATGTATGTAAATCACACGCCTCGTACTCTGTTCTAACCATTTCCATTTCTATTTTCTAACTTATGAACGCATAAGCAATCGTTGAGTACGATGCTCACAGTTCATCGCGAATGCCGTACACACTGACCGTGTCGGTTATGCGGTTTCGAGGTCACAGCAAGCTTCCGGTTTATTCATATTCATTGTTTTGGCTCGCCGAGACTAACAGCGGAGAACGTCGCAAGAGTCTAAGCGTTGGTCTCGGCAAACAGACAGCAGTCCACCCATGCATGTCCCTGATTTTAGCCAACCGCTGGGAATCTCCCTCGAAGTAAACAACTGTCATAGCGTTGTTATTGCTTACGTGGCTAGATTTCTGCAAAACAGCTTGTGACATCTGTGTGTCGGCACTCTTTACTGAGGCAAGGATGGAGTGTCTGTCGTTCTTCGACATGTGTGTTGTGTTTCTTATATTAACAAGCATCTTGCTCTACATGTAAGTATCGAGGCAGTAAGTTCCTGGTCAAAGATTTTCTAAGACGTGAACAGATATAGACCAAGAGAGTAAGAGAGAAAGAGAGATTATCATGATAGTAATCTCAGTCACACAGACCATTGAATTTCTGGTTATACTTTACGATTCATTTCTCACAGTTACGGAATTTGGCCGTACGGAGTCTGGAAATCATTGGGAGTAGATGGACCCCAACCGTTACCTTTCCTTGGTAATCATTATCAACTGACTGCAGAGGTATAGCTTTCTAATTAATGGGTTTGCGGACTTTTTAGTTTAAATACTCTGTTGTTTAAAATATCAAAACCGAAAACTTAACAGCTGATCGCTTATAACATTACAGTCTGATTTCTGTTATTAGCATCAACAATGTTTGTGTCTAGTGACAACACTGTCGAGAGTTCCTTTCGCTTCTTTTGTTGTTGTTTTAATTGAATATGCTTCAAGTAAATATTTGTTAAATCGAACAACACTGACTTTTTCAGGGAAATGAACAATGTGTTCGAAAGTGGTCTAATGTGTATGGTCGCACATTTGGGTAAGCTTTACGAATTTTCTTTTATTAGTGAAATATGCCTCTGTATCTTACTGTCAGTTATTAAATTGTAATATGTAAATTGTAAATGTACCAACTCTTTCTGCTTCTTAGCAGTATTACTTCAGTATTATTTTTCCATATTGCTGAATACCCCTTTTTTTTGGTACTCTTTACATGTCTTCTGAAAAGTCCAGAAAAAAAAACATTCTGCATCAATGTTAAAAATTAGAATGAGTTTGGTATAAAGCACAAGATTTCATTTACAAAAACCACCTTTTGTTTGCATTTCAGAATCTATGTAGGGCGTCGGCCGATGCTGGTAACCACTGACCTTGACATATTGAAAGAAGTGCTTGTGAAATATTTCAACATATTTACAGACAGATTTGTGAGCATTGCCAAGTAGTTTTTTACATTAATATAAAGTTTCTAAAGACTTTAACTTTAGCATGATCGTATTATTTTAATGCACCTTGACTGCTGTCCATCAACCACCTAACAGTTACTATACTAGGATGTGAGTACTTTTCACGTTTCACCTCCAGACCGGTGTCCAGACACTTAATCCCCAGACACTTCATCCCCAGACACTTCATCCCCAACGCTTCATCCTTAAAATGACATTTTAACTATAAAAATTATGAAGCCAGAGAAAAATTTAACTAAAATTCAAATAATTATCTTCATATAAACATCACAATAAGTTTTACCATTAAAATACTTTAACTAATGTTGTAGATGTTCAAATGACGTTGAAGTTAATAGCATGATTTAAATATTATTAATGTATTTTAATTGAAAAATTATTGTGATGTTTATATGAAGATAATTATTTGAATTTCAGTTAAATTTTTCGCCGGCTTCATAATTTTTATAGTTAAAATTTTATTTTAAGGATGAAGCGTTGGGGATGAAGTGTCTGGGGATGAAGTGACTGGGAACCCTCCAGACCCAGTGTCATTAGTAGGATAACTAACAAAAACCGTAATAAGTCTAAGTACTCATCAGACGTATATCATCACGTACTGAGATCCTTTAAATATGTCTAGAATGCCGAGACAATACTCGAACAATTACAACAACATCACAGTTTCTTGTTTTCTGCTTTTTAGGAAAAGTTTGAGATTTTTCCAGACGAAATTCGGGCGATGCTTTCCGTGGCAGGCGGTGAACAATGGGAAAGAATCCGACACCTACTGACACCTACCTTCAGCACCGGAAAGTTGAAGCTGGTGAGTAAACTATTTACCTCGTTAGATGCCAGTGACTTTTTCTAGTGAACTCCTTGGCTATAAACCTACTAGGCATTTTGTTTTAACAAAAACTGCAAATCAAACAATAACAAATATATCATATAATAAGAATCTCATACATACATCATATTTCGCAAACTGATATCGTGGCAAAGAATATTGCAAACGATAATGACATTCCCATGATGAAATGAAATGAAAAAGATACGAAAGAAGTAGAGGAAGTATATAGGGTGTACGTAAAAATACACAGTAAAGATATCTGCTTAAGTTAACAAGTTTTCTTTTTACTATTCATTAGCTGATAAAAAATAACTGCATCCGGGTGCTGTACCATTGTATTCTGCTGGTAACATTCCCTTTCATTATTATTTTAATGTATAGTAATGTTTTTTGTTGCTGATATATTGTCTTATTTTACCACTGTAACCAGTCTGATATTTAATAACTTTTCATATCTTTGTGTAACATTTAATTTTGAATGGTTTGATAATTCTTGTACTTATTACTATTATAATTACTACGGTTATAGCAATGCACTTTTATTTTATAGATGGAGCATCATTTCCATCGTTGCAGCGCTCAGCTAACCACTAACATCAAGGAGGCTGCTGGGAAAGGGCAAAAGATCGATGTTAGAAAGTAAATCTTGTTTCAGATTATTATCCATTAATTTTTTCTTCTACTTCACAATCTTTTAACAGGATACAGGCTTCTTTCGAAAATGGATTTGATGCTAAGATATCTTCGGTCAACGTCGTTCATGAAATTAACTCTCTCTCTCACTGCCTATTTTGGTTATATCAAATTTGTGAACAAAATAAATTGAGCGTCATCAAATATAAACTCTTTACATCGATCTTGGTCTAATGCAAAATTAGAGTACGCTGAATAAATTACTGAATCTATTAAAAGCAATTAGTGACCACCCTCTAAAGTCTTTTCTTAACAGGACAAAATGCTAAAGCGTGAAACCTGTGAAATGTCACAAAGTTTCATTGCATTAGCAAACTATTGCCTCACTAGTCTGGACGTAGCTCAACATTTTCCCTGAAGTCATAACAATCGCCCCGCACCAATAGTTTTATGTGACTTTCCATGCAAGTTTGTCAAACGTGGTTAAATGCTCAACGGCGTTCCCCTAGTTAAGAAAAGCAGTCAGCAGGCACGTTACATACTGTAAACTCTGTCTTCATTTTCGTGCACAATGTTGTGTATAGAAATATTTTTGCCAAGGTACTTTGCGGGCTACACCTTGGACGTGATAGCAGCGACATCGTTCGGAATTGAAGTCAATTCCCAGAAAGACCTCGACAATCCCTTGGCAAAAGATGTGTCCACCATTTTACAAGACATCGCCAGTTCCGAGGGATTGTTGATGCTTCTTAAAAGTAAGGAGAGCAATGAACTTCTTATATAATTAATTTTCTAAATGAAGGTAGCATCTAATAGGCAGACTTAATGATTAGGTACTTCTGAGTTGCCACTTTGTTCTATCTCTCATTTACTCACTTTCCCACCCATTCTCAACACAATTTTCTAAAACCAATTGTTAAGTTTTTCATCTAATTAATGTTGTCCCTTAACGGTCTTTTCAATGCAATTAAAAAGATCTTTGCATACGTCTTCAGGACCACAGTCACTGTAATGCGAACCGAGCAGTATCACAAAACACAGCATGCTGTGCATAGAAAAATACATACAGAAGGGAAGTTACTTTGATTTGCTGTGAATTACTTCCCTTTATGGGCTTACCCTTTCAACCAGTGAGGTATTTTGATATAATTATTTAAAAGTAGGAATGAGCCAGTTGATCAAGAACCATGTTGGAGACTATTGGCAGATACTCAATTTGATATGGATGTTCAACAACCAGAAACAGCAATTTAATAGCGAGAAATAGTTGCAGTTTAATATATATGAGCCTGTGACAGAAGTTTCACCCCTAAAATGGGTCAAGAGTTGTAAAACTAATTTGAATAGCCTTGGGGGTTTCTTTTGCCGTATTTGTTGAAGGTATGTGTCATCCAGTGCCCATAAATGTAGTTAAAAATAAAACTGGTTTTAGTGCCTGTAAAAAGTCGACACGTTACAGAGTCAGTAAAATATTACGGTCGTCACCATTGGAAAAAGTCTTTCAGTTTCACGCAAAATTGATATATTGCTGTCAATCTGTTGGTGTTTCGGAGTTTTCTAGCAGATATTTAATAAAATTAGAGTTCGTAAAATCTGTTTTTACACACGACACGAGAAAAGCAATTATCTCGGTGATCAAAGTTTCCTCGATTTAATACCACGACGACCGTCAGTATGAAATTCAGATAGCATTAATATTTTTGCATGAACAAGTTGACAAACACTTTGTGTGTGGACATAGCAGAACTTTGTGAGATGAAAAGTTTCCGTGCACCCCGAATGTTCGAAACATTGTAGCGTTAATAGAAGACTAGAATTGACGTCAAACGTGACGCATATTCAGCACGCCTTTTTTTTCCCCCGTCGGTGATGACGCAATTCTTGCAATTAAACACACAAACCATACAAACAACACACACAAAACCAGTATTCAGAGACGTATCTCGTGAAACTATTATTCACCAATTGATATAGCTTCAGGTTCAGCCAATAAAAAATAAAGATGTAAGCAATCTAAGTATTATTTGGCACTTTCAGTTGATATATATATGTAGTGTGTAATTATTTAAAATGTCTGGTTCGTAACCTTCTGTCATGCCAGGAGCTATCCGCTGTATATATTTTTATACCACTTTGGTACCTAAAAAAAATTATATTTCGTGCAATTCACATCACTTAAACAGCATACACAATAATCTCCAAAATGGTGTGTTAATAATGGTTATCTTTATCATAGGCTAGTAGACGTACATACTTTAAGATATTAAACTTCATACCACCACTGCGGTTCGAAAGGTTTAATCGCGTCACTTTTCGTCCTTATCTATTATGATGACTGATAAGTGCAAGCTTCTATTTACTGAAATCTAGTAGAATAGCACCTTCTATTCTGAAGATATATCACCAGGTCAAAATCATCACGGCAAGCGACTAACACATGATCCCAGCTTCCTGATGCCTTTGTTGACCCATTTATATATATATACACCTTTATATCTTTATTTAGTAGAGCTACTCGTAAGCGTATACCTCGAACACAGATGGTTTGGTAGACCATACTCTCAATCTGTATCTTAATTTTCTATTATGTTTCACTTTTTCAGATGCTTTTCCATTTTTAACACCGTTGTTTAAATTTCTGGGTATGCACTTCTTTCAACCAAGAGGATGGAAATCATTCCTGAAAAATCTTCATTGCATTATTCAAGAAAGGAAACGAGAAGGAAATCAAAAGGTATACTTAAGCTAACCTTAACACTCTTATGTCAGTTTACAACGAGCTTGCACACACTCAAACGCGCAAAAATCTAAAAAGCTTTTCATACAAAGAAAGCAGAAATACCACACGATGCACGTGAGTTAGTTGCTTGTCTTGGCTTTCTCGTTTTCGCTAGGTTCTGAGACTAGTGATTTTGCTGGGGTTTTTTGTTTGTTTGTTTGTTTGTTTTGTTTTTGTTTTTGTTTTTGTTTTTTTTTGTTTCTTTGTTTCTTTCTTTGTTTTTGTTTTATTTTTGCTTTTATTTCCTGTACAGGAAAAGCCAGACTTCCTTCAGTTAATCCTTAGTTACGAGGAAGCTCAGAGTTCCGGGAAAGAAGAACTGAAGGGCAAGTGAATGAACTTTCGCTTTTTAGACTAAGTTATTATCAAGACTAAAGGCACGAAATTTTCAAACCTTTGTTTTACAACAAAGACCTTCAGTAAAAAGGGACAATGGAGTGGGGCGGAGAGAGAGAGAAGAAATTTTACTTTGAAACAGCTATATTACAGTCAGGCCCGTTCTTAGCCCCCGCGGGGCCCGAGGCAAAGGGCATGTGCGGGGCCCTCACGCCACGATCACACGGTTTTAGTTGGGATCTAAAGTCACTTTTGTCCTCAGGGATATCTCGTCTTTTATCATTGACAGCACGCTGCCTACACATTACAACATAAGCCTACGATTAATTTATTTGTAACGTTCGTCAATAGCGCGGGGCCCTAGGCAGATGCCTCGTCCGCCTGCCCCTAAGCACGGCCCTGATTACAGTTAAGTGATTGCAGGTACATTTTGCCTTAGTGAACTGTTTTCTATTTCTTGTCTAGATGATATGAAATTTTATCTTTTGCATATGTGCATCTTGCTCTATCAAAACGCATAATATTAATTTATTTATGTATGTTTCGTTATGAAGATGTAATTTTTATTGTTATTGCAGTTTTATCAAGACTTGAAGTCATTGCACAAGCAACGGTATTTTTCGTCGCTGGATACGAAACTACTGCTGCAACCCTGCAGTCCCTGGCATATAATCTGGCGCTGTACCCGGATGTTCAAGAGAAGATTGTGCGGGAGTTTGAGGAGCAGCTTGGGGATGTGAGAATATTTTGCTAATACCAGCGGCTTACTAATTCTTTTCTTTTACAATCATGTATTATGCATCAATTATATGCGATTTTGATTTTAAGTTTTATTGTGTCTTTATAATCCTTTTAAGAAAAATTGAGATGTGTTGTTTCTACACTTCAGGGACTTTCGATCATGACATATACTTTTGGTTTGTTCTTTGACCTTTATCAGGAGTTACCTACCTACGAGGACGTGACTAAACTGAAATACTTGCACAGCGCTATCATGGAGACGCTGCGGATGTACCCTCCCCTGAATTCGTAAGTAAAGGGTCAGCTTGTAAACCTGTGAGAGACTAACACACGAGCAGACGCACATGTTTTCGCTTTGTAAATTGGTTTAATGCAATCTCTGCCTGTAGAAAACGTATTTTCTACTTTTATCAATAATGGGCTAAGGTTTGATTAGAGTTAATTAGAATAGGGACAATCAACTGTGAACTGGGCAAGCTGGCACCACATTGGCCTCCGACTGTCGCGGCAACCGTCTAGCTACCTCATTCAGGACCTGTGTCCAGTCGGGGGCAACGAAAACATACGCTAGTCTAACTTAAACGATTTACTTACGGCCAGGGGAGATAACTGTGTAACTGTCATACCCCTTTTCGACCAGCTATAAGCCGGGTATCGCCAAAGACGACCAACGCCCCTCTTGAGTAAGGTCTTTAGTACTAGCCACGGCCTTGTTTACATGTCCAAGGAAGAAGGGTGACAGATACGCCCACCGGAAGGAAAACGTTACACAGGAAGGAAGAAACGAACCCAGTCTTGTACAGCTTGAAAAACTTTACTTTTCAGGGTGGCAAGCTAGCGAGTGGAAGGTCTGTCTTGAATAGACGTAGGAAAGTGTCGGCGAGAGTATTGATAGTGCATTGGAAGTTTACACCAGCAGGAAGCTGACTTGTGGATCTATGTGAAGTAGCGTTTAGTACTTTAGTAGTGTTTAGTACTTTAGGAAATAAATATGTAGATTTGAATGTTTACTCTTTTGATAATCTTGTAGCGTCAACAGAATGGCATCTGAAGAGGTCACCATTAAAGGCATTACAATCCCTAAGGGAGCTGGAGTTATGATTCCTATCGCCAATGTGATGAAAGACCCGGAGTACTTCCCTGAACCTGACAAGTTCGATCCTGAACGGTAAGCGACTAGAAGAACATAAGATTATTAGTTAGGCTAGAGGATATACGAAGAAATGAGTTCCTGCTCTAAAGAGCTCACTGGTTTGTTGATTTCATAACTGCAAACACTCCGTAGTAAAGGAAAACAAAATCCAAAACAGCAACATTGATTAATCTCATTGAATTGGAAACCATGTAGGAATGCTGTAAGAATTTATTCTATGTACAAGGTCATCTGTTTAATTTTACTTTTTAAAAATGAGCATCGCAAAATGAAGATTTTCCCTTTACCTTATGGTCGTTGGTAAGTAAGAATTAAAATATCACATTTATCTATCTCGTTATCCATTTCCTCTTCCATTCAGTTTTTATTGAACACTTTTATTGAACTCGCTATGTCTGTCTAGATGGAATTTTGCAAACGACTTTTCACCCATTTCCCATCGTCTCAGAGGTATGACACTTTCACCAGTTACACATTTCCGGCGACAATGCAATATTAAGTCATTTCCCAAGTACCCACGAATCAGAACGACAAATTCTCATTTACCCTCTAGTTAATTGGATTTTTGTTTTTGTCTTAGCATATTGCATCTAGTAGTGACATCTTCATTGAGATGTAAGACTTTATAGTGTGAAAAATCTTAAATTCCGTTGTCCATCATGACGTGATCCAGCATTTGGTAAGTTGTGTCACATAGTCACATGAATTCTAAACTAAAAACCGCAAAAATCAAGCTTTATAAAAATAATTCACTAATAACTATTACTCACTTCCATGCGTTATAGTCTCCGGAAAAAGAAATAGGTGCTAAAGTCACTAGGTAAACAAATGTTCTTTTTGGAAAATAATCATATTATGTGATCGGTGACTTCTTGTAAGTATTGGGAAGATCAGGTACATTGAATGGAGGTATTTTTGTGCAGATTTTACGAGGGCTCCGTTAACCCCGTCTCCTTCTTGGCATTCGGGTATGGCCCTCGTCTGTGTATTGGCATGCGTCTGGCTCTGCTGGAGATGAAGATTGCGATGGTGCATGTGCTTAGGAAAGTCAAGTTTGTCAAGACAGATGATCTGCAGGTGAGACGCCAACCAGAAAGATACCGCTAATCCGAACTTCTTACATCACATTTGTCTCTCCATTAATTGATGTATTCTAATATATTCTATTAGGCCATAGATCTATATTTATTATCAACATAAGACAATACCAAGTATAGTTAATATCCCTTTGATTTTCTTTTCTGCTTAGAGCCCGAAAATGAAGAAATTTCAAGAGCATTAGTCGCTATTTCTAATGGCCTCAGACAACACCCACCAGTGAATTAGTTTTTTGTGCATGTCTACAGGAAAATCTGAGAACCAAGCCTGGCTCATTCATTAGCTTCCCAGCACAAGTCATTGCAGTTAAGGCCATATTGAGAGACAGCCCTGCTGCATGTTGAACAACGAAAACTATGTGACTAAATGCTAGTTAAGATATAAGCGTTATTAGTAAATGTATTATTCATTATACATGTAAGAATATGTAATACTAGGCCTAGAAAAAATATTCCAAAGTGTTTCGTAGTGCTTCTGGATTTAGTTCACGCCATATAGTGATCAGGTCCAAGTTTATCACCATCTTGTCAATTTTGTTTTTGACCCTTGTATTGCTGTTATGCTTCGATTATTCGAATTGCGTATCCCGTAGCAGACGAATTGTCTGCCCCAAGCACTAAGTTCATTGCGCCTGAGTTCAAGTTCAGTCTCGCCAACAATTTACTTGCTCAACAATTTTCAGCATTTTCAAGGTGAAGCCTTGTGTAGGTGTGTTGTGTAGGCAGCACACGGCCGTTGAATACTTTCAATCAATCTTCACATGAGTGAGGACATGCTAGCATTTGCTTAATGCACAACGACTGGAGACATTCAGGTATTTTGAGTACATCATCAGAGTGTGAGGACATTGACCCAGGTCATGTTCGTGGGCAACATGCCTTTTTCTTCTTGAGATAAAGCAGGTGGGATTTTGTCGGCATATGAGCATAGGGGTGTTATTAGTTTTTACCCTCTACCTTTTATGTACGCAGTGCCATGCACTATCAAACCAGGTAAACCACGTGACGTTTGTGGCGTGCACCATGGTTGTTCTACGAAGGTCGAGCGTGTGGCACTCAACTTTCAGAGTATACAAGTGTTTTATTGTCATAAGCACTGATAAAGAGTGAATGATCACTTTATTCTATATATTTCTCTTGGTTACTTTTAACTAGACGGTGAGTTTTAAGATAGGACAGAATATATTCCTTTCCGTACTTTGTTAGAATCGTGAAATCGCCGAGAATACAACACAGCGTTTATAGACATGTCTGGTCTGGTCAACAGGCTATAAACAGCAATACTTCATTTATCTGAGGTACACAGCATGCAGGTATCTAGATTTTGAGTGAAATAAATAGACTATAAAATTACATAAAATAATCACGTCAGGCGCGAATTGTTGATGCTCTAGTAGTCCTACCTGTAACACGAGTGACAGATTGTTGTTTAAGTTGTCAAGCAAAATGTCTTTTCCTTTTTGTTCTCTGCTTACCTGCAGAAATTTGTCTCAAAATCAGAAATAAAAAAGCAGATTTCTTTTGTGCATGATAGAAATGTATACGCTTCTGAAAAACAGAAAACGGAAGATTATTTAAGGAGAAGCCACACGAACGAAACACGTTTTCTCTCGGCGCAGCTGGAAAAGATATCCAGATACTTTAACACTGCAAGTCTAGTTGCAGCAACCAAAAGCAAATGAAAATAAATACAGGCAATATTCAGTACTAGAAACTTTGCAATGCAAGCAGCGCTGACAAAAAATAGTTTTAATGAATATCATTATCTGTGTTCACAACTTCAAAGTTCACTGAGCCGAGATGTGATGCCGAACTTACAGGAAGATGAAAGAAATAGCAAAACAGAGATGTGAAGGTTTCAAGACTCTTATGGGCTTTGACTTTTGTAACCTGTCTACAACTTCATGTTGAAATAAAACAGTCTTTTGCAGTCAATCTTTGAAAGCGCTTATCTTTCTATATGTGCATGCACTGAATGTTAAAATAAAAATATAAACTTTTTTTTACAAAATAGTATTTTGTAGACCACACCTCATAAAAAAACACAGAGCGCATTTCTCCGTCCTCGTGACTCACATTGGCAGGATGTGCTTTGGTCCGTGTCGCCGAGGTGCAGTCGCACGCTGACTGAGCACAAAGTTGCTTTTGTCCTGAAGGAAGGAAAAACAGCTCTCTAGTACTTTCATTGGAAGAGCACCCGAGACGTGGACTTTCTTCTTTTGATTGCGAATTTATCTCCTTTATCTGAATCACTCACCGCGGTTCTCAACCTGTGGGGTGCTTTCTCCACAAAGAGGGCGACATGCTGTCAAGGGGGTGCGAAGACTGTCATTTCGGGTTTTTTTTTCTCATGTCTCATATCGGTAGTAGTGAAAGTAGCTGCTAAGGAGAGGTGCACAGACGTACTTTTTTCGTCTGCAGGGAGTGGGGAGTCACAAGTAAAAGGTTGTCAGAGTTCTGTCTATTCACCTAACAGTCTGAGCGGATCAGCTCTCCTTGATTTTATTTATTTTTGGGGTCATGCTTCGATTTGGATAAAAGTGTTGGACCATCATGTTTACGTGTGCTTCTGATGCGTTTTCTTCCTTTTCTGGTTTGCATACTGTATATAATGTTATTTGAAGTGTGAACTGTTTGAGTCTGTTGGCTGGAGTCCACGCCGCCATGTTTCACTCGCTTTGGCATCGGCTGTGAGCTGCAGTGAATAAACTGAAATAATGATCAGCTTCTTGCAGTTTCGTGTGATAGCATTCCTTCATATTATCAACATTACTCAATATCGTCCCAGTATTCTGCTGATGTCACCAACCTTATTCCCTGGAGACGTTACCATTACATCTACAGTTATCATTTATAACCAGTGAATTAGTTTATTGTGCATGTCTACAGGAAAATCTGAGAACCAAGCCTGGCTCATTCATAAGCCGTCCAGTAGAAGTCATTACAATCAAGGCCATATTGAGAGACACCCCTGCTGCATGTTAAACAACGAACACTATGTGACTAAATGCTAGTTAAGATATAAACGTTATTAGTAAATGAATTATTTATAATAATATGTCATATTAGGCAACCAAAACAGATGAAAATAAATACAGGCAATATTCAGTTCTATAAACTTTTTGCAATACAAGCAGCGCTGACAAAAAAAATCTGCGAGATTATCATTATCAATGTCCACAACTTCACAGTTCACTGGGCCGAGATGTGATGCCGAACTTACAGGAAGTACCTTGTAATCTTTAGCTTATTGCTTTTTTTCCAATTTTTCTGTTTTTTTTTTTCTCATCAAATGTGAAACATTGGGCTCGGGGGAAGATAGCACGTGCTATGACGCAACTGTTACCCATCTTCCACACAGAATTCCCCACAAGGGTACATTACCACAATCTTCACACGTGCTCGAAGTGCTAACGACTGTGAGTCACAACACAGTACTCCTACCTGATCTTAGGTAAAGCTGTTCTTCGCTAGCAACATTGATGCTGATGCAATCCTGTGTTATTTTCAGTGTGACTTTGCATGGGGGAATCGTTAGGTTTTGTTTTGTAATTCTGAACTCTTTGCTGGTTGCACTATTATTTTTTCTAGAAAGGTATGACAAGCGACTACACCGCACGACGGTAAAAAGCCCTTACACATTATGTTCAAGAAAAAAATTATCAAGACGTTCTCGAAAAAATTTATTTCCATTATTGTAAACTAATAAAACAAATTTTCGCCTTTTATTGAAGTGGAGGCTAAATATAACTCTACAATGAAAATATTACATAAAATATATAATATAATAGAATATGTTATTATATATATAAAAACATAAAAAAGTATTTCAAGTAGTAACACACGTATGCATTGTATATGTATGTCGTGAATAAAAGTATATATATATGTAATATATTTACACTTTCTTTAGTGATTATGTTGCTGTAAATTTACATGTTCTATTTAAAATATATAAAAAATGTTTCTAAAGTCTTGTATTTCTCATAAGAAGACTCTGCCAGACAAGTTACAAATATGTTTTAGAAAAGAGTATATTTCAAAAATCTTTAGTTCTTAAACAGAGAAATGCTAAGATCAAAGTAACAGTAAAACCGAGATGTGAAGGTCCAAAGACTCTTTTAGGCTTTGACTTTGTAACCTGTCTTCAAGTTTATGTTGAAAAAAAACAGTTTCTTACTGTCAATCTTTGAAAGCACTTATTTTTCTATTATGCATGCACTGAATATTAAAATAAGCAATATAAAGTATACGTCTTTTTTTTTTTTTTACAAAATAGTATTCAACAGTGGTGTGCTTCGCATTTTATTCACCGATTTTAAAGAATACTTAGGCAGTGATCGAGTATGGTGAAAACACAACTCTGAGTCAGCCAGGCCTGGAACTGAACACCGCTCACTCCCCTGTCACACCTGTCAGACAGGTGTCATGCACCATCGAGGCTTCACTCTCGCAGCACACCTTCGATCAAGATGGGCCTCTCTGGACTACTGAGCAGCGATCCAGGCAAAATCCTGATCTTGTCCTTTGGAGATACGAGACAGGCATAAAGCAGTAATAAAATCATATAAGTCGTTATCTGTAATTAAAAGTGAAAATGTCACATATGTTTGATAATTCCTTTAATTATCTTTTCATTGGTTGATGTGTTAGGGATCCAAATAGCGAGAGGAAAACATGCAGGAATGTCGACTACGGTTATTTATTTATTTCTACTTATTTGATGTGGGAAGGTGATGATGCCATGGATTAAAAACGCTGATGAGATCTCAAGATGTTTTAGTCATTCAATTTTGGCGAAACAAACTATAACTATAATATGCATGATTTCACAAATTGCTCAATTTCTTCTTTTTCCTCACTAAATCTCTACTTCTACTCAAAAAATTCCTATTTGTTTCCTGATCCCACTTTACCTGCAAATCATCCGTCTTGATGAATTTGACTCTTCTGAGCACGTGAACCATGGCGATCTTGACCTCCAGTATAGCCAGGCGCATGCCAATGCAAACACGAGGTCCGAATCCAAATGGCAGAAAGGCGATAGGGTTTCTGCTCCCTTTATTTTCTTCAGAAAAGCTGCTCAAAGATTTAAAAACTGAATGCACCCGTGTAACTGTACTGTGTTACGGGCTATTACAACTAGAAAGTAATAGGACCCACTACTACTAGTGTTGTTATAACACTGCTATTACTACAGTCTCTAATACTTCTACTGCTGTCAGTTATGATTTTGTCCTACCTGTAGTATTCTGTCCACTTGTTAATGACTTACCGTTCAGGAATGAACTTTTCAGGTTCAGGGAAATATTCTGGATCATTCAGCACGTTGACGATAGGAACCAACACTCCAGCGCCCTTGGGGATTGTCACACCTTTGATTGTCACTGTTTCCGAGGCCAGTCTGTTTACTCTGAAAGATTTACAGAATCGGTCATCAGCCTTTGATAATAAACTCACTCTATGGGAATCTTGATTACAATGAACGTTTAATTGGTGCTGTTAAATGCCTTTCTTTTCACTCTTAAATATTAATTTTTTAAGAATATTTTCAAAACAAAATTACCATCGTAGTTATAGTCATTCTCCTTCATTATTATTTACAACATCAAAAGCAACCTGTTTTAAATAAACAATGTAGCTTAATTCACAACAGAAAAGTCTCTGCTAACATGTTTAAAGGAGGATACATTCGGAGTGTCTCGCTGATGACGCTGTCCAGATATTTCAGCTTCGCCACACCTTCATAGGTAACATCACCCTGAACATTTTGTGACAACGAATTACACCATGTCTTTTTTTCCGTCAATTGTAGATTTATACAAAATGAGTGCATTGTAATATACAAAGACAAAGGTTAGCACAACTTAGCTTCCACAGAACAGACGATATCCGAAGTACAATCAGACTTGACAATACAAAGAATACATTTTATTACCAAAACTTTTATTTAAAAAAAATTAGTAAGCCTCTAAGATTTCTGTTTACAAAAGATTTCTATTTATTTAATCGCTTATTTCTCTTCGGATCAAAAAAGACACCATACAGTAAATCATAGGTAAATTTGTTGTAGTGTATTATATTATATAGCTTTAAAGGTTATCGCATAAGCGTTTGCAAAAAAATGTAGAACGAAAGCACCAGTGACAGAAAATGTTTAAAGAACTGTAATGAAGACTATCAAAAGGTAGTTCGTCAGCAAAGTAAAAAGTAAAGTGAATGGCTCACATCACCAAGCTGGACTTTGATCTCCTCCACAACCTTCTCCTGTATTTCAGGGTAAAGTGCCAGGTTATGCGTCAGAAACTGCAGGGTGGTGGATGTTGTTTCGTACCCACCAAGAAAGATTACAGTCGCCTGTCCAATGACTTCAGCTTCTGATAAAGCTATAATACACCAAACCAATGCAAACTTTTGGGTAAATCCATGAAAAAAATGCTCCAGTTGATAAACAATTCAGGCTAAGTGAACTGATCATTATAATCATAACAAAAACATGGGCATCAAGAAGACCTCACAACTAAATGTCAGTAAAGATTTTCATGTTCACAATTTGTCGTCTGGACTAGTCTAAAAGTTTCAAGCAGTTAGAGAAATTTTGTAATGATAAGCAAAACGTATAAACCAATAATCACTAACATTTCAGTCGCCCATTTGTTGTCTTCTCATTTTCCTCATAATCGAGAATCATCTGAAGGAAATCTGTGTGCATTTGTGCCTGAAAACAATAAACAATAAACAATAAACAAAATAGCAGGAAAAACGTGTAGCGAAGTCCATTTACTGAAGGTTTAAAAATACTGAACAAACTTTGATTTACGAAACAGACGAACAAATGTCATATGACAGAAACTGTTTCGCTCGCTTGTTTAAAGGCACGTTCTCCACGTGTTTATCTTTTTTCTTTTCCTTCTCTCCTTTTGCCTCTCTCTGTGGGCTATTGCGAAACTGTCTAGTATGCACGCACATACCCTACGTATGAGATAATGTACATATACATATTTCGCTTGGACCTTACACTTTTTCCATCGGACTTTCTCTGCTGTATGATGCGCTGAACATACGCAGAGAAACCCGTCCATCCCGGCTGTTTGTAAATATAGGTGACCAGGAATGTAACAATCGGCATGAGACTCGGCAGGATTGCTGAAAAAATATAAATCAGCTTTTGTATTCTCCATTTTATCCATCATTTTCGTGTCAGATCTTGTTTTCTACTCTCATCTTATAAAATACCTTTTAGTCCATTTGCTTTCGAAAGAAATGGCGCATTTTGCCAGGTGCCCAACGACTGAAAAATCCTGTCTCCATTTCAGCAGCTAGTCTAGCAACCTTTAAGTGTTATTTTCCTAATACATTATCTACCTTATCCAGCATCAGAAAAGTTCATTAAAGTGGTAAAGAACTAAGACTGAGCTTAATGAAAAAAGTCGTTAAAATCTAATTTTGGCTTAGCTTTTCTGCTCCCTTTCTTTCGTTTTTCTTTTGCATTCTTACTCTCTATCGCTGACCCTATTTTATCGAATTCCTTCTCCTTACAATCAATCAATATGCAAAGGTTAGGATAAATGACTCGGGGAACAATATAAAAAGATTGTCTCACTCAGAGCCACTCGGTACCAAGAGTCAGAAGCGACGAAAGACAAGAGAAGCTTTGCGTCCCTGACAAAAGGATGGTTCAGGTCCTCTTGGGAGTTGATTTCTATTCCAAATGCTGTTTGGGCGATCACGTCCATGGCGAAGCCTCCATAAACTCTGGGGAACAAAGAGGAGGATTTCGGATGATGTCTAGCATAAGACACTAATCTATATTTATTTTTTTTGAAGAATCGTAACTATCATTTCCGATGTTGTCAATAAACATTGCACTTACATCTTGGCATCAATTCTTTCCCCATTTGCGATCATCTTCTGCATATTTTTAGCGAGCTGAGCACTGCATCTGTTAACGTAGCTGTCCATCTAGAAAAGAGAAGATAAATATGGTCTTCCGGTGTCAAATGTTTCTTTTTTCCGTTAGAGTAAGCAAAATTGCTTCCTTCGTAAACTCGTTACCAATCAAAACGGTAAAAATTATTTGGTGTTTATATCTGCTTCCAGCATTCTTTAGTAAGCTGGGGCCGGGTGCATAGCCGCACAGCAAGGCCGGCTGCTTATCTAGTACTACTTTATTAATGAGTGCTAAATTGTCAATTTATAACTTTTAGCTGACCTTCTTAAGTTCAACAAATAGCTAGCGGGGTCCTCAGTCGCAGAACCCTGTCTATTTTTATTTCTAACAACATGCACTTTATAATCTTGGTTAAATGAGTATTGGACTCTAAATTAATAATGTGTAATGAATAAATAAGAAAAGTAGCTCTAACCATTTTCAATTTACCACTGCTGAAAGTTGGGGTCATGAGTTGTCTGACCCTGTGCCATCTTGCTCCTGCTGCACTAAACAAATTGCTTCGAAGTCCTTCTGGGAAAAACTCGAACGGGTCCTTAAAAAGTCCAAAAAAAAGGAGAAAGCGTTATGGTTTTTCTACAGCTTATAATTTAATTCGAATTAAAGTAAATTTTAAAAAGAAGAAAAAAATCTTTTCCTTGTACATGAAGTATTATCTAGAGACGTTGTACTATACAATAGTTTACTCATCACTGTCACGCGCGTCGACTTTGGATCGTCTATGTAGACTTACATAAAAAATTCCACCTATAATAAATTCAAGGATCCAACAGATTTCCTTGTGAAATATAAATGAACCTGTAAAGCACTAAAATAGCAAACAAGCCGTAAGAAACTCACAAATCTGTCCGTAAAATGGTTGAATTCTCTGACAAGCACTTCCTTTAAAATGTTAAGATCAGTGGTCACCAACAGTGGTCGAGGACCTGAATAAATTCTGAAATTTGAAACCGACAATTTTAAATTAATGAAAACAAAATCATAAAGCAGATCATGATTCTCAAAGACAACGTTTCATCGGACCAGTCGTAATTATGGAAGAATTTTGATAATTTCTTGTCAACAAAGCGATCCAACCAAAATCAGTGTCACGATATGACACAAACAATAGCTGTATAAAATAAGCAACACTATAAAAAGCAATAACTGTATAGCAGTATCAGTATCTCGATACGACAAAACAGTAACAATCTTTAAACTACGAAAGCTGTAATAAATAACAATAACTGTAAACACATGTACTAGTAACTTTTCTTGTACTTCATACCACACATCTTCACATTAAGTGTCATAAATTAAAACTCCAGAAATGCTTCGCTTCAACATTACTTGCAACAACATAGGACAACATACCCGAATGTTCGGCCGTTAGACCTCGGACCATTTCTTCACGCTGACCTCGTTGCCCTGAAAATAGTTGGAGATTGCTTCATCCAAAAATAAAAAAAGTTGTGAAAGCAAATAAATATTGTTTCAAAAGGATTACATAGATAAAGGAGAAAAATAAAATATAATAATATACCTCAAATGTAAATACGTTATCAAAAAGGTAAATCTAGTGGAAATGTTTTTACAATCTACAGACGATGTCAAATACCGGTATGTCATTGAAAAATACAATACTTTTCCACTGACCTAAGCTTCTATAATGGATATGATGGGTAAAAAAAAACTTTTATATACAACAATCGTACTTCTTTATTCAGTTCCAGCTGGTGACCGAATAATTAGAGCTGGCTTGGGTCCATCAACGCCTAGTGTTTTCCAGACACTGAATGACCAGGTCCTGTATCTGTTCAGTAGAAATATTTATAATAATGTGATAAACTAACATATGATAACTACTCGGCACAAATATTTCTATGGCATCGGCTACATATACACGTACATAATGCAAACATATTGGTTATTAGAGGCTGCTAACTATTAAAAAAAAGTCTAAACACAAACCATTTCATACAAAAATAAAGACTCCAATGAATATATCATATTTTACAATATGGCTCTGACACATTGCAGACAGAGACAAAGAGTACAACTTTAATTTCCAATTGTTATGAGATATGTACAAGAACGTAAAGTACACTTTAAGCAGCAAACAACTGTAGGAAAATAATTCAACGATAGATACTGTAGTACTTACAAATACACCAAGATGCCGAAGATTGTAAGGAAGAGTAGAAACAGAGAAAAATCCGTGGCAAAACAAAGCTCCATCTGAAGAGACACGAGTGTATGCAATCGTTACAACAACAACACTGGGTGAGAAATTCTGTACATTATATTTATATTATGTTGCTTATCGTGATGCAGGAGACCAGAGGTGGGCTCAGTGTTCCTCTCGTAACGGGGCTAGTACGAAACCAGTCAACATTGCCCCATTATTTTTTCACTCCCAGTATTGCTTTTACAAGGCACCTCATTAAGATACACTAGAATTTTTTTTAGCTCCACCTGCTTGAACTACATTTCCAAGCTGTAAAATCGCAAAGTCTAATATGGGTTTGGGGGGGAGAGGTCTTTTTTTCTAGAGCTTGTAGTATGGGATGTAGGACACGAGTACTCTTGCACGCACGGACTGAGTGGGGATCTGGGGCAGGATGGTCCTGTGAGGTGTTGTTGACCGCCTGGTCTCATTATGTTTGGGATTTACAGCTGCGAATCTGCAACCCACGGAGTCTGAGGGTCAGTCCACGTGACCATTCTCAGATTTCGTTTACCAGCTCCGCAGACAGGGTCTGGGTGGGTTTCGCCATCCTGAAAGTCTGCTGGTGAATGCCCGGATACTCCTCAAAACAGAGCATACACATAGGGTGTGGGTGGGGAATACATGACAACAGAGAAAGGGTGTTAACAGAATTTCATGGTGGGGAAAAGTTACCTGCCTGGGTTGGTAGTTTTCAGGAGTCATTTTGGTGAGACGACATCGAAAGATTTTGCTTTATTTTTCAATCTACTTAAACCACTTTACGTAAAGAAGTAACGACTTTGACAACAAATGTCTTTCTGCCTAGCCATCTGAATTGTGGAAGTAAGAAACCAGTTCTGTATCTATAAGATTTCTGGTGTTAAGATCTTGCACGACTGGTCCATCCCATACATCACCATGTAAGGGGAAAAAAGGACCTTTTTACAAGATTAACATCTTGTGTTAATATAACATGAAGGCGAACAAATCTGGATGTTCACAGAGAAATTCGAACTTAATATAGTAACCGAAAGGATAAAACAGTGAAACAAACTACCAAATAATTTCAGTCATTTTGAAATAGTCAGAAATATTGTTTGCGTGAATCAATATCCATCCAGAAAATAAAAACATTATGGGCATTTTCCCATAATTATTTATTTTTAAAGCAAGGTAAACAACCTTGGCAACTACCTATGAATTAATTAGCTTAGCTTTTGAATACTAAGTAATTAATTTACCACAAACTGTCGCTGTCAAAACCCTATTTTCTCCGTGCACTCTTTGCAGAGGGGAACTGGATCAGAACTGTTTTTTTTCTCTCGATGTAAGCAGACGGCACTTTCTCCCAGTGTATACAACTCTCAATCACAAGACGTCACGTGTTCTACTTCACACTTCACTCCTAACGCAGGTCACTGGGTCAGCGAGATGGTCCGTGAAATTATTCCATCTCCTTTTTAGACTGCGGAGAGGAGAGAAAGTTTGCAATTTATGGGTCATTTAAGAACACCGGTTGTATAAATGCTTTTTGAACTACACATATAATCATGAGCCTATCTGCGCCATTGCTCGAAACAGAAGGTCCCCAGGACATGATGAAAGCCACCCGCCAGTCGATTGGAACACGATAAGCAGGCTGCTGCAGTGCAATCAAGAAAGCACAAATGTAATTGCGTTAGAAAGAGCACTAAAAAGTGAATAAGATGTCAGCAATAATAAAGAAAATAATTCGAATTGAGAGATTTCTTTGTGTTGGGGACGGCATACAAGTCACTGACTACACACTCCGCCCCACACCTGTTCTTACTAACAACAGACCACAAAGACTTGTACATAGGGTTACATCCTATATTGTGAGGGAGCTCATAATTTTTGTAAGAGGGGCCAACACTTTTACATAGCTCATATCATGTCCACCTCCCTGACATTCCATTTAGTTAAGACAAATGTTACTTCAATAGTTACCAAAATTCTCACTTACGGCTGGGTGATGTCCAGGGACGTTCACACTAACACACACACATCTACACTTCCTTGAATATTCTTTGAACTTCCTAAGATGGAAGGCCACCCGGCTGACTTCGAAACGTGTCCTTATTCCACAACAGCGGGTGTGGACTAGACTGACACCTGTTTACGATGATACACACTTTTCCAGCTCCCGAACAGTAGGTGCTGACTCAGCAGACACACCTGACTGCCGACGATACACTTCAGTGTCAAAGAACCGCAGGTGCTGACTCGGCAGAAACACCGGCTGATGACGTCACACTTACATACCAGGTACAGCGGGTGGTGACTGCGCAGATACACCAAGCTGCTGACGATCCTCTCCAATCGTCGTTCCTTTCCTCGTTAATCTAATCTATTTTAGTATTTATGTTTAATGTAAGAAATTAAAATATCTGTATAAATTGTAGAAAGAAATGATAATCATGGTCGAACCAAGATCCATGGCGAGGTCCGAATTATCTATGAAAAAAAGGCTTTAGTGACGCACCCCACAGAAGAACCTCAAGAAAAGAAGGACCGGGAGATAGACGGGTAGACGAGGGCAATTATAATTTTAAATTAAGTGTGCTGAGAATTATTGTAGCACCTTAGCAGAAGCGATTATTTTTGCAGTTTCCCTAACATTTCGATTAGGCGCTTAAAGTTTGATTATCTTCATTACAAGCACGACAAGCACCAACGGAGTTTCTTCAGATGATCAGAAGCTGTAAGGAATTGCAAGGTTCGGTGTAAAATATGTAGACATAATAGGAAAGAATTTTCTCACAAGAATACAAGAATGATGTCGCTTCCAAGTTTATTAGTTGATTATAAACGGCTAATAAAAGTATTATCGATGGAATGTAAGAAGAAGAACGACTGCACTCAGAATTTAAAATATATTTGCAAAAGTGCTGACAGTTTGCAGAGCGGGGTATATTCCCCCCAGCCAGCTATTGCAATAATAGGAATCGCGCCAGAGTCGCATGGTACAAGGCAAAAGTACATCAGAACTACTAGAAAATCTAATGGAGTTGTAGCTGGTACCACGTGACACTGTGACACTGTGCACTCAGTGCCAGGCCACTCAGGACAACACAAGAAACCACAGAGGTGGACGACGTGAACTCAGTTGCCATTTACATTTAGAATGGAGATGTTCCCTTGGGTCTAATGCATGTATAATGCAATACTCTCCTTGAGACACTCACTCTCTATTCTGTTAGCTGTTAATGGGGGGACGGATTGGCTTATAGCAATATAACATTCACATTTTTCTTCAACTTTTCTCAGTTTGTATATAAAGGTCATAATGCTAGCTGCATCGCTTCCTTCTGTTTATATAACTGTTAATTTGTTGAAATCATACATACAAATACAATGTTAACTCTTTTTACAAATATTTTGCAGTACTTCAATTCATTTCGGGGCACTAAAAAACTATTTTACAGCTAGGGTACCCTGAAAGCGGTCGGTTTTAAATCCATACCGGATAGCATGTAGTGACTCCACTGCACTGAGAGACACAAGTAGGGCATTCCAGTTTCTGAAGCAGATCGACCTGACCTACCCGACTGGTAAGGCCACACACGCTCAGGCCACGAACATGATAACGAAATAATGTTCCACTCAGTCCTCGGTTTTTCATACATGCATTTGTGTCATCCTTCTTGCCAAAGATTATGTTTCTTGTATGGTTGACTGTCATCCATTAATCCATCCTACATCCATCCATCCTCCATCCATCAATCATCAAACAATCAATCATAATCATCATTCGTACCAGCATAGGTTTTGAGGATCGTCTCTATATTGTATTCTGCTTTTATAATTCCCTTTGGAATTATTTAAATAATGATTTCAGGTCGAGACAAAGAAGAGTAAAAGCTGCACACAGCGGACTGGCTAAAGGCGGGAACCACACACATCAACACTGATGATGGGAAGAGTTAAGTAGCACATAGCAGGCTGGTTGAAGACGGGAACCTTACAGACTTGACAACTTGACAATTCTCTTTTAATGTTTTCTTAATCTCAATTCGTTTCTGAAATGCTTTTTCCATTCGAGCGACGAAGACAAGCGGAGGGTACTACGAACCCTTTACAGTATCACTACTATCATTGTCTCTATTCTACTTTTGTCATGTCGCGACGATAATGGTGTAGAATAAATTGATACATGAAAGAAAAGAGAAGAATGATAGAAATTTGAAAAAATCTAAAAGAACTGAAAATAAATGCTAACCATGTCTTGTAAACTCCTTGACTCCGAGGTAAAACCAAAGTTGACATATAGTACTGAAATGCGGGGCTTAGACAGAAGTAATCCTTAAAAAATTTCCACAACGGAGGTCCCACATTGGGACATAAAATACTTTAAACTGCATATGACCACAAGAATTGTTATTTACACCAGTTTATTGAATTGGTCTCTTACTAAGCCCAGTCCTAAAAGTACTCCTGACTTTTTTCTGAACCCATGAGACAGCTGTTTGGGGCACTTGAACATAAATCTTCGTAGGCACACAACAGGAGAATTTTTCGTTTATATTCATGTCTGATTAAGAAACAGTGTAATAACAAATCAAAATTTTAAATGCATACGAGCACTTTGAGGTCCATTGATTAAGTTCACAGAATAGGAGTCTGTCAGAAATCGTAGGGCAGGCCAGGGGCTAACAGTTTCAAATAGAGAAAGACACTGAACGTGGATTGTTTTCCTAACCCTGGCAGACTATAAAGCTAAAGGGACGGACGTTCAGTGTCATTGCACAGACTTTGTTCCTTGCAAATGGAGTTTCTTGTTACCACCTACTCTTCCCTGTTTCTTCTCTTGCTTCCATTCGTAGGCATCTTGGTCTACTTGTAAGTATTGCAGCATGTGAACTGAATCGTTTTATTATTGCTTTCTTATTGATTGAAAAGTCAATAACGTTGTAAAGTTTTTAGAATGAATACAGCTGTCATTCTGTAAACTGCAAGAAACATATTGCAAGAAAAATGTATTAGAGTCTTCACTTTTTCTATTTATATGGCTGATGTTTTCTCTTCTTTGTAAAAATAATACACCGTGAACAACAAAATGTTTGTAAACCTTTATATCCTTTTATAGCAGATAATAAAGAAATGTATGTGTGTTGAGGGGCAGATAAATAATGATGATGATGATGATTGCCTTTCCCCCACAAATACAGCTGAGTACTACTGTGAAAACCACAAAGAGTCGACTCTGTAAGCAGGTGTCACGTCCAAAGAAACGGATAACCAGATTCTCGACATTCGATTCTCACTGAAGTGAGACAGCGACCAAACGCCATCATGCAACCAACCAACCAACCCAAGACCAAATTTTTAAAATATGTAAGAAAAAGAGACAAATTACATCTTCTTTATGGATTGTCTTTATCTTTATTTTATCACATTATAATAGGAGTTTTATTCTTCACAGATACGGGACCTGGTCCTTCGGTGTCTGGAAAACATTAGGCGTGGATGGACCCAAGCCCGCTCCATTTTTCGGTCACCAGCAGGAGCTAAATAAAAATGTATGATACGCTCATATATCTTTGTTTATGTTTTTCAGCATTCAGAAATATCCATCACAGAATTATAGAAGCTTAGATCAGTGGAAAAGACTTCAAGGTGTTTAAATTTTTGCTTGGTGTATCTTTATGTGTATTTCACATAAAGTCCGCAGATGTTTAGAACATGTCTACCTCATTTGCATAATTTGAAAATGTATTTATATTCTATGCAGATTATCAACTTTTATTTTCCCGCTTTAGTTATGGAGTAATTTTAATACCAAAATTTAATTTGCTTTTACGACTTTAATTGTCTTAGTGTCGGTGAAGAATACTCTTGTGATTCACAGGGCAATGAAGTCAGCATTCAGAAATGGTCACAGACCTATGGCCGAACATTTGGGTAAGTTGTACTACGTTCTTTTAAGCCAAACCCTATAACTGAGATTTAAACATAAAAATATCATGTGATAATTAATATTATTAAATGAAAAAGTACCAATGAATGTCTGTTCCTGTTGAAAAAAATGTCGCATTTCAAATGTGCTTATAATTATACTACTGCTAAAAGAAATCGTTGTTGTTCAATGACATTTCACGAGAAATGTGTCTTAATGATGGCCAACACTTACTCGCACACACTACGCACTACACACATTTAAGCTTCACCTCTGACTAGAAAGGAAGACATAATGAAACACACATGAAAGCATGAACAATCTCTTCATACGGAAGTCAACTACGGAAGTCTCCTTGGTTTTAGACAATCAAGTGTAGACTGTTTCTACTGTACCAGGCCTTCTATCTATTTATAGCACTACTGCTATTGTTGTAGTGTTAGTGTTAGTGTTTTTGAGGGTTTTTTTTTTTACTCTGATGCTTTATGTCTTATAGGGAAACCACTATAGAACGGGTATTTGGTATCTGAATGAGCATAATTTATTAGTCCATGCCATTGTTATGCAAAATTAACTGGAAAAAATTAAAATGGGATAAAGTTAAAGATTTTTTATGTGTTTACTGGAAAAAATGCTTACTTGGGTTTCGTAAAAAATAAGAGAAACGAAAGAAATAAATTCAGCAATGACCTTCAGCACATCACAAGAGGGAACTCCACAAGTCACTGTCCCGACATTACTGTTAAATATAACTGGGGAGAAGTTTAATTATCATTTTCCCACTTTTTCTGTTTCCAGCTATTCAGAAATTTATCTCATATTTACAACGAGGCTGATTAGTGTTGCCTTCGAGATCCGGGCTTAGTTTTTATTATTTATCTATTTATTTGGGATATAAAGTGATAGGTCTTTGGATTGCAGCATCTATTCAGGATCTCGACCACTCCTGGTGACCACTGACCTTGACATTTTGAAGGAAGTGCTCGTAAAAGAATTTAACAAGTTTACGGACCGATTTGTAAGTTATACACAAAATGATATTTTTAATTTAAGTCTGGGTGGACAATTCGAATTAAATGCATGTATGCGAGATGGAGGTTTTTGGTGGACTAGACAACAAACATACGCTCACCATATAATACTCCATGCACACACTTAAAGCACTTTGTCTTCCTTTCTTTTTCTTAACTCATAATAAATGAGCATGCACTTCAGTAATAAATTAATCTCTCTCTATATATATATATGTCTCGTCTTTTATCCTCCAGCTTCATCCAAAATGAAATTTTTTTGTAAATGTCAATTACACAAACGGTAATAATAATAATAATAATAATAATAATAATAATAATAATAATAATAATAATAATAATAATAATAATAATAATAATAATAATAATAATAATAATAATAATAATAATAATAATAATAATAATAGCTAAATACAAAACGTATAACTTTTGTGAAGCAGATGTTAAGCAGACGCAAAGCCATAATACTATCTATTTATTTTTTATGGTTTTTTTAGGACTCGTTCGAAATTTTTCCAGAAGGACTTCGAAGCAGTTTGTTTGCTTTAACAGGAGCACATTGGCACAGGGTCAGACACCTCATGACCCCAACTTTCAGTACTGGAAAACTGAAATTGGTTAGAGCTAAATGTTCTCTATTCCTTGTCGGAATTAATTTATATTGAAGTACAATTTAGTTTAAACTGCTTTTTTGAGTAATGGAAAATGCAATCTCGTAAAGATAGCAATCGACAAAGATTTTGGCACCCAGGAACAGAGTGTATAGTCGCGATATCCTCTAACATGTCAGATAAAGCTGAAATGATAAAAGTTTTGCTGCTAGAAGCAATGCAGTGTGACTGAGCACTCCATACGGTCTACAAGGACATAAATATCACCATCAAACTTTCTATAGTCTTGGCTGATAAAGTGAGGGAGTAGAAATCAGGTTAGCGTATTCGAAATGAAAAAAACCATGTATTTATCATTTAGTGATGGAACAGATCTGTCTTGTCATCTCCAGATGGATGGCCATATCAACACGTGCAGTGCTCAGTTGGCTGACAACATGATAAAGGCCATCAACAAAGGGGAGAGAATTGAGGCCAAGAAGTAAGTGAAATGTTTATAGGTAACATCGCAAGATGGTCATTACCTTGTCTTCATAATAAACAAAGATTAATGTGTTATGTTTGACTTTTCCCAAATTCCTCCTTTCTCAGAGTTTACGGAGGCTTCGCCATGGACGTGATCGCACGGACAGCATTTGGAATAGAACTCAACTCCCAAGAGGATCTGAATCATCCTTTCGTCAGGGACGCAAAGCTTCTCTTGTCTTTTGTCTCCTCTGATGCTTGGTACCGAGTTGTTCTGAGTAAGAAGTTTAAGGTTTTCATCCTCCCTTCACATTGGTTGATCTAAAAGTTTCTCACATAATAATAAGGGTTTTCTTCTTTACCGATACTCTACCTGGTCCTTCAGTGTCTGGAAAAAGCCAAGAGAAATGACAAGATTTGAGAGGAAGTGAGAACAGCAATAGAAAGTAAGAATGCAAAAAAAAAAAAAAAACGAGAGAAGGGAAGCAAAAATACCCAGAGAAAATAAGATTTTAATTATAATTATTTATTCATTTATTCAAGTCACGTGATACGTTTTAGTTTATTGCGACTGGCAATGAGCTTTTCTGATATTAGATAATGAAGAAAATTTATTAGATGAAGAACAGAGCGGCTGCTTTACTAACCGCTGATTCATCTTTAGGACAATTTTTCACATCCGTGGCATACGAAAAGAAGTTCCTAAAAGATAATTTGTAAGCTGTGGGTAGTAAGAAGAAATTACACGGAAATGAGAGATATGAAAATGGAGAATATACTAAACTAATTTTTCTCTCTCTGTCAGTGGCCATGCCGTGTCTCATGCCGGTTGTGAAGTTCCTGCTCACCAAAGTATTTCAACTGCAAGGGTGGACGCCGTTCTCCCAAACTGTTCTGCGCATCATACAACAGAGAAAATCCGAGGGAAAAAGTGTAAGGTCCAAGCAAAATGTTTGTATATGTACAATGTGTACATTGTCTGTAGTATTCTCATGCATAGGATATGGGAGTGCATGCTGCTGGATCACAGTCTGTATTAGACCTTATAAATCAAGATGAAATAAAAACATCACAAGAACGTAAACAATCAGCTAAGTACCAAGCTATTGACATGCTGTTTTCACTTAAAAAATCGTAAACACATAAGTTCTATTTCCTCACTCTCCCCCCAAAAAAAAAATATAGACAAAAAGCTATTGCCATGCTGTTATGTCGAGTTACAGGCACAAAAGCACACAGATTTCCTTCAGATGATTCTCGATTATGAGGACAACGAAAAGCCGGAAAATGAACGACTAAAATGTAAGTGATTGTCTTCCAATTAGTCTTGAAAAATCATTCCATAATTTCTCTAACCACAAGAAGATTTTAAAGTGGTCAGGCAAGTTTTCGTAAAAAAATAAAGACACAAGAACTCGAGCATAAAATGGTCGTCCGTAAACTGCTCTACTGATAGTGATAATCTTTGATATTTGTATTTTCATTTCTAACCCTGGCGAGATTTGATTCCACTATTTGATTATTTTTGTCTTTATAGAATGGAGTATTTTGTCAGATTGTTCCATGAGCTTGCATTTGTTGCAGCCTTATCAGAAGATGAAGTCCTTGGACAAGCCACTGCCATTTTGCTGGGTGGATATGAGACGACGTCCACCACCCTGAAGTTTCTGTCGTACAACCTGGCACTTCATCCTGAAATACAGGAGAAGGTGGTGCAGGAGATCAAGGACCAGCTTGGTGATGTAAGCTATGAGGCACTTCTGCTTTTAACTTTACATAAGAAGCATCGCCTCTTCATGCACATCTTACAATATTTTCTGTCATAACACTACTTGTCCTAGACCTTTAGTTAAGCTGTTTAAGCAATGAATTTTAAAGTTAAATAATAAGTGAACAATAAAGTACTAAAGGATATCTAATTTCCGTCTATGCTAGGTTACATGGTGCGTTGAGTTTAGTGTTTATGTATTATTGTTAAAATAACCATACACAAATTAAATCCACAGACGGTTGAATAATATAAATGTTTCGTAAATAGATATCTTATTGGTTTTCTATTTTTTTAATATATATGTGGATAAAATATTTTATTTTATATTTACAGTATGATTGAACTATTCTGAAATAGGGTAAGCTGACGTTTCATTTCCATGGGTTTTTATTTATTCAAGAATAAGAATACGGTAACTAGGCACATGACTCGTTGCCACCGTCTAAACATTTTCAGGGTGATGTTACCTATGAAGATGTGGCGAAGCTGAAGTATCTGGACGTCGTCAATGAGACACTCCGAATGTATCCTCCTGTGAACATGTTAGCAAAGACTTTTCTTCCACAAGAGTGAACAAAAAACAGCAATTATACTGCTAGTAATTTAGTGTATTTCGCAAAGCAATGATGATCATGATGATGCTATGCTATCAGTTAAATAGCAGTGAGAAAAAGCATTTTGTAGGACTTATAAAATGTTCACTGAAATTAAGATTCTCGTAAAGCTGATGGTCTATTCTGTAAACCTCTCAGAGTAAACAGACTGGCCTCGGAAACAGTGACAATGAAAGGTGTGACAATCCCAAGGGCGCTGGAGTGTTGATTCCTATCGCCAACGTGCTGAATGATCCAGAATATTTCCCTGAACCTGATAAGTTCATTCCTGAACGGTAAGTCATTAACTAGTGGAACAAAGACTTTTTATAAAGGCAGTAATATAGCGAAAGAAGCAGAGGCACTTAATGTGTGAGAAAGTAAGTTGACGGCACATTTTAATTGTTAGCTTGACAGCTCTGTACATTGACCTTTTATATCTTTGAGCAGATTTTCTGACGAAACTAAAGGGAGCAGGAGCCCTATCACCTTTCTGTCTTTTGGGTTCGGGCCTCGTATTTGTATTGGCATGCGCCTGGCTCTCATGGAGATCAAGATCGCCATGGTTCACGTCCTCAGGAGAGTCAAATTTATCAAAACGGATGATGTGCAGGTAAGATGGCATTACAAAATGAAAATGAACTGTTCTAGCGTACTTAGTGGGGGGAAAAAGAAGAGAAATTCTGGAACTAGTAAATTCCGGAAAATTATATTTATTGTGTGTTTTTCCGAAGTTAGTGGGCAAAAGAAAACTCGACTGCGTGTCATCATTATCATCATCACTCTTTCACATTCCCTTTGAACACGAGTACTTCAGTTGGGGATACTAGTCCCGCAGTAGACATGTTTACCTCACTCATCCATCAGGATCCTCACACAATTTTTCTAAACATCTACGTACACATGGCAGTCTTATTTTTAATTGCATTCAATAATTATTATGAGTTGATTTTTCTTTTATTTCTGTCAAAAGGGCAAAATTGGGATCTTACCTGGGACTCTGGTCAGTACCCCAGCCCGACGTATCCTGCTCAAAGCCGTCCTGCGGGACTAAAGTCAGCACGTTGATGATACAGGCCTAGTTGAGTGAAATCTATGATATCAAACTGTTCTGTCTCATTGATTTGTTGATTTGCTGTTCATACAATTTAGGCATTTTCTTTACGTGCAACACCCTTTGGTGTCACTTTTTGAAAAACCGATTGTAATTGTGATTGTTTATTTTTATAGGAAATTTAAGACAGTACACAGACAGACAGACAGACAGACAGACAGACAGACAGACAGACAGACAGACAGACAGACAGACAGACAGACAGACAGACAGACAGACAGACAGACAGACAGACAGAAGTTTAAAAAAGAATCTTTTATTTTATCTCAACCTTAAGTCAAAAGCCTAAGTGGTTTTGGGACTCTTCCATTTCCGTGTTGTTTTGTTTTCGCCTTCTTCTGTTTAGAAGTAAAAATTATTGTAACAAACCTTTCAAGAACATGTTCAGTGACATCGTACAGACATTTGTCTTCTTGATAGCTTACATTTGCATTTCATTCAGTTTTGTATTTCAAAAATACAATAGTTTGCAATTAATAACTTTCTTTCTTTCGGTGGGAAGACCTACTTGTCCACAAGTTTTATAAAGGGAACAGCCTCTAAAGATTCGAAGTAATATCAAGCTTTTTTTCCTCACGATGTGAGTTGTATCCCTTTGGTTAACTGGGTTAAGTGAACAAGTGTGTCATCTCAACATCGACTGTTGGTGTCTCCTCTTCACCTATACTTTTTATTGCATAATTTATTTGCTTTGTAGCATTCTTTTGTGCCCATCACACGTTTTCTGCAAGTAGTCATCTTCGTTTATTACGGTATCTGCAGTCTGTTCTGTTTGGCCATCTGGCCTATAATCCTAATAACAATTTCCACTTTTTTCAAATTTTCTAATTAAAGATTTTTCTAAAAGTTATTTTTATGTTTGTTTTGTAAGACAGTTTGTTTACAATTCTAACCTGACTTCAAAATGTTATCACGCGCCAACATAAGGTTAAAACTTTTAAAATAATAAATAAAATATTTACACATTTACACACTCTCTACATTCATCAACTTATCAAAATATCTCTGCAAGTTCAACTGTTCACAGGGTGCCGTACTCACAGTTCAGACACATACAAGACAAGAGGTTTGTCCAAACAAACCAGTGATAGGTGACTGAAATATCCCAAGCATTACAGAAACGGTTCGTGTCCACACAATCAACAAAAATCTTTGAATACAAAACACGATTGTCCTTGGGAGGCACGAGAAACTCACGAGAGTGTCAGCACGTCGTATTGGGACGGGTAGAATGTTCACACTTACACGCTCCCCGGGTGGCACTGTATAATGGGGCCTCGCATGCCACCCAGGTCGTGCTGAACACAGGTAGCCGTGCTCCCTTCTAACTTCTCGTTATCGGCTATCATTTTATTGTGTTTTTACATTTATTCTTTTAATTCTATTAGCTAGTCAGTTAAAACAAACAAATGAAATCACTTCGGCACGAACAATCACCAAAACTTCTCTATTCTCACCTTTTCCATCAAAGAAAAAGTGACCACCTAACTAATCAGGTTTTGAGTTACCGAATGTTTACAAATGTACCTTTGTGACACCAGCCATGAAATAAATTACGAAGAAGTTCTAAACATCGTTGTCTTACACAAATTATTATATATTGTCCATAAATAATCGAAATAAGTTTGACAGATGTAAAACACATTGCTTCGAATCGTATAAATAATTTGAGGCCTCATCAAGTTAACATTTACAGACGGCATTATGCTGCTTTTATACAAACGGACAAAACTTTATAGAATATCTGAATTATTCCAAGATAGAAGAGTTAAATCACATCGTTAAGAATGGAGAAAAGAGAAATGAAAAGGTAAAGAGTGCTGCATTGTGGATGAATTACTCGCCACCAGAGTTACCTCTCTTGCCTTGCCTTTACTCCGAGTCATTTTTCACTGAAATTGTATTTGTGCCTGAATGCTAACCAGAACCAACTAAGGTGAGAAGTGGGTATAAAGAAGGCAGTTTTGTAGCCTCTTCCACGTCTGTTTTATGAATTTGTATGAAGTCATTCGACGCAAGTGAAATATTTTTTTACATTGCACGTTTAATTTTTCTATAAAATTTGAAAAGATTATTTATATAAAAAAAAAGAAACCGAGCTGCACCTGTATGATCCACAAGCTCAAGGGAGCTCAGAATATTGACTGGCATTGTTTTCTGAAAAAATAATCGTGAGTTTGACACAATCGATGTGTCATAGTCTGTCTCATCTTGCTATCATGCTTGGCAACCTGAAAGTGATTATATTCAGCTATTATCATGGCCATCACGAGGGGCTTTATTCGTCACGGCGACAAGAAAAAAAGCGGAAGATTTGCTATCACATTAACAGTATTTTTAATGAAATGTGGAAGTAAAGGTAAAAAAGCTATAAATATCCAGAAATGGACCTCTCAGCTACACACACTCTGAGTCACTCACGCATTCTTTTCTCAAAGCACAAAACATTTGCCTAAAGTCTTTCCGGATGTTGTATTGTTTTCGAGCTTTAGACACACAACCAAACATCACACAGGTATTACACGTAGCCCGAGGATTAGAAGTAACCCTGTCAAAAAAATCAGATTTGTTACTAAGACATACTCTATCATTCTTAAAATGTGATATAATGGCAAAGCGGGCAGACACCTTTTGTATGGATATAAACATGTAAAGTGTATTAATGGAAACTTACAGCAGGAGAGTTTCATTTTTATTCGTATCTCACAATGACACAGAAAAATAACAAATAATTTTCAATGTGCACCTGCGTACTTGGACGTCTTCATCCGCTGATTGAATAGCCAGCAAACAAAGGAAATCCCTGGGCAGGGCTGTGTTAGTGTCAAATAACCACAGACACTTCACGTGCACTTTCTCTTCCTGACAGACTATAAAGCTGGAGGGACGGACTTGTTCAGACACTGTCATCGCACAAAGGATATTTGAGGATGGAGTTTCTTTTTGCCACAGTCTTTCCTCTCTTCATTCTCTTTCTTCCAGTCGTAGGAATCTTGCTTTATTTGTAAGTATGTGACAACTTTTTAGTATTGCATCTTAATCACTTTAAAAATAGCTCACGTTGTTGTAAAGTTTATTCAGCAAATACTTCTCTCAATAATTTGCAACCAGTACATTGCAAGATGTTGGAAGAGCGTTCCAGTCTTTTTTTTATTTATAGGGTTAACGTTTAATTTTATTTGTACAATTAATAAACTTTTGTTTTTCAAAGCTTTTATATTTTGTAGGTGTAGCAAATGTTAAAAAAACTTGTGTGTGAGGAGAAGATAATAATAAATTTTTATTTCTAACGACCTTTACGTATAAACATAGTTGAGTTTTCTCTCAGCACACAGAGAGAGAGAGAAAGTACTCGGTGTTCAGATGGGTTTTCTATTTAATTTTCCTTTGGATAAATACAATCTGCCCTAAGGGTTATGTCGCTACTAGGCCACCCGGCCGCGTGCTTGCCCTATCTGTACTATATCCTGTTTGACCAGACCTAGAAAGAAAAATACTCCGAGCAATCCAGATCAGTTCGTGAATGTAGGTGACGCCGGGTGGAGCTGGAAATAGGGTTAAATAGGTTTGTTGTAAAAGCAATGTGGGGGAGAAAAGAATAGGGGAACAGTCGACTAGAGTCGTACAGTTACGTGCTGACAGGAAAAACATACTTACGGCAAGTTTCTATCCACAGGGTGATTTTTTTCTTTTTTAAACTGGTCTCATGTATGAAATGTAAAAAATAAATTAGCTTGAACTTAGTTTAAGACTGTCCAGATGATTCATCAAAGGAACTTCAAAGGGCAGAAAGGTAAGGCTTATATAAAAAAAAACTTTCTAGGTCACATACTTCATGAAAAAAAATGCAGTGAAACATTTTGCTAGTCTCAGCATGAAATTCTTGGGAAGTGGGTCACTCAGAGAGAGAGAGGACACGCGCTCGTTGGTGTGGAGTCAACAAAAGGTGTTACTCCAAACAGACCTCAGGTGACCTCCGCCTGTACTTGCCACACAGGATGCCACCTCACCCTTACTCTCTTGTTTGCCACATTCATAGTGTGAATGATAGGTAGAATGCATTTCCTATCTTCCACTTGCAAAAACAAGACCAAAATTTGGAGGTCTTTGGGAACTCCCTGCTGCATGACCAAACTCAAAAGTGTACGAGGTTATATTGTCGATTGGCCGTGGCTTACTTCTTTACATCATTAAAATTTCCAAAATACGCGTGAGCTCGCCCTTCCGAAATAAAATCTCTCTAACATCAGGATTCTAATCAACGGAAAGGATAAAGTCACCGTCACGGCAGTGACAACGATCACCATTTACTCCCACATTCTGTACTTCTAGCACGTTACACTGTTCCGATCAGTCCACTCCTTTAACTTGTGATGATGAACAAAGACCAGAGTGATGAGGTGGGGCGGGGTATATGTAGTAAGTTACAAGGGTTGAGCGGCTGAAAACAGGTTCGCAGGGTGAAAGAATGAGATGCGACCAGAAGAATTGTTATTTAATCCAGTTTGTTATATCAGTATCTTACTAACCCCAGTCGTCTGACAAAATATTGTTTGTAGCAAACCTTGAAGCCACGCAGCCCCTCAGCGGCGCAGAGAACTTTGAGGACAGAAGTACGAAAAGAACTCCGGCCACCCGTCGTACACTCGCTGTTTGTGTTTCCCACTTCTGTAAATAAACTCTTGCTGCAGGCTTGTAGGACATTCGTGTGTCTGTATGACACCAACATAACAAGTCCATTTTGAGTGTCATCGCACAGATTCGGATCCTTTGAGATGGAGTTTCCTTTTGCCCCAGAATTTCCCTACATTCTTTTCTTCCTTCCAGTCGTGGGCATCTTATTGTATTTGTAAGTATTGCAGAATGTTGCGTTGAACCGTTTACTTATTGCTTCTTGTTGTACAGGTTTTAGAAGGAATGTTGTTCTCGCTTTATAAACTGCGGGGCACGCTGTAAGATATGTGTATATCACAGTCTTCATCTTTTGTTTTGATATAATTGGTGTTTACATTTTATAATTAATACGATTTTGCATTATTTTGTAGATTTAGCCGATGTCAATATAATATATGTGTTGAGGAACAAAGAGTAATGCTTATGTAAACAGCGCCATAGCCGAGTCCAAACTGAGAGAGTGCTGGTTCAATGCCATACTAGGGCAGCAAGGTGGAATGGAGACCTGATTCTTTAAAGGGTTTGGGATGGTAAGACAGCGAGGGAGAAGAGATGGGCATCGTCTTCATGTAAAGCTTGTCCCTAGAAAAGTGAGCTCTCTAACACCTCATCCCTCCAGTCGACCTGACAAAGGTCAGGGGTTGACCTTTACCTTCGGCACCTTTACCCACCAGTACAGACGGGCGCCTTTTTTTCAACAGACACACATTTGATTCTCACTCACTTGTAACAGGAGCTAGAGCTACTCAATACAGAAAGTAGGAAAAACATAACAAGCACGTGTTATTCTCTTTTATTTCATCACATTATAATAGGATTTTTTTTCACAGCTACGGGACCTGGTCCTTCGGTGTCTGGAAATCATTAGGCGTGGATGGCCCCAAGCCAACTCCATTTTTCGGTCACCAGCAGGAGCTGAATACAAAAGTATGAAAATATCAAATACATATTTTCAAGTTTTTTCAGCTTTCAAAATATATCCTCCATAGAATTATAGAAGATAGATCGGTGGAAAAGTTGCATAAATGTATTTTGCTTGAATTTCTGTGTGAGTCAAGTCGGCAGTTTGTAACATTTCCCCCTCAATCACATGTCTTGTTGTCATATTTAAGTTCAATACAGGATTATAAGCATTTTTTGCCGCTTCTCTTGTGTTATATATTAAAATTTAGGATTAATTTGATTTTATAACTTTCTTTTTATATGTCTGAGTGAAATATTGTGATTTCCAGGGCAATGAGGTCAGCGTTCAGAAATGGTCACAGACCTATGGTAAAACATTTGGGTATGCTGCACTGTTCTACTAATCCAAACACTATAATTGAGATTAAACTGTAAAAATATAATATGGTAATATTTAGCACTACATTAAAACTTTGTTCATGTTGAAAAAAATATCACATTTTAAAAGTGCTTCTTATAAAAAAAAATAACATTTTTTGCTGAATGATTAAAAGGTATCTTGATGATGGCAGCCACTTAATCAAATAATACCAAACACACAGACACACAGTCTTGGTTCTAGACACATTCGAATGTAGACTATTTTCACTGTACTACGCCATCAGGTGATCTACCACCTACCTATATATTTCATTACTGCTATTGTTTTTGTGTTGTTTTTAGTATTTGATTAGTCATTTTTATTTTCTAGAAGTCACTGTCCAGAAGTGATACTGCTGGATGTCAAATTCTCCATATTTGTACTGTTCTGAAACATTCAGAAATTTATCTCAATTTTACGGTTGTCTGATGAAAGATTTGTTATGATACTTGTACTGTTACTTATTTATTCCTGTTACAAAGTCTTTGAATTTCAGCATCTATTCAGGAACTCGACCAATGTTAGTGACCACTGACCTTGACATTTTGAAAGAAGTGCTTGTGAAAGAATTCAACAAGTTTACAGACAGATTTGTAAGTTGTCCAGGGATATTTATACTACTTCTAGCAGTTTAAATTGAATTAGACATCTCTAAGAAAGCTCTGAGATTATAAAAATTTATCGCAAAATTATAGTTTCAGATGGCCGATTCAAATAAGACGGGCATGTAAAACATGAACAGATTTTATCAATATAAAAAGAAAAACTAAAATTTAAATGTCCATGTCAAAAGAACAGCACTAACCGTAAACATTAAAGCCAAATAATGAGTGTGAAGTTTTTTAGGCAGCTATCAACCCACCGCCAAAGACTTACACTTTGTTTTTATTTGTTTTTGGTTTTTTTTCAGGACTCGTTCGATATTTTCCCAGAAGGACTTCGAAGCAATTTGTTTAGTGCAGCAGGAGCACAGTGGCACAGGGTCAGACAGATCATGACCCCAACTTTCAGTAGTGGCAAACTGAAAATGGTAAGAGCTAGATCACTCTTTTTTCCTATAAATTAATTACATATTCCTTTCAGGATTTTATTAATATTATAATGCTTTTCAGTTTAAAGTGCTTTTTCAAGCAACAAAAATTAAAAAACAGCTGTAAAAAAAAAGATCGGCATCAAGGGACAGAGTGTCCAGTCACTACAGTTTCTAACATGTTAGATAACAAGAATTTTAAATAACAAGCGTTTAGCTGCAAGAAATGTGCAAGAAGTGTGACTAAGTGCTCTGCCTGAGTTTACTCAAGAATCTGAGAGCACATGGATACGACGATCAAGCTTTCTATCGTCCTGGCTGGTACGTGAAGGGGAAGTATTCAAGATAGCTAATACGATATGAAAATAGGCATTTAAAATTGAAAAATGGAGCAGATCTGTCTTGTCCTCTCTAGATGGACAGTCATATCAACACGTGCAGTGCTCACCTGATTGACAACATGAAAAAGGCCATCAACAAAGGGGAAAGAATTGATGTTAAGAAGTAAGTGCAATGTTTATTGGTAACATCGTACACTGGTCATTACGCTGTCTTCAAAATTGTAAAAAAAGATAAATGTTTCATGTTCGAATTTTACCAACATCCTTCTTTTTCTCTCAGAGTTTACGGAGGTTTTACCATGGATGCGATCGCGCGAACAGCATTTGGAATAGAAATCAACTCCCAAGAGGATCTGAATCATCCTTTCGTCAAGGACGCGTCGCTTCTGTTGTCTTTTGTCTCCTCTAATCCATGGTATCGAGTGCTTCTGAGTGAGAATATTTGGATTTTAATTTACGCCTGCACATCTGTTAATCAAAAATAATTCCTTCCTTTATTTCTTCCTTCCTTCGTTGGTAGCAGCCAAGGGAAATGACACGATTTGAAGAAGTGGGTTAGCAATAGGAAAAACTCCAAAAAATTGTCAGAGAAATGAAGTAAAATACAGACAGAAAATAAAATTGTTTCTTGAATTTCCCCGAGTCACTTGGTGCATTTTATCTCATTGCCACACGTAATTAGCTCATTTTTGTACCAAGTAATGTGAAGAACACAGAGAAGCTGCTTTACTAACCAACTAGTTTACCTTCAAAGGGAGACAATGTTTCACAGCATGGTATGAGTAAGCACGCGACCGTTCCTCTCGAAGACAGTTTGGCTAAAAGACTGTTTTTTCAGATGATATATAAGATGAAGGTGTAAACAAGTTCTGACTCAGAAATGAGAGATATAATAACAGAGAGTATACTAACGTATTTTTTTATCTCCTTTAGCGGCTGTGCCATTTCTCATGACGGTTGTGAAGTTCCTGGTCACCTACGTCTTTAAACAACAAGGGTGGACGCCGTTCTCCGAAACTGTTCTACGCATCATACAACAGAGAAAGTCCGAGGGAAGATGTGTAAGGTCAAAGCGAAGTGTTTGTATCTATACAATATCAAAGTGTCTGTAGTATTATGGTTCATATGGTGCATGAGAGCATACTGTCTGTGCTAGACCTCATTACAAGCTAGAACGTAAACAGACACCCAGCTCTCTAACACACTACTGTCATGCTGTTTTCACTTACAAAAACGTGAACACCCAAGTCCCCCCAACCACACCTACACACACACCTTCCCCCCCCCCAACTATTGCCATCCTGTTTTGTCTAGTTGCTTTATTCGTTGTCTTTAGGCACAAAAGCACACAGATTTTCTTCAGATGATTCTCGATTATGAGGACAATGAAAAGCCGGAAAATAAACGACTGAAATGTAAGTGATTGTCGTCCAATCAGTCTTGGGAGTAATTTCTCTAACCACAAGAGCTCAGGCAAATTTTCATAGAACCTAAGGACACAACAACTGGAGCATAGAATGTACGTCTTCGCGAATCGCTCTACTTGCAGTAATAATCTAGACACCTATATTTCCATATCTAGCCTTAACGAATTTTTTTTCAGTTTGAATTTGTTTCTAGATGTTTTTATTCTTACTGATTTATACACGAGCTGATACTTGTTGCAGCCTTATCAGACGCTGAAGTCCTTGGGCAAGCCGTCGTCATTTTTCTTGGTGGATATGAGACGACATCCACCACCCTGCAGTTTCTGTCGTACAACCTGGCACTTCATCCTGATGTACAGGAGAAAATTTGCAGGAGATCAAGGACCAGCTTGGTGATGTCAGTAATGGGCAATTCCGTTTTACACTTTACATAAGAAGTTATCGCCTAGTAACGAACCTCTTACAATAGTTTTTTTTATCGCTGTCGTACCATCACTTGTTCTATACTTTCAGTAAAGTTTATTAAATATAAATATTATATGATACAGTAAACCTACCTACGACACACTGTATGATGGTTTACTTTACCCACGATGGGACACGTTAGTAGCACCTTTCAGTTGACTGGTTAAGCTTATTGTTAATATTGCAATACACAAATGAACCAGAATAAAAGAGATTAAAGAATATAAATTTTGCGTGTAGATATATCATAGTGGGGCTTTTTATTAACTCTTCATAAAATATTTTATTTGTATATATACAGTTTCATTTAACTGTTATGTTAAAGTGCACAGAGGCTGAAATTCGATAACCATGACCCTAATTTATTTAAGAATAAGAACAAGGAAACTAGACATGTAATCCGTTGTTACCGTGAAACAATGTTCAGGGTGATGTTACCTACGAAGGTGTGGCAAAGCTGAAGTATCTGGACTGCGCCATCAACGAGACACTCCGAATGTATCCTGCTGTGAACATGTTAGTAGAGACTTTTCTTCCTCTAGAAGTGTAGGGAATAAACCTGGTTTAAAAAAAAGCAGTTCTTTTTTAAAAAATTTTCTTTGAGTAAACAAAAATTCTTAGTAATTAAATGTATTTGACAAAGCAAAGATGACGATTCATAAAAAGAGCGATCACTAAGAGTGAAAGTGATTTTAGTCATGTTCCAAACATATTTTCCTGTTAGGTTGCTTGTTAAGGAAAAAAAAATTCCATAAGGCGAATTTACAGTACAAAGTTGCTGACCTATTCTGTAAACCTCTCAGAGTAAACAGACTGGCCTCGGAAACAGTGACAATCAAAGGTGTGACAATCCCCAAGGGCGCTGGAGTGTTGATTCCTATCGTCAACGTGCTGAATGATCCAGAATATTTCCCTGAACCTGATAAGTTCATTCCTGAACGGTAAGTCATCATTAAGTGGACAGAATACTACAGGTAGGACAAGTGAAACAAAGAGAAAGCAGGAAGACCATAGCTACAACATTGGTGCCAGCAGTCCTGGCAACAAGTTTAATTGATAGCAATGGTGGTAATAGGGGCACTGGTGGTAGAGCTGGTGGGATGATGGTGGTGGAGCATGATGGCGAGTGAAATGGACAATTAACTGTGAACATGAGTTGACTATCGAGAAAGAATTCAAAGTTACTTAGCTTGTTAGGCGTGTTTACATGATAAATAAGGATTTACGAAAATACACCGAACACCCTGTAAATGAGCTACAATTTTAACGTATCTCTCATTTGACTATTAGGATAGTAATGTATTTAAGGCAGTAAAGACAATACCTGCCTACATAATCTCACAGCACTCGTTAATTATTAGCTTGATAACATTGTAAGCAACACATCTGAAATGTTAGTAAGAACTGAAGTGTATCATGGATTGCATGTCAGTCGCTACAACTCGCTGCTGTTACACTTCAGCTTTGTACATTGGTACCTTTGAGCAGGTTTTCTGAAGAAAATAAAGGGAGCAGGAACCCTATGGCCTTTCTGTCATTTGGGTATGGTCCTCGTCTGTGTATTGGCATGCGCTTGGCCCTCTTGGAGATAAAGATTGCCATGGTTCACGTGCTTAGGGCAGTTAAATTCATCAAGACAGATGATTTGCAGGTAAGGTGGGATCAGAAAACAAAAATCTACTGTTAAAGCGGAAGTAGACATTCAGTGAGGGGAAAGAAGAGAAAAAAAGGAACTAATAAATTCGGCCAAATTATAGTTATTGTGTGTTTTCTTCGAAGTTCAAACTATCCATATACACATGACAGTCTTTTTTTAATGACATTGAATAATTATTGAGAGTTGATTTTTCATTTATTTCTGTCTTGTATGTCCAAAGGGCAAAATTGGGATTTTACCTGGAACTCTGGTCAGTACCGCAGACCGACCTGTGTTGCTCAAAGCCGAGCTGCGGGACTAAAGATAAAATGTTGAAGGTTGATGTGACAGACCTGGTGACACCTGTGATTTTAAGCTGTTCTGTCTCTATGGCTTGTTTTCTATTATTATTTCCTGTCAATAAAGAGAAAGCATTCCTTGAAGTGCAGATTGATGTCACAACAATATATTGTAAAGTCTATTATATTTATAATGCTTTATTTTCATATACAATTTATGACAGACAGACAGATGCGCTCAAAAATCGGAAGTTAAGAAATCGTTATATTTCAGTCTCAACCTAAAGTCAAAACCCACTTATTGGGACCCTCGCATTTTCATTTGCTGTATTGAGCCTTCTTCTGCATAGAAGTAAATATTATTACAATAAACCTTTCCACGAACTTTTTCAGTGAGTCATATGGTCTTATCTTTTCAATAAAATTAAAATACAAGGATTGTGGTAAAAAAAGTTTCGTGTTTCACCTGGAAAAATTTTATTTTACAGCAACACAACCACTAAGAAAAGTATTGCTAATATCTACAAACTATTTCAGATAAACCTTTTAGTTTACTTCCTTCTGAGTCTTTGTTACATGTTTGTATTTAAATAATGAATACAATGCATAGTAAGTGCTTGCATGATAATATTAACATTATAATAAGTTTTAGGTCACCCAAAATGTTATTTTATCCATCTATTTCAATAGCAAGTATGTATATATATCTTGTACTATTTTGTAATAATACAAATAAATTTTGTCTCACAACTTCCTGATAATTTATCTCTTTAAACTTTATGTTTGAGTGGACCTATAAATAATAAATACATAAGTCCTCCTTCTCCTTCTCCTCCTCCTCGTCTTCTTCTTCTGCCAAAACAATATGGAAGCACTTTTCGTCTAAATGAGTTGACTAACTAATCAAAGTACACTTTTGCAGTTCTTTTTCTTTTCTATCTCTACTGTCAAGGGCACAGTCTCTATACTAACATCACTGCAGGTATCAAACTATATGTACAATCCTCTGAGGTGACTCAAAGTACTTTCAGTACATTTGCCTGCACATTAGAAAGACACTATCTTGAGTGCTTTCAGTTTATATAAGTAAATGATACTAAAATTGAGCTTGAGATAAGATCTGCACATGTAAGCAAACATTTATCAAACCTCGCCAGGACGGGGTCAGACCGAGGTCATTGTGAGACAATAAAATTAAGTAGACAGTCCTAAAACAAAGAAAAACAAGCATAAGCAAACAGACAACAACACCTAACTGGGATGACAAGACTCAAGAGGTCGTAAACAAAGTTCTTCTCTAGAAGCTAGTCTTAATTTCCTCGGAATATCTTAAACTTTTTACTTTTAATAAATCAAATCTCATATAGACAGTGTTTTGCAGTTTGGTTTATCTGTTTGACCACATTTTACCGGTGAAGATTATACATCTGCTCCAAAATGTTAAAACGCAGACAAAGGGTAACAGACAATTTGAAAAGGTTCATCATGCTGCACCGAGGACCTTTGGCCGATGCCAGGCTGGTTGATGGACAGCTATTTGAAATGCCATTTTCTTTCATTTTCGGTGAGTGGATGATTGTGTGCTTGTGTGTGCTCATCAGTCTGTGTTCTGCCTGCTCCAAACATATAAGAACTCCCAATTCTCTTTCTAGGTTTCTCCTCAAATATAGATAAAAAAATTGCTTGACTCATTACACGAAAGTCTTCCTTAGAAGCAGGTGTTTATTTACACGTCAATATGATGGTTATATTATAGTGGCTGAAATCTTGTAAGAAAAAATGTAAACACTAACAAACACTGAAAAATCCATCAAAGTTACATCAGCACGTGACAATGATTAACACTTACTCCCACATTCTGTACTTCAAGCACGTTACACTGTATACATCAGATAATTCCCTTACCTGTGCTGATGGCCAAAGACCAAACTGATGAGTTGGGGTGTCTGGATGTATGTAGTAAGTTACAAGGTTGAGCGGCTGAAAACAGGCTGGATGGTCAAAGAATGAGATGAAGTGACCAGAAGAATTGTTATTTAATCCAGTTTGTTAAATCAGCATCTTACTAACCCCAGTCGTCTGACAAAATACAGTTTGTAGCAAACATTGAAGCCACGCAGCCCCTCAGCGGAGCAGAGAACTTTGAGGACAAAAGTACGAAAAGAACTCCGGCCACCCGGCGTACATTCGCTGTGTGTATTTCCCACTTCTGTAAATAAACTCTTGCTGCAGGCTTGTAAGACATTCGTGTGTCAGTGCGACACAGATAACAATTCAATTGGAATATGAACTTGCGTAAGGACCTTAACCGTTGACCGAATGTCATTTGCAATGGTGAGTGCGATACAAAGAACCGAAAGTACTCCGTGTGCAGTTTCGCCTACACGACAGGATAAAAGCCAGAGGGACGGACTCAGACAGACAGTGTCTGCACACACCCCAGTCCTGTCAGATGGAGCTTCCTTTTGCCACAGAGTTGCCCTTGTTTCTTCTCTTCCTTCCAGTCGTCGGCCTCTTGGTCTATTTGTAAGTATTGAAGAATATTTCGTTGAACTGTTTACTTGTTCATTTGTTGTTGGTTTGTTTGTTTGTTTGTTGTTTTTTTTTGGTTTGTTTGTTTGTTTTTGTTGTTTTTGTTTTTTGTTTGTTTTGTTTTGTTTTTTGTTTTTTGTTTTTTGGTTGTTTTTTTTTTGGTGTACGCTCTGGATGTATACAGTAAGCTACAAAGACTGAGCGGCTGAAAACAGATATGTGATGGTCATTCTCGTCAGAAGAGTTAGATGTTAGCAGACAGATTACTATTTATTCCAGTTTATTAAATTAGTATCCAGTCATCCCAAACATACTGCTTTTAATCTACTCAGTCCCTCAGGTGAGCATAGAAAATTGATGACAGAAGTAAGAAAATAATTAAAAGCACTGCATGAGCATTCGTTTACACAGACAGAATATAAAGCTAGAGTGGCGGAATTCTTCTTCGCTTCCTTCCACTCGTATGCCTCTTGTTTTATTTGTAAGTATTGCAGGATGTTGCGGTGAACCGTTTACTTTTTGCTTCTTTACTGCTTGATAGGTAGCTCACCCTGTTGTAAAGTTTTAGAACGAATGTTGCTTTGTCCTTCTCTCTCTCTCTCGCTAAACTGAGAGAAGCACATTGTAAGATATTCGTGTAGTACAATCTTTATGTTTTGTTTTGAGATGGTTGTTTACTTTTTTATAACTAATACACTTTTTCATCATATTGCATATGTAGGAGATGTCAATAATATGTATGTGTTAAGAAACAAATAATATTAATTTGCTTACGTATACAGCGCCTTTACCGAACAACACAGGCGGGAGCTCTCTTTCTCAACATACACATACACATACACATACACATACACATACACATACACATACACATACACATACACATACACATACACATACACATACACATACACATACACATACACATACACATACACATACACATACACATACACATACACATACACATACACATACACATACACATACAGTGGAGTGGAGAAAGTACTGGAAGCAAATGTCCCTCCAGAGACAGGTATGTCTGAGTGTAACAGGCACTAAAGCCACTTTACCTTTAGTTGTACCAATACAGACAGTGGGAAAAACATAACACTCACGTGTTTTATTCTCTTTTATGCTATCAAATTATAATAAGGGTTTTATTCTTCACAGATACAAGACCTGGTCCTTCAGTGTCTGGAAAACTTTAGGAGTCGATGGACCAAAGCCAACTCTACTTTTTGGTAACCAGCAGGAGTTGAATAAAAATGTATGATGCTCCAAAATACATTTGTTTAAATTCGTTTTTTGGGGTTTTTTTAAGCTTCTACCATAGAATTATAGAAGCATAGCTCAGTGAAAAAGGTCAACAAATATTTTTTTTTGCTTGGTTTATTTGTATTTTGACGTCTTCGGCGTTTGTTTAAAACAGTTCCCCCATATTCACAACTTCTTAATGTATTTAAATTAGAGACAGGATTATCAGCTTTTAATTTCCTGATTTTCTTATGTTATCTGTTAAAACTGATTATTACTTTGCTTTTGCGACATTCTTAGCGCATTTCTGGGTAAAGTATACTGTTGTGATTTCAGGGCAATGAGGTCAGCATTCAGAAATGGTCACAGACCTATGGCCGAACATTCGGGTATGTTACATTACGTTCTACCAAGCCAAGCAATATCACTGTTGTTTAAACTATTCTCCGCCAGTTTAAATTGGTCTCCCCGTCCATTCTCGATCACTGCCCCATAAAACTGGACCACAATGTCCCTGCTAAGAAATATATACCGGAGATGTACACGTGGCGGAGGAAGTGAAGTCGTTGCAGGTCCTTTTTATTCTAGTCAGTATATTGTTGTACTAGCTAAATAATTCCAAAAGGATGTTTTCTACGAACATGAAATAGTCAACCCGTTTTATGGCCTCCCTGTTATTAATAAGAAGTTTGAAATGGTCTCTTTTCCTGTGGAAGTCAAGTGTCATGGGTTGTTTTATTGTTTTAATCCTTCCTGTTAATTGCAGCATCTATTCAGGATCTCGCCCTCTCCTGGTGACCACTGACCTTGACATTTTGAAAGAAGTGCTCGTGAAAGGTTTTAACAAGTTTACGGACCGATTTGTAAGTTGCCCAGGTTTATTTATGCTAATTTTGACAGTTGTGTGTAAGTTGACTCTCTTAGAAAGCTGTTGGGTCCTTGTATTTATCACAAGATTGTATTTGTAATTTGAGTTGTGATGGACAGTTTGAATTAGAAGTGGGTATAAGACATAAGTTGTTTTACTTGAACAACGATATAGTATACTCTCACCTTATTAAACTTAATAAATAAGCATGCTTAATCATGCATGCCCTTTGACATTAATATATCAATTTCTATATCAATTTATGCCTTACCTTTGATCCTCCTTTGTTGATTATTTAATCCGTATGAGTTGATCGAAAAAGAAGTCAGTTTTTCAATGTCCATGGGTTTATGACAGCAACAGCACTAAAATAATTCCTTAGAGCCAAATAAAGACATGTGGTTTTTTAGAGAAATGATAAGCTGTTGCCAAACCATAATATTCTTTTGTTGTTGGTTTTGTTAAGGACTCTTTCGAGATTTTTCCAGAGGGACTTAAAAGCAATTTGTTTAGTGCAGCAGGAGCACAGTGGCACAGGGTCAGACACCTCATGACCCCAACTTTCAGTAGTGGAAAACTGAAATTGGTGAGACCTAAATGGCTCTTTCCTATAGATTAATTTCAAGTTATTTATTATGATTATTATTATGATTATTATTATTGATGAATAAGAGAGTGATTTATACACGCTCGTAAGGAGTGTGATCTTTAGCGCTTGAGACGAGAGCGAAACATGGAAAACATAGGAACAATGTAAGGATAAACCACAGTACTGAGCACTAATAAAATATGACTAACAAAATACAAATATCAAAAATAAAAATAACAAGAACTCAGGGTTAGACGTGGACAGAAATTAAGATAGCTCGTTTAAAATAAAAATGAGCATTTAACATTCTCTTGTCCTCTCTAGATGGACGCTCATATCAACAAGTGCAGCGTTCAACTGATTAACAACATTGAGAAGGCGATTGACAAAGGGGAAAGAGTTGATGTCAAGAAGTAAGTGCAATGTTCATTGATAACATCGCAAGATGATGATTACTCTGTCTTCAAGATAAAAAAAATTAAACATCTTTCTGTTTTTCGACTTTTTATATTCTTCCTCTTCGTTCCTCAGAGTTTACGGAGCCTTCACTATGGACGTGATCGCGCAAACAGCATTTGGAATAGAAATCAACTCCCAAGAGGATCTGAACCATCCTTTCGTCAAGAGCGCGACACTTCTGGTGTCTTTTGTCTCCTCTAATGCTTGGTACCGCGTGGTTCTGAGTGAGTAGTTTTGGTTTCACTCACACACACACACCCCATACCCCGCTCACATTGTATTATCTAAAACATTCAGTGAGTGAGGAGATGGACGTCCCACGTGACCCATACGGCCTGCGAAATCATTTGATCGCCAATTCAACTGCAGATTTCAGTAAATCTATAAGCTTTTCATAACAACATATCATCATAGTCGTCATCGTCGTCATCATCATCATCATCATTTTTATTTTTAAAAAATGCAAAAAATGAGATAAATTTTAGTTTGTTGCTACTCCCAATAATAACTTTTTGTGTAGCGGGTAAGACAATTTATTGGGTGGAGAACACAGGAAGGTTTCTCTGCTAATCGTGATTGCTCCCTATTCTAAGGGAGATAATTTTATACAACCGCTGCCTACGTTAGGAATTGTCACACAGATGTACTTCTCGAAGACAGTTTGACTGTTTTATGAGATATTTTGTAAGATGTGAGTAGAAAACAAGATTTGACACGGAAATAAGGAGAGATAAAAAAAAAATGTGTGTAACCTAATTTTTGTTTTGTTTCTTTGTTTCAGTGGCAATGCCGTGTCTGATGCCGGTTGTGAAGTTCCTGGTAACCTACGTGTTTAAACAACAAGGGTGGACGCCTTTCTCCGAAACTGTTCAGTGCATCATGCAGCAGAGAAAGTCCGAGGGAAAAAGTGTAAGGTCCAAGTTAAATGTTTGTAGATGTACGATGTGAGAGTCTGTGCCTGTGACTTAGCCTTATGCTAAAATAGAAACATCCCTTATAAGAAAACCCACCTACCCACCCACCTACCCCCAAAAAACATACACCCACTGTTTAATGTTGTTTAGTTGAGTTATTTTATTCATTGTCTGTAGGCACAAAAGCACACAGATTTCCTTCAGATGATTCTCGATCATGAGGAAAATGAAAAGCCGGAAAATGGGAGACTGAAATGTAAGTGATTGTCTTTCACTAATTTTACTAACTACCAGAAGATTTTAGATTGGTGCTTAAAAATTGTTTGAATATGATTTACATGAAACCTAAGGGATCAGGGACACAAGAACATAAAATATCCCTCTCCGCGACCTGCTCTACTTGCATTAATGATCTTCTTGACACCTATATCTCCATCTGTAGCAATAGCTAGTAGCTTTCACGGTTTCCATTTCGTTTCTTGACAATTTTACAAATTTATCCACGAGTTTATATTTGTTGCAGCCTTATCAGAAGCTGAAGTCCTTGGACAAGCCACTGTCATTTTGCTGGGTGGATTTGAGACGACGGCCACAACCCTGCAGTTTCTGTCCTACAACCTGGCTCTTCATCCCGAAATACAGGAGAAGGTGGTGCAGGAGATCAAGGACCAGCTTGGTGATGTAAGCTATGAGGCACTTCCTCTTTACACTTTACATCGCATCGCCTAGTAACGCACCTCCTACAATAATTTCTTATAGCTGTCGTACCATCCCTTGTTTTATACTTTCAGTAAAGTTTATGCAACGCTTTTAAATATTTTATGATACATTGAACGAAGGTTTTATTTAATCCACGATAGAACATGTTATAAGCATTTTTAGTTTACTGGTTAAGCTTTATTGTTAATATTGCGCTCCACAAATCAACGAGCATAAAAATATTTCAGAATATACATTTTTCTGAATAGATATCTTAGTGGTTTACCTATTTTTAAATATCTCTTCATTATATATCTTTCTGCATATTCACAGTCTCACTTATTTTGTGCAAGAATAAGAATGTGTAAAGTAAATATGTAATTCGTTGTCGCCTTGTAACAATGTTCAGGGTGATGTTACCTATGAAGATGTGGCGAAGCTGAAGTATCTGGACAAGGTCATCCACGAGACACTTCGAATGTATCCGCCTTTAAACATGTTAGCAGAGATTTTTTTTAAAGTTAGAATTGAAGCGAAAAAACTACTTTGAAAAAAAATTGTTTATTTTTCCCTTCTTCTTTCTTTAACAAAATCAAAGATTGTCGTTAACAATTAATGTATTTCACAAAGCAAATAAGAAGAATAATACACGGGAAAGGCAATAATCAAGAGTCAGCTAGCAGTGAACAGAGGAATTTTTTAGAACTAAGAAAATTGTTGTTTTAAGCGAGATCTCTATAAATCGAGTTTACAGTACAAGGCTGATGACCGATTCTGTAAACCTCTCAGAATAAACAGACTGGCCTCGGAAACAGTGACAATCAAAGGTGTGACAATACCCAAGGGCGCTGGAGTGTTGATTCCTATCGCCAACGTGCTGAATGATCCAGAATATTTCCCTGAACCTGATAAATTCATTCCTGAACGGTAAGTCATTAACTAGTGGACCAAAGACAAAGTAGGAAGAGGCTAAATAAAACATTGTTGCCAGGAATATGAGAAAGTAAAAATGGTAACAAGAACATCGAGAATAAATTTAAACTGTTTAGCAGGTTTATCAATAAGTATTGTTAAAAAATAAATTAATTAAACGGAAGGGCGACAATTTCCTTGGTTGAGCAAACGTAGATGTGCTTTTTATTTTATTGTAAAGGCAATAATCTAGGTATTGCTCAGATATACCCAGTTTCTTACAAAATATATTCACTGCACTTGTGTAAATAGTAACTTCGTAAACAACAAGTCTTATATAATCTAACCACAATTTCAGTATGACGCATGGAATGTAGTGTTTCCAGAATTATATGACAGTAGCTATACTGACTGCACTTACACTTCAGTTTTGTGCAATGATCTCAATCTTTGACAGGTTTTCGGAAGAAAATAAAGGGAGCAGGAACCCTATCTCTCTTCTGCAATTCGGGTTTGGCCCTCGTATTTGTATTGGCATGCGCCTGGCCCTCTTGGAGATGAAGATCGCCATGGTTTACGTGCTCAGGAGAGTCAAATTCATCAAGACGGATGATTTGCAGGTAAGATGGGAAAAGAAAATAACAACAGCAACAAATTTCAGAGGGCAAAGAAAAATTCCGCTGTCATCAGCAGTTTACATTCCCCGTAAACACGAGTACTTGAGTAAGAGATACTTTAGTAATGTTGACAAAAAAAGAAATAAACTACCTCAGTTAATGTATTTTTTTGTTCATGTTCATGTGTTTCTGTGATCGTTTCTCATCCATGTTTATATTCTAACAATTTATAGACAGAAAGGATAAGGCAACGGTTTGTCAAACCATCACAGACACGTTACAGTCTTACTTTTAATAACATTGAATTATTATGATGAGTTGGCTTTTCATTTATTCGTCTCATCTGTCCAAAGGGAAGAATTAGAATTCGGCCTGGGAGTCTGGTGAGTGGCCCAGAGCGACCTATAATGATCAAAGCCGTGCTGCGAGAGTGAAGCCAATCCACTGAACTCTGACCCCACAAACATCCTCTCTGGTGTATATTTCCTGGCCAGGCCTGGCTGAGTGACACCTGTGCTTTCTGTCAATAACATGTAAACATTTCCTCCAACACTTTGATGTTAACAATATTTTGTAAAATATATTGCTTTCATCGTTTTATCAATAGCCAATCAAAGAAAACACTAGAAAATGTACAGTTAAGAAATCTTTTTATTTCAATCTCAATCGAAAGTCAAGGCCAGCAGTGGTCCTGGGACGTTCACGCATGCATTTTTATGCTGCTTTGTTGTGCACATTTTTTTTTGTTCAAAAGTAAAGATTATTGCAAAAATCTGTTTTCTAAAATCTGCAATGAGTCATATGGCCTCCTTTCTCAATGAAATTAAAATACAAGTCTTACAGAAAATGTTTATTCATGTTTGAAATGAAATCTGTAATCTCACAGCAACATAGCTACTAAGAAGATATTATTACAGTCTATGGAGCACTGCACATAAAGTTGATATGTTTTCTTATATTACTTTTTAATCATAAAAATACATCAATAGAGTACTGCATATAAAGTTTATATGTTTTCTTGTATTACGTTTTAATCATAAAAATAAATTTTGTCTCAAAACGTTTTAATATTTTCTCTCTCTCTCTCTCTCTCTCTCTCTCTCTCTCTCTCTCTCTCTCTCTCTCTCTCTCTCTCTCTCTTTAAGTTTTAATGCTTGCGTGAGTATGTTAATAATAAGTATGCAAAGATAATAATTTATGATAATAAAGAATAATGCCCTTAAAACACCAGACTCTCTCCGGTCAGCCGCCCGTTGATGTAAATATTCACAGCAAATGATAAAATAATATTTATTACTCTCTAACATTTCTGCACACACACACACACACACAGAGTCATTTGTGTCATCGACATCTTACATCTGCATTTCCCTCACTTCCATCCTTTAAAATTACGGTTAAGGCTGACCATTAATAACTTCATTCCCCTAGGTAGAAAAAGTGCTTGGCCACAAGTTTTATGAACGGGACAAGAAAAAGGAACAGCCTTTGAAGATCCGAAATAAATAATAGCAATCTTCATGTAGGGATGTGATTTATGTCCCTTTGCCTAACTGCTCTGTCGTCTCAATCTGTCAACTTTTTTTTCCCTTTTGACATATACTTTTCTACTGCGTTATGTACTTCTGTTTTGGAGTGTACTTCTATGTCTGCCACACGTTATCTTTACTAATACGCATGTTCGTCGACTAACCGTCTTAATAGTCATTTCTTTCTTTGGCCATCTTGTCTGGAATCTCAGTCACAATTGCATTTCTATTACTTAATATATTTAGAAAAATAAATTTTCGTATAACGTTATGTCTACATTTCTTTAGAAAATAATTGCAACTATGCAATGCTTGCAACGAATAAAATACTAAACTTAAAATCAAAATATTTAGCGCATATCAAACCAACTAAGAAAACTTTATAGAACATTTGAATTCATTGAAGTTAAAGGAACAAAATCTCACATAGTTCAGGGAACATAAATAAAAGGGTTTAAAGGGGAGAGTACTGCATTATGCATAAATTAGTCTCTATAAGAGTTACTTTCCTCTACTTCACATTAAATTGCTGTTTACACCGCTTCATTGTTCATTGAAATTCGTTGTGTTTTGTGCCTGAATGCTAATCAGAAATGTAACAGAGAAAACTAGAAGTAGGTATGAGGAGTTCAGTGCTCTTTTGTATTTTACTCGGTGTTATTTTATTCTCCCCTCAACACAAAAATTATTGTCGTAAGACATATTCACATCGCCAAGAGTAACCCAGACACACAAACATTCAGTACATTCTTCAGATTTTACTCAATGTGCTTTAGGTACGTTTGCCTGCACTTTAAAAAAGACAGACATCTTGGGTGTTTTCAGCTCAAGTGCTTGTCATCCGGTTGCCAGCTGGCTAGCGATAACCTCTCAAGACGGGGTCAGACATGCTATCATCGCCGTCATGTTTTTAAATAGCGGTGAACAAGTTAAGACGAGGTCATCTTAACCGAGGGATGACGTCTGGTTGCCGTTGTTGTTGTTGCTGTTGTTGTTGTTAAATACATAGCTTGTATTTTCCGTTATTGAGCTTTAATGAGCAGTGCATGAAGGACAACAAACGAATTGTATTTTCACAAATAGCAAAATCTCGTTCTTCAATGATAAAGTAAATCTGTGCTTCAATGATAATATTGTCTTTCCTCAAAAACGCAGTAACATTGAAACTATTTCCCTGATTATGTCCTATCTTAGTGTTTTTTCATGTCAGTTTTGTGAATAGTAGTTTAAAAGAGTCACACACAAACAGCACTCAAGGTAAGGGACATTTATCTTTGCATACATTAAATTTTTTTTTACAGGGGTCATCAGGCAGGCTGCAGTGATGAGAGCCCGTATACAAACGCTGAGACCCTAGCTGAACTCAATGTAAGATTACAAAGGGTTATCTTGACACATAGTGTGGAGCAACAAGAGTGGAAATGTTGTCAAGGAAAGGTAACTAATCCATGGCGTGCATTTGGAGTAGCCTCGCTTGGCGTCCTCTTAGTGTCATGCGAGTATGTTCTTTCTGTCAGAGAAAAAAGGCGCTCGAAGATCAGCTTAATGTTCTGTTTATTCACACGTATAATGTAAAGGTCATTCCCATTATAGAAAGTTGTAAAATCTTAACTAACATGACAACTCTTTACAAACTCTCCTCTTGTTAAGGATAACAAAGTATATAATGTCTAGAAAGAATACATTAATTTAAACCATTAATCGCAGAGATACAGAGATAGAGAGTGAAATGAATATAACATGAATCAATAACAGAACAATGAACAATCAAATCTACTTTTTTTAATACAGTCATAATTTGAAATATGATTCAAAGGTATAATGGAAATTCTAGGCTGCAATGGGTTAAGCGCATTAAGGTGAAGGGCAAAAACCGAAAACTCTGATTATCTGTCATTTTTGCGCAAAACTATTCTTTACGTCTGCTCTGAAAAATATCACAACAAAGACCGAACCAACAGCAAAGATATACAACAGAGAATCAAGGAAAAATTCTCCATCCCTAGTGAAAAGACTTGTGGTACAAAAATCATGTAAACGGATGAGAGGATAAAGGAAGACAAAGGGACAGACATCCAAGACCCGACTGTCCTTACATTCGGCGCATCTCAGACAATGGCAAAGAATCGAGAAAGTTGGTGGTAATATCAAGTGCTCTAATGGCCAACCAGGGCAAAATAATTGACGATAATAATGACCATGAGCATAATAACTGTTTTGCTACTGAAAGTATTTAAGCTCTATAAACCGCCATTATCTTGATAACTAGCGTTTTAATTGATTAGTACAAACGCGCAAATAGGTAGGTTAGAGAAGAAAGGTAAATGCCAAGAGTCAATATAAACGATTATTGGCCTGTCCACAAAGGAGACAAGATTATCCTTACATTTCTGGGTATAGTCTTAAGACCAGGGTGACGACAGGAATGAAAGACAATGTGATATTTTATTTTTTCACTCCGTAACTCAAATAATATTTGTAATGTAAGATATGTCGGAGTCTTTCAATAATGATTGGTATTCCTGACTGTAAGTACCCCATCACGGGATAGGAATAATGACTTGTGGAAATGCTTCGCCCCGTGATGTCCGATGCAATCATGTTTGCCTGGTGAGGCCCCATAGTTCTATTCTAACATTTAGCAGTTGTCTCGCATCACAGCTTTGATGACAATGGCTTGGTCTGGAAATCTAAGACGTGTACCAGTCTGGATCTTCAGAGTTTCCTGTGGACATGGATAGAACAACACAACTTTATTTGTATCGAAGGCGATAAGAAATTATGGCTACCTCCTATTTTAATACACTTCTCTCTATTGAGAGTTACCTTGCTGTAAACGTATGTTTAAGTTTATTTTTTCCTTGTTTCTTTCGCTTCCTTTACTTTTTAGTGTATCATCGCTATGTTGTTCTTATGTCAGATTTCTCGCATTTGCAGGTGTCAGACATCTGAAGCCTATCTTGTGAATCTTACCTGTAGATCATCCGTCTTCATAAACTTGATTCTCCTCAGCACGTGAACCATGGCCATCTTCATCTCAAGCAGAGCCAGACGCATGCCAATACACAGACGAGGACCAAACCCAAATGCTAGGAAGGAGATGGGATCAATGCTGCCCTCGGAAAACCTGTATAGAAATGTTTCATCTTAACATCTCCAAGCCTAAATATTACTTTACCTTCCTAAAATTCAATTCACGAGTAAGCATTTTACATTTTAGAGAAACCTTTGAATAGTTGTCAACAAAAAATGTTACTCATTTGGACTCTCTAAATATTAATGAATTACTAATCAAATCAGTCCATGATGTTGAGATCCCTGCTCTATCTGTGTTGGTCTGTCTGTCTTGTTTTCTCGTCTTCCCTCTCGCTCTTTATCTGTGTGTGTTTTTTTCCTTACTTGTTTAAGATAAATGTGAGTGTATTTTTCAATAAAATTTTATTTCCCGAATAGTTTTACTTGTATGCGATTTCCTCTATACTATTTTGTGACATTCTGATCTTTTTCTTTCTCTTACCTTTAGCTGGTCTTTTTTTCCTTTCACAAGTAATCCTATTTCTTTCTATGCAAGCCAATTTTTTTTTCTTTGTTTCTCAGTGTCATATATTAGCTCACGTAATATTAAAAGTAGAAAAGAAGAATAAAGTCCACTTATATAAAACCATTTTCTATCCATATAAATTAAATATTTAATCTTTGCTATAGCTGTTAATTTCTTACCGTTCAGGTATGAACTTGTCAGGTTCAGGAAAGTACTCCGGGTCTTTCATCACATTGCCGATAGGAATCATAACTCCAGCTCCCTTAGGGATTGTAACGCCTTTAATGGTGACCTCTTCAGATGCCATTCTGTTTCCTCTGGAAAGTTATCAAAAGCAAGAATTTAATAGTCCATAAAGAAAGGAAAGGTAAGTTTCACACAGCACTGTCAGTACTGTCCACTCACTAATAGTACTGTCAACAAATTCTCGTAGCTTGTAGCCATATGGTAAATAGACATCTTATTGTAAACAAGAAAAAAACGACTCAGATGATTACATCATCAAAACAGTATCAAAATCACGACATTTGATTTGTCGTCTGCGCCTGGTTATAGTAGGATGATGGCAAAAATAAAACAAGCCTACTTGAGGAGGAGAGTGATGTCCCTTCGCCTATCTGGCTAGAGGGTGACTGCTCTCCCTTACTTTCATCATGGTCCCTTGATCTGCTTGAAGTTTTGTCTTTAATGCTCATCGGGACTTCTGTTACGATATTTGCTACGTTCCTGTGTGGATTTCTGTGTCTGCACCATTTTTTGTGTTTTCCTGGTCCATTTTTATTTCTACTGTCACATCCTGCTTTTTATTAGATTGTAAATCGACACATGGCAGTGTCGACTTCAAACTCTGATCATCTTCCTGCACCTGCTTCACAAAGATTTGGTGTCGAGCTGTCACAGCAAGCTTTTAGTGTAATACAGGCAATGACATTTATCATTACTGGTCAGTGCAGAGAGTGCGACCTATCGCTGCCGTAATGCTGCGCATGACAAGTCCACAAATTAAATTACTTACGCGATGGATGGAGGATACATCCGCAGTGTCTCGTGAATGGCTCCATCCAGATATTTCAGCTTGGAAACGCCTTCGTAGGTAGGTATCTCCTGATAAAGATAAACCGGTAAACAGTTTATTACCGTATCTCGTACTAATGTCACTAAGAACTGTATCCATAGTGATAGCTTTGTCCTTTACACTCTCTAGCTTTTTCTTTTTCTTCTAGCATCCTAATCATGAAAGGTGACAAGCACTAAAGTTTAGTCTTAAATGTTAACAAGATAGCATGAAAGAAAACAACTCACATCGCCAAGCTGTTCCTTGATTTCACACACAATCTTCTCCTGTACCTCCGGGTGCAGCGCCAGGCTGTGCGCCATGAACTGCAGGGTGGAGGCTGTTGTTTCGTACCCAGCGCCAAAGAAAGTCAGAGCCTGGGCGACGACCTCAACTCTGGATAAAACTGCAACAGGTAAAGTCGGCATCTTCTGAACTACCTTATCACTAAACTCAATGAGAAAACTGCAATAAGTAGAATATTCTTTGCTACTTCTACTCATCACTGAACATAGTGACACATTTCACAAAAAGTTTAATAAGAAACGATTTTTACATTTTCATGAGTTCGCAGAAGCCGTAAGTTTATATCCCAGACACAATTCAATGTTGTGATTTACTTAGAGGACAAACATTAAATTATAATCTATTCAAACATATAGCGTACCTGTGGCATTGAAACAGTAGCAATAGATTAAAATTTGGAACATTTTTCTCATTTTAAACTTGTGTGTTTTCTCCCTTTGATAATGGTTTCCTAATCATATCTGTTGTCTAGAAACTACTCATACGCCATACCGAGCCAGTTACCAAATTTCTATCGCAGTCACCAACAGATTTTATTTACCATTCATTCGATCTGTTTCATTACTCTCACAGCTCAGGATTAATTGAAGCAAGTCCGGCTTTCTCTGTAAAACAAAACACAGAAGTATGGTATCACATTTGTGAGCATACTAAAACAAAACTACATAAATTTTGAATATTTTGAATACTTCGTTTAGTTTAGTCCTTGATAGTCATCGAGGAGCATAGGGCCACATATTTTTAAATATAATTTATACAAAATAAATACCTTCATTAATTATATTAAGAGCGTCACATCTTGTTCCTGATGTGTCTGAATAAGTCTTTATGCGCTATATTCTGTGGTGGAGGGGTGGGTGGGAAAGGGGTGGGTGTGTGGAAAAATTAGAGATTTTCACTGTACAAATAAAATACTGATTCGTGAGACTATTTGAAAACATACACTTCATGTAAATAAGTAATGTGTGAACTGTTTATTATGCGTGTTACAAATTGTTCTTGGTGTGTGTGTGTGTATTATTTATTCATTCATATGTGTGCGCATGTGTACGAATGCGCATATCAGAAGGGACACTCATGTTTAATATTTCTTACACGACCCCTGTGTGCAAAATACATTTACCCATGTAAAGACACACATAAACAAACATGCACGCCGACATACAAGTGTCACAGCTATCCTACACTTACATTTGCAGTTCCCTCCAGTTTTCTTTCTTTTATGATATGGCGAATGTTTCCAATGAATGACTTCACTCCTCTAGGGTGGAAGACGTTTTTAATCAGAAATTTTATCAACGGTGTTAGAAATGGAAAAGCCTCTGAAAAGTAAAATAAATAACAGTAAAGTTACTTAATGTGATAAAAGTGTTATTATAAAACACGTTACTAGTAACTCTAGCTTTTCCGTAAATTACATAAACAGAAAAACAGGAATCTGAGTGTTTCTGAGTTACACGTTGTCTTAGTTATGAAGTATTATCAAGTTTAAGGTAACACTGTGTAAGATAGTTATTTTTCCCTTACTTGCAAGTAGGACTAATAATGACCCTTGACTTGAGAGGTCTACAGCAGCAGATGCCGCATTTCTGACAAATGGATGGTCGAGGTCTTTCTGAGAATTCACTTCTAATCCGAACGCAGTTCCCGCGATCACATCCATGGTGTATGCCCCGAAAAATCTAGGGAAAAAAAGGGAAACTTTAATGTATGTTTATAACTCTATAGTATGTACAATTAAGAGGGTTGTAATCATGAGGTCATGATGTTCAACATTTTTATGCCTTTTTTCGAAAGACAAGCAATCAACAAGTGTTTTCAATTCTAGTAACTTATAGAGATTACACTAGCTTTTACATATCTTGCATAATGGTCTAATTCTAAAACAAAAGGGTTCTTGGATTCTTTCATATGAATGTCAGATATTTTTACAAAAACCATTTGGCACTATTTAGTAAAAAATACTAATAATTAAAACACACTGACAATAAGAGATCAAGCAAGATAACAAATATGTCTTCAAATAAAATCCTTTTTTAATGGAAGCCCTTTGCTTCATGGTGAAAGGCTACAACCCCTTCCCTTAAAAAATGTCTCCTGAAGGGTTACAACAGGGCCAAACACTGACCTTTTAACTTCAATCTTTTCACCTTTCCGCACAGCCTCCTCAATGTTTTTTGTGAGCTGTGTGCTGCAGCGCTGAATATGGTGTTCCATCTGTAAAAAATTAAAATCAACCTTTAGGTAAATATGTGGATAAAATAAATTGAAGCAAGTATAAATATTAACATTAGTCTTACCAATAATTTTTTTTAAATTAAGTCATTTATAATTAGCTATAAGAATCTATACAATGAAGTTTATCATAGTAGTTAATGTGTTTGCTAGTGGACGTGTTGTTCAAGCGTCGTCCAGTTCTGTGACAACTATTAAACAGTCGAAAAAATATGAGAGTAGTCACATCTTAGTCACATATAGATACCGCGGGCTTATCACCATTAACACAGAAACATTAAAAAAAGTCGTTTTGACAATTATACAAATAAATTTTAAAACTTTGTCTCTCACGGCAGAAGCTTCCACAAATTCCCTGCTACAAGGGAGGTAATGCTAAATAAACAATTGAAAGAGCATTGAGAGAATCAGGGATGTAGAAAAAGGAAAAAAATAATGTGGAAAAGAACCTCCAATGCTGACAAGTTTTAAATGACCAAGGTAATACAAATACCTGAAGTTAGTAAAGAGAGCCAGGTACGTCCTAACAATTCTGGACTCGGGTGGCAGGGTGTCAGTAGTTCAAGGGGACAAAGCCACACAATACACTAACTGTTAAAGATACAACCAATCAGACTAGCGGTAGACCTGTGCATCTGCTACAGGAAGACCCACCATGAAAAAGACTTATTTTGCACCTAAATTATCAGCTTGTGCGCTGCTTACCTGCTTTAACTTTCCCGTGCTAAAGGTAGGTGTGAGTATGTGTCGAATTCTTTTCCATTGTGCTCCGGTAGTAAAGGGCAACATCGACCCAACTTCTTCTGGAAAAATCTCCAGTTTCTCCTGAAAATGTAAGAAATCAGTAGCACGAAAATTCAGTATGTGAGAAACAATGTTATCTGGTGCTTTAATTTCCAAACAATTACTTGCTTGATGATATCTAATAATATCGAGTATGAGTATAATAATATAATAATAGTTTAAGTATTGCTAACGAGATACCGGAGGCAAACTGTAAGCATCGATAACTAAAATTTGATTTCACATGATCATGTATAAAAGCGTTTTTGATTTTGAAACAAGATAATCTTCATTGTAGATGTATAGACCATAGCAAACTAAAACTTTATAATACTCACAAAACGGTTTGTAAACTGATTAAAATTTTTCACAAGAACTTCCTTTAGAATGTCAAGGTCCGTGGTCACCAGCATCGGATCACGTCCGTAATAGATGCTGAAATACAAACATCTTGGTACAGAGAAGTTTGCGAGGGTGTGTGTTTATTAAATATTTATATTTCTGTTAGGAAATATAATATAAGACTAGCCTCTCCGTACTTTATAGACTACAAAATTCTTGGTTTTCATAACATTCTAGAAAAAAAAAGAATGGGAGAAGAAAGCAAGTCTTTCCTATATGCTTTAATTTTAAAACACAGATCTTTAAATGTAAGCAGTAGTAAGAACGAATTTGTAAAACATACCCAAACGTGCGACCATATTTCTTTGATCTTTTTTCAATAAATGGTTCCATTCCCTGAAAATTTTGAAAATAATATTATTTTTTATTGTTTGGAGGAGACATTCTATTATAGAACGACAGAAATTTCACCCGGGGTGTTTTTGGTCACATCACCCCACGAAACTAAATCGAAACATGTTCAGCGAAAGACAGAATGTTGGAGAACAGAATCTAAGAAGGTATTAACGAGAAAGCTTTACCTCTTTGACCAGCTGATAAAAGTTGCCAATGAAAGGAGAAGGCTTCGGTCCATCCATACCCAGTGACTTCCACACTCCGAAGGGCCATATTCCGTAACTGAGACAGTCCAGAAATGGGATGATGGTGTTCATAAACTGTCTAAACAAATCTGTTGTGTCTGTCTTTATTCTTGGAAAATAGTAAAAAAAAATAAAAGCTCCCCCCGCTATCACCATTGCCGAAGGAGAAACAAAGTTCGCTTGTTTCTTATTCTTTCTCGTTCTCTGTCTATCTCTGTGTTACAAAATCCCAACGTTGCATACTCACAGATAGAACAAGATGCCTGTGGTCAGGACCAGAACAAGGCATGTGGGCAGGTCGACGAAGGACAGAAGGTCCATCCTAGTCTCTGTGAAGCTGCTGTCTGTACAGACACTGACTTCTGAAGATTCCTGACTGGGGATGAACTGCAGCACTGCTACTACAACTTATGATCGACAAGTTTCGACGCTGGGCTTAAATAAAGACTCAAGAGTACACTGTGGAAGTCAGTACTTTCAATTCATCCTATAAACAACACGCTTTCGGTACATTTGGTGCATCGTCAGTGCGAGTGCACGCAGTTTGAGTGCAGCTGTAAACATGAGGGAGAGCTATCTTGGTCACGCTGACCCAGTTTGTGTGCGAAGTGAGTACAGAAGGGAGGTGGTCTGGCAGCAGGCGGATCTCACCATGGACAAAGAAACCTTTCTTTGTCACAAAGTGCAGAGTGTCAGACGTGAATGTTAAAACGACTTCATCTCCATTAATGAGAAGCGAGCAAGCGGATGTATAAAGTAGCACAGTGTCTGAGAGAAAGAGCGCGTCGTCAGCGTCGGTCGGTTGTGTGTGTGTTATTTTGTCGCATGCATAATTGATAATTATTTCTGTCTGAGCCTGCCACGCTTATTTTATAAGATATCTTAAAACAGGAGTCAGTTTTTTTTATTTCTTTAAAGCATTTTTTCAACATTTGCTTGACATGGAGCATAACATGGTCATTGACATAGTATCGTTCAGTCTGACATTTTTCCGATCTTCCAATATTCGAACCTAAGATCTGTTGCATCTGAGGAGTTTCAATTGTGTTACAAACGTGGAATATTCGCTAATGTCCTTTCTGACCCCTTTGTTGTGTTTCGTGGTTCTATTATCCAGCATTAACTTTCATGACATCTCACTTCAAAGCCTGAAAATAGCCCAAGGGGCAGAGGGCATATCGATAAAAGATAAGAGTACAGCTAACTCTTCTTGACGGACACCTTTTTTTAAAAAAACACTAATTTTTTAAGAACCCTGACAAGATGTAAATTTTAACAGCAGTTCTAAAGCTGTACAATTGTTTTAACAAAATGTTTTGATACTGGTCTTATATAGAGGATGACCTGTGCCCTGTAGCTGTCGGTATTTGTAGTACATTGAGTGAACGAGAACACATACTTTTAGTCACAGACTTGTATCTCTAACGGACTGCGTGCAGATGAATTTGTTTATAGAATGACGTCACAGTACGAATTCGCTTTAACAAGAAGAAGAGCAGACGACGCGAACTCTCGTATTGCCGGAGGTACAAACGCTCAAACTCTATGGTCTGTTGTGTTTTCAGTTTATGTCGTGGGAAACAGAGGTCGAGGACTTTAGCCAAGAAACACATTTTATTTCAAGTGTATGGCTGATTTTAAGAACTTTATCGCGATTCCGGCGATCAAACTTCGTAGTTCGTCGAGCCCTGAAAGTCCGCATCGTCGAGGTTAAGAGTTGGTTCGATGAGCAGACAGCAGTCCAGAGATAGATATCCGTGCTTTCAGTGCTTTCAGTACATCGACAGAAGGACAGAAAGTACTTTCAGTGCATTTCTTCAGCTGTGAACTATTAATGTATTTATTTCGGTTAATTTCATTACTTCCATACATAGTTGCAGTCTTCCACATCGAGTACTGCTTTAAATATGAAGTTTTTAAACCCCTGGTGTGCAAGAATGTTTTATAAAAGTGCCACGTGTTAAATGTTTGACTAGAATAAAAGAGACAACCATATGAACGTTTCATTTTGCTATTATTAAAAAAAAATGACGATGACGAGGAGAAGAACAACAAATCAGATGAAGAAAACCCAAGAGAGTTAGAACTGAGCAAGAATCGGTTTTACCCACTGCCGGCCGCACGCTCGCGCAGCGGAGTCACACGAGTTCACGCTGACGAGGTGACGAGGGTGCAGGGTGGACGGTTGTGGTGGACAGCAGCTCACAAGAAGACGCCGGCACGGATGCGGAGCAAACAGAATCAGGAAGGATAACGAAGACGAAGAATAAGTAGACAGAAGAAAAAGAAAAAAATGGAAGCCTGTAAAAAAAACAATTCATCCAATCAACAAACGGCTCTTCCACAACTGCACACTTACCAAATATTCTAGTACAAGTATATATGACCATTAAATACTAACAATTTGACCGTTAAAGTGCGTCGGTCCTAAAACACACAAATCCATTTGAGAGTAAACGGGTGAGCCACATGCGCCGAGACCCGGCCAACACAAAAGCTATCCTAGCGTTGAGAAGCAACATGTCTTCCACACACACACACACAAAAGAAAACAAAAAACAAAGCAAAAAAAAACCCAAAACAAACCAACAAACCAAACATGAACAAGTCGTTAACATATAAAGATCAACCCATTCGCACTCCAACCACCAAGTAAAGGCCCCACGGACTAGAGTAGCGTGGAACCCAAGAAAAATATCTCCACTCACCCAAAACGGTTCGTGATCGGACGATCGATAGAGGTGAAAAAATGCCCGTTACCGGGGCCACGGTCTGGCACCGCCCCACACGTCCGGCACCGTTAACTGCTGGGTGGCGACTGTCCAGAAACTGCAGCAATACGCGCCAAGGACCCCGTGCGCGAGTAAAGAACAAAAGTAAAGAATAAGGGGTGGGGGGGGGGCAAAAAAGGAACAAAGGTAAAGAAGAGGGGGGAAGCAAAAAGGAGAGGGGGTGTTGCAGTCCGGTCCCGAAAAAAAAAAAAGATACCTGTGAAGGTCCCGTGAGCATCTGACGCGCGACAACAGCTCCGCGACAGTTGGTTTGTGGATTAGTGTCTCCTATACAGACATGATTTTCTTTCTCATGGTGGGATGGGTGGGTTAAGAAGCCAATTTTGATATGACTTATATATTGGATTGAAGTTAGAGACAAGCTTCTGTCATGTGTTGTAAAAAGACCTGGATAATTGTTCTCTTTCTCTCTATTTAGTGCTAACTGTTGTTCTAACGTTGTTTGTTTTTTGTTTGTTTGTTTGGTTTTTTTTTTTGGAAAGTAGCTCCTGTGTATATGTGTGTGTGTGTTTTGGTGCTGTTGTATGAATGGCGATTTTATGCGGATGGTGTAACAGTTGAGGGAATGTTGGGGAGGAGGGTGAAGACTGATATAAATTGTAAAGTTTGCTTTGACGGCAAGTGACCTTGATGATGTTTTCTCTTTTGATATTCCCCTTTCATATGCGTTTGAAGTCTGTGATGATGGTGCACAAGTAGGAGTTTGTGTGTGTGTGCCTGGATATATTTCTAGATGCAGTGTTGTGATGCTTAGATATATTTTTCTATAAAGCTCTTTGTGTATGTGTTTATAGAGGTCAGTTTTAAACTGTTGTTGTTTAGAATTCAATTATGTAATCATAGTGCTTGCTATGCTAAAGCAATAAAGAATCAATCAATTTTCATACATATATATATGCACAAAACATTCGGTACCTATTGATATATACAAATTTATTTGTGAGCAATAACATGAAGTAACTGAAATTCTTAACATTTCAAATGTATTGAACAACAATTAAAATAAATATGTTCAGTGCATTAATTCTTAATAGAATTATACTACAACATATATAACAAGTTAACTATATATTAGTTACCCATTGCAGTGAACTGATTTAAAAAAATTATTCAACAATATTTTTCTAAATCCCAAGTTATCTGTATATTACTCGTTTTCACGGACTGAGTTTTTACAAAAGTGTACAAATATTTTTGTATAAATATTACACAGATTTTACGCCTTCCTTTGGTAATCTCATAACTGTAAAGATAATAATTTCACACACTTCGTATTATCAGCCCGGAATTGTACTTTGATCATCAAGTAAGCTTTTGATTTCAAAAGGTTAATGAGTTAAGCCTCGAATTTTTCGTCTTCGTAGGACAGTACCCGAAGTAGTCTGTAAATAGTCTTTCCGATTCCTGACTGTTAGTACTGCATTACACTCTACGAGTAACGCTTCAAGAAGTAATAAATCCGTTGCAGTGAGTTTCCTATTAAAAGCCCCATAACTGTACTCTAAGGTATGTCGGCTGTGTCTCACATTTCACAATTGATGGCAATGAGTTGATCTGGGAGGTTAAAAAGCGAACCAGGCTTGATATTTATGATTTCTTGTAGACCAGTACAAAAGGTCACACATTTATGCATGTCTTATCGAAGCGATCAGAAGTAGTGGAAACTAACTTTCTAATAATCTGTACTTTACACCAAAAATATCTCAAAAGACCATGGTTTATGTAAATCATTGTTAAACCTACGCTTCAGATTTTTTCTTTATAAATATATATTTTTCTTTTTATCTTTTAATTAATTTATCTTTGTAGAGCTCGCAAGGTAAGAAAGATGAGACTGGTTCATGTTTGTCGCATCTCATCTGCAGATCATCCGTTTTGATAAACTTCACTCTCCTCAGCACGTGAACAAAAGCAATGTTCATCCCCAGCTCAGCCAGACTCATGCCGGTGCACAAACGAGGGCCAGAACCAAATGTCCAGGAGATGGGGTTAACAGAGCATTAATTTCTTTGATCATTGCATTAGTGTCATAGCCACCCAAATCAAGAGACTATTCTGCTTCTATACTGCCAAAAATGCTTTTACTTACATGACAGAAAATGTGAGTTTCTATTAGGAGTCTTACACAACGAAATCGCAGTCCTCATGAAATGATTTCCGATCAGAAGATAAACATCTGGTTTCAACATTAAATTGTTTAAGCTTTCAACTTCCAATTGTCCATCAGGTAATCACAGAGGTCTTCAATAGTTTTTTCTTTCCAATACCTGCTTCTAAGTAGGGTATTACTGGCTAAGATAATACTTCTAAAAGTATTGAGTCCTCCAATGCCCGTTGATGAGCGTTTCTACGTGAGGCCCTGACACAGTACTATAATGTGTGACAGTTTAACGTGTTTCTCGCATTACACCGCTGATGGCAACGACTTGGTCTGGGATGTTAAGACGTGAGCCAGGCTTGATCTTCAGAGTTTCCTGTAAATATGAACACCTTTTATACACATAAGACTCATAAATACGTTATCGAAGACGATCATGTATAGGGTACCTATAATCTTATTTTTTCACACTCACACTCTAACCTTTACGTAATTGTATTTTTACAACCTACACTTCTACATTGCCTTCTAAACTTCATCTTTTAATGCTCTTATTTTATATTATTTCTATGCCAAGTTTATTACGTTGGTAGTATAGGAAAGACAAAGCTGTGCTTTGGCGGTAGTTTGGTTATCTCACCTGTAGGTCGTCTGTCTTCAAAAACTTCACTCTTCTCAGCACATGAACCATTGCCATCTTCATCTCCAGCAGAGACAGACGCATGCCGATACACAGACGAGGACCATACCCGAATGCCAAGAATGAGATGGGATCGACGCTGCCTTCGTAAAACCTGTGCAAAAATGTCTTCACTCCTCATCACACAGAGCATTATAGAACCGTTTCATTTTCTGGAACTTTTAAAACTCAACTAAAATCAACTCTGCGAGAGTGGATTTAAGGTTAACACTGAACAACATTTCTGAATAAAATTCTCAGGGATGCTAATTTTCCACCAATCTGTATTTGCTTGCATGTGTTTTGCATGCTTACCATATCTGTGAATGGATTATTTACTAAACCTATATTCTTGTCCAGTCACTTCAACTGTGACAGGCTACAGTTTGTTTATTTTAGTTATGTTTTGCCTTTGCAGTACCCTTGCTATCTCTTACCGTTCAGGTTTGAACTTGTCAGGTTCAGGGAAGTACTCCGGGTCTTTCATCACATTGGTGATAGGAATCATAACTGCAGCGCCCTTAGGGATTGTAATGCCTTTGATGGTGACCTCTTCAGATGCCACTCTGTCTGCTCTATCAAAAACCAGATTATCAAAAGTAACAATTGTGTAGCCGATAAAGTAAGGACAGTTGAGTTTGTGTGTGGACTGATAATGTTGTCGCTACATTCTCTTATTTCATAACTGCGAGTTTAGTTAGATGTCCTAGAGCAAATTGTAAAACATGGATCGGATGAAAGATGCATTAAAAAGGTTCAGAAGGACATGACAGCAATTCTCACCTACTATATCTGGCTCTAACCAGAAAAGTGACAACAAAAGTAACAAGTACACTTACGAGCCGCCTGGAGGATACATCCTCAGTGTCTCGTGGATGACGCTGTCCAAGTATTTCAGCTTTGTGACGCCCTCGTGAGTAGGTATCTCCTGATTAAACACCAAATCCATGTAACTTATTCCCACATAACTTATTTTTCTTTAATTCAAATGTATGCTTTCACTTATATATTAGACTACATTTCATCCCTTTTCTCTCAAGTGAATGATTCCAATTAAACATGATGGGTGCCAAAGACATAAAGGGTGAACAGGACAAGTGTGTATAACATGAACGTAAGGTTAAGACATAGATGACAGCAAGATATCATAGAGAAAAAAAACTCACATCGCCAAGCTGTTCCTTGATTTCACGTACAACCTTCTCCTGTACCTCTGGGTGCAGCGCCAGGAGGTAAGCCATGAACTGCAGGGTGGATGCTGTCGTTTCGTAGCCAACGACGAAAAAAGCCACTGCTTGTGCGACGACTTCAGTTCTTGACAAAACTGCAACAAAAACGATCGACATCTTCTTAATGACGTCCAGGTAAAATTTCGATAGACGTTCTCGTTTTCACAAAAATCTCTAGTCCAAATACTGTCGTGTGTCGCATGCTACCTGTACAAGCAAGGACGGGGAAGGTAGCTGGAGATGGGATTTCTATATCACCACGTTTTACACCATTTTTTTTTTCTTTTCACGTAATTGCCGTGTGTGGTGGCAGGGGAACAGACGAGAAGGAAAACACGGCGCAGAGGACATTGTGCGCGGGGTGGTTTGGTTTTTTGGTGTTTTTTTTTTTTTTTGTTTTTTTGTTTGTTTTTTTTTTTTTTTTTGTCTGTGTGTTTTGTGGGTTTTGTTTTTGTTGTTTGCTTTTTTGTTGTTGTGGTCAATGCATGGCTGTTTAGGTTGTCTCTTCTGTTTCTGGGAACCCCTTCTTTGTTCTTTTATTTCTCTTTTCCCTTTTTTTCTCACTGAAGACGGAAAGGCTACAGGCCGTTCGACCCACCGGTACACACGAATTTCACCGATTTTCAAAAAATTATAAAAAACAAACTAAAACAGCTAGAAGAATAATTCAAATTGATAATGATAGATCAAACTTTGTAAAATAGGAACAATCCTACCTGAAAATTGCTTGAGAGCTCACTTTTATTATTGTAATCCATACAAATTTTTCCAGCACGTTACACGCGAATTTTACCGATTTTCAAAAAATTATTTTAAAAAAACCCTAAAACAGCTAGAAAAATAATTCAAATTGATAATGATAGATCAAAATGTGTAAAATAGGATCTTTAAAAACCAAAAAGAAATGCACGCACATTGTTCTTGTCCTTAGAAATTCACAAATTATGCCAGAATTCTGAAAATCCGAGAAACTAGCCGCACATTTCACGTACATCGTACATCGTCTCGCCATTTTTTTCAAGAAGGGCTACTCTGGGAAATTGACGATATTTCAGTCAAAACAGAGTACCATCCCTTTACAAGGGAAGTAACTGTGTTCAGAAATGCACAAGCTATCGTAACTAAGCGATTTCTTTACGAAAAAAAGCGCTGTAAACGCCAAAAAAATGTAAAAACACGGCGGTTTTTTTTCGCCGTGCCGAATGAGTCTGCGAGCGGGCGTACAAAAATATCCGCCGTGAAGGCAGTAAGTTAACGCGATAACTACAATGAGGTTTCAGATTCGCTTAATGTAGCAGTGATGCCCAACCTTTTTCGGCCTGCGGGCCATATCCATTTCAGACAGCCGTGTCGCGGGCCACTTCACCGCAAAAATACAAAAAAGAAAAAAAAATAGAGCAGATACCATTTTTTATTAGAAACAAGTTGTACTTGCCATTAACTATGTAGTAATTAGTGGGATATTTGAAGTTGTTCTCCCGAAACAACTTCTGAATGTTCGGCCTCATCGTAGAGACACCAAGTCGGAGCATTCAATCGAAATGTTCGTCCATCGAAAAAAAGATTGGAAACGCTCCTAAGTAGGGATAAATACTTCTTCTTCCCCTTTTTCGTTTTTTTTTTTTTCGTTTTTTTTTTTTTTTATTACTAACATGCCGATTTCCTGCACTGTGGGCAGAAGTTTCGCGGGCCGGATATGGCCCGCGGGCCGTAGGTTGGGCATCCCTGGCTTAAAGTAAACAATTAAAATTGTAATCGGATTAAAACAATACTGACATTCATAAAATCAAAATCAGTTACCATTCATTTGCTCTCCGTCGGAAGTCTGCTTTTCCTCACAGCTCAGTAGTAACTGGAGAAAGTCAGGTTTTCGCTGTACAACAAAACACAGTAATTGAGAATAGTTAGTGAAAAAAAGCACTATCAATCATATAGATTAATGATGAGAAAGCAGTATTAATGCCTGAACTGTTTATTAAGTACGTCAGAACCTTGGTGTGTTATTATTTTTTTTAATTTGTGTGTGTGTGTGTGTGTGTGTGTGTGTGTGTGTGTGTGTGTGTGTGTGTGTGCACGCGCGTGCGCAAATGTGTTTGTGTGTGGATAGACATGCCAGCGTTGTATACTTTTAATACGTAGTACACATATTCACAAACATACGCGCTGACGTACAAGTGTCCCAGCAGTCCTAGAAACACATTTCTATTTCTCTCCAGTTGTCTTTCTTTTATATTGTGGTTAAGGTACACATGTAAACAAACTTAAAAGCTGACATACAAGTATTACCGCAGTCGTATATATATATACTCTTCACATTTTCTTTCGTATAGATTGTGAAGGTTAACATGGATACAAACATTTACACTGACATACAATTGTGTGTCCCAGCTGTCCTACACATACATTTATATTTCCTTCCAGTTTCCTTTCTTCTATAATGCGGTGAACGACTCCCGTGAACGACTTCAATCCACTTGGTTGAAAAAACTTTTTGACCAAAAATTGTATAAACGGTATCAGTAAAGGAACGGATTCTGAAAAAATAAGAAAAAGATAACAGTAAATTAATAATAAAAATACACAAATATGACAAGCTCTCCCCTATGTATAGCTCTTAAAAATGAGTACATGCTAACTTTGTAAACTCTCAAAATAAAATGATTACTTCTGTAAATTTCACAAAAGAGAGTCGGAGAGAAACATAAGTGTAATCAATATTATGTTGTAAATTAAATAAGTTATCACTTATTATTAAACTTAAGATGTAAATTTTGCAAGTACTTGAAAGTGTGAGTAAAAATCCCTCGTCAGTGGTAATGGCTGCCAAAAGACTGCCTGCATCTCTGATGAATGGTTGGTCCAGGTCCTTCTGAGAATTCACTTCTACACCAAACGCCGTGCCCGCTATCACGTCCATGGTGTAGCCACCATAAACTCTGGCAAAAAAGTATGATAAAAATCTTACAAAATAAATTGGCATATTACCTCACAATAAGGAGAATTGATATGAACTGCAAAGGACTACATTCTATACACACGTCTATGTATGCAACTTATACATTTATTTTGTCTAACTTATTTTGGAGACATCCGTTCGTTTCTTGTTAAGAGAATACAGAAATAAAATCAAAATTTCATCAAAGCCCATAACAAGATAAAATTCTCACCTTTTAACATCTATCTTTTCACCTCTCAGAATAGTCTCCTCGATGTTTTTGGTGAGCTGGATGCAGCAACGTTGGATATAGTATTCCATCTGTAAAAAATAAAAATAACTTTTAAATAAAAAATGTGTGTAATATATTCATTCACATTTAAATATTTAGATTAAGCATATATATATATATATAGATATCTTTATCTACTAATGTAGCTTAGTTGTTGATGCGCTCGACTGTGGACTCGAAAGTCCTTATTTTAAGATCGTTTGGTATTTAATAATAAATTGTGATAATGGATGGACAATATCAGTACATGATAGTGCGAAGCAGCATAAAAATGATTTTAAACAGATAGAAAAATCGCCATGCCCTAAAATTGAAAGATACGCCTATTCCTTTTTCCTAACACAAAACACCAGTAACAATCCTCATCGCTTAAAGGATAAATATCAATTCAAGTACACTTATCACACAACATGTACGTTAAATAATTTAAAATTAATTAATAAACACTAACTAAAATTTAAAAAGTAAGTAAACCATGACGTAAGAAGAGATGGACAGATATCAATAAATCTACAGTGAAAAACCTGCAGTGCTAACACCTTTGGAATAGAAGGGAGAAAGAAAAAGCACATCACTGAGACCCAAAGCAAAAGACATCTAACAATTCTGGACTCGACTAACAAGGTGTCAGCAGTTCGGGGGACAAGCAGTGGGTACCCACTACACTAACCACTCTTTCCATGCAATGAGCCAGTCAGATTAGTGTACGAGCTATACACCTGTTGCACAAAGACAAACTCTTAAGCCAGCTTACTTTGCACCTTGGTTGACAAAAGATGAACTCACCTGCTTCAATTTTCCCGTACTAAAGGTAGGTGTGAGTATGTGTCGAATTCTTTTCCACTGTGCGCCGGTAGTAAAGGGCAACATCGAACGAACTTTCCTGTGGTGCAATCTCCATATTTTCCTGAAAGTTTAAAAAGTCAGGAAAGTAAAAGTTAAATAAGGCATATATATTGTACACCTATTTTATTTGCAAACACACTGAATTTCTAAGTGTGATTACAATATTCTGTTTGAATGATGTCTCTTGTACACGTAGTCCCAAGGGAAGATTATTTGCAGCGGTAAGTAACATTTAATTTTTTTATTTCAAATTTAAATGGCGCTGTATGACTTTAATAAACTGTAACTTTTTATACTCACAAATCGGTCTGTAAACTTGTTGAAATCTTTGACAAGAACTTGTTTTAGAATGTCTAGATCGGTGGTTACCAGCAGTGGCACGCGCCCAGAATACATGCTGAAATACAAATTTAATTCGCTACAAAAACAAGATTTAAAGCAAAATACTAAAGATTAACACAGCGACAGGTAAAAAGAGGAAACCTCCATCAGTAATGAGAGTATACAATAACAGGAGGTATCTCAAAGAAATACATGGTCAAAAGAAAACAAGCTTTCTTCAATAGTTTATGTTTCAACGAAAAAACCAGTAAGAACTAGTCTTTAAAACGTACCCAAATGTGCGACCATATTTCTTCGACCACTTCTGAACAAATTGTTCGGCTCCCTGGAAAATGTTAAAAATTTAGCTTTGAAGGAGACAATTTATTTAATAACAACACAAAGTGCGCCTTATTACTCTATATGTCATGTTACTAAACACAAACGTGGCATACTCACACAATTATCACAATTAAAGACAGGGAATTAGAGAATAAAGCCAGCTTACGTATTAACTAGTTAACTTTACCTCTCTAGCCAGCTGATACTGGTTGCCAATGAAAGGTGAAGGTTTGGGTCCATCAACACCCAGTGACTTCCACACTCCGTAGGGCCAAATTCCGTATCTGAGACAGTCCACAGATACAATGGTCCTTGCTGAAAATTTGTGCTCACTATTCTAAAAGATATGCTGGTATAGAAAATACTTAGCCCTCTCTGTCCCATGCTAAGATGGTGTCAGCTGGCCAAACCACATTTGACTGCCGACGCTAAACAGTACTAATAGAAGTTTTTGCCAGAAATTAAGTTTACAAAGATTGAAAAAAATGTGTGACGCATCTGTCAACATAGCGTTCTAATTGGAAAAATTAAGCGATTGCTGTGCACACCAATTTCTCACCAACTACTAACGAAGGACGATAGAAGGCATCTAAGACGGCATTAAGTGTCACTGTTAATGTTCACAGCCTCACCATCATGTGTCAACAACCGCTCTGGAAATAAGTAATTATGGGCCCGAGCACAAGGTCTTTTGTATCACAAAACATTCTCTATATCAGGAAAGATAGCTTCATAGAGAGAATAACAGCGCCGACCCAATACCAAAGGAAAAAAAAATATGTTTAAAACCGTGAAACTCTACTTGGCATCTACGTCGGGTTTCACAAGCTAAAATTAATAGGTTATGGCACAAGGGACTAGTCATAGTCATCTCCACATCCCTCTACCTGACGCTCCAGTTGTCTGTTGTTCCATCGAACTACGACAGTCGACAGTGGACATACGTGTGCGCATTTACACAAAAAAACTCTACAAAATTTGTCTTAAAGATTCACGTGAACTACACAACGTGCATTGTTCTCATTCACAGAAGGGCTTACAGCAGGTGGGTACATGAGGAATTCTACACCCTCGTGGCACTCGTCCACATACTTGCAGACACCAACACGAAGGATGACATTGCCTCACTAACTGCAGCTACAATAAAGACAACAAACGAGACCGACTTCCAGGTGATAGTGCACGAGATAGCATATCCCTCCCAAGATGGCGTCTCGCTGTCAAGATTTACGACTTCGCTACCGGCAAGATTTTGTCACTTTCATTTGTCATGCCTGGCAAAATAACTCGCACAGGCTTTTTGTACTACTGCTACCTTATATCTCTTAATGTTCTTGTCCTTTTTTGTCTATTTTAAGTTAAAAATTCAGCGTTACTTCTTCAATACTCACAGGTAAAGCAGGAAGCCTGCTAACGGGAGCAGCACAAGGGTCACGGGCAGGTCAATGAGAGACAGAAACTCCATCCTAGTCTCCAAAGACTCCGATGAGTACAGACACGTTAACTTCTGAGGACAACTCACGAGAGCTGAACAGTAGCAGTCCTAGTAATATAAAATCTGTAAGCTCGCTGGTCAAAGGTTTCTAACCTCGTCTTAAATAGATAAAGTGGAGTGTACTATTGCTGTCCGTACTTGTACTACATCCCATGAACTTTCAGTACTTTCAGTGCATCTTCACAACGACAGCAGGTGCATTCAGTACATTGCTGTGACCTTAAAGCCTGAATGTACTGATGTTTATCTCGATTTCGCAACATCGTTCGTTCTCAACATTCTGAGTTTAAAATGTATGCCGATCTTGTATATTAACCGCTCGTCTGACGGTCTGTCTGAACTTTATTGTCCTGGCCATTTTCATATTCACGTTAGACAAATTGTAGCATTGTAAAACTTCTACTCTCAGTATGACTTAATGTGCGTCAAGTACATTTGCCCCACTTAAGAAAAACATTTTAAAAGGACAGCCATATCAGGGTTTTCATCTTCTTAAGAGCATGACATGCGGTTGCCAGCGAGCTAGCGATAACCTCACATCTACAGGTCACATCTACATTCCGACCGCGACTAACAGCTGGACTCCGATAACATTTCCCTGTTTCTTACAGGTGTGTTTGTTGTTTGTGTGGAAACATTCTATTCAAATGTGTCACTACCGATTAAACAAGAACAAAAAGACAATAGAGAGTTCGTCTGATTTTGAGACCGCAAACATTTATAGCTGAAGTTGACTGATTGCACTAGTCGCACTTGTTATATCAATATTGTACTTTTCCACAGCTTGTGGACCATTGCTTACTGTTTTGGAAACAAATGTGTCATGTTGTTTCTGTGTTTTATGAGTTTTTGTGCTGTATCCTCTACCCCGGAGGTTGTTCGGCGGACGACGCACATACGGCATGCTCAATCTCATCCAGAAGCTCCTACACAAGATGGATTTAGCAAATCTCTTTTTTTTACATAAAGTAGTGAAAAAAAGCGAAAAAGAGACACAAAAGTCAACTTAAAATCTTTCCAAAGAATAAACAAAATATCTAACATTTACTGGAAAGTGTCCTGCAAATCACAAGAGCTGTAACTCTTTATATACAGGTTAGTATGTGTGTGTTCGGTGTATGTGTGTGTGTGTGTTAAAATGTTGGTTTTGCATTTTATATTTATATTTTATATGAAGTTTGTGTATTTGTGAATTATAAAATAGAAAATAAGCAAGAAGAACGAAAAGTATATGAAAAGTACTCGACGAATCGTGCTAATACATTTACATGTGTATTTGACAACTGCTTATACTGTGCTTATAAGTGCGTAAACTTCTGTGATTATAACAACAAAAGGTATCTGTATTATAAACACCCATTGAGAGAGACTGAGCTTTGACGATTGTGTCAAGAGTACTTGCGCTTACATGACAGAGAATGTGAGTCTCGGTTAGGTAGTCTTAGAAACGTAAATAAGGCAATAAACACAATCCTCATTAAACTCTTTCTGATCACCAGGTAACAACATATAATCTGTATATACATAAATATATCTACACATGTAAATCATTTTAGCCTCAAATTTCAAATCGTTCATCCCAGAAGTCTTCCAGAAGGTTGTTTCTGTTGTTGTTGTCAATTCCTAACTGCTAGTACCGTATTCCAGGCTAGGAGAAATATTTTTTGAAAGTCATTAGTCCCGTAATATCAGTTGAGGTGGTTGACTAGTTAGTGTCGTTACTATGCTTTAACCTGTGGCAGCTACGTCTCGCATTACAGCTTTGATGGCAATCACTCGGTCTGGGATGTTAAAAACAGAGCCAGGCTTGATCTTGAACACTTCCTGTAAGTATGGATAAAGCGTAATGTAAACAAATATATAAATACGATATCGAAAACGATCAAGAATAGGATTACTTCACATCCTTTTGCCTGTCACTAAAAGTCTAAATTTACACTTCTACCGTTTCTGTATCTGTACTGTATGTAGATATACGCTTTCTACTTTATATCTTAATGCATCATTTTGCTATTATTTCTACGCCAGGCTTATTGTGTTATCAAGGTATGAAAGGTGATGATGTATGGCGGTGGTTTGCTTATCTCACCTCTAGTTCGTCTGTCTTCACAAACTTGACTCTCCTCAGCACGTGCACCATGGCCATCTTCATCTCCAGATGAGCCAGACGCATGCCGATACACAGACGAGGACCAAACCCGAATGCCAAGAAGGAGATGGGGTTAATGCTGCCTTCGTAAAACCTGCGCAAAAATGTTTTCACTCACGCAGTTGTATACTTGTTTGTATGTGTAGACAATCTCTCGATGTAACCATACAAACTTTCAAAACAATACCTTTAGTTATGTTGGTTGGCCCTCATCTATATTGTGTGTGTGTGTGTGGTGCACGCAAAATGAAGCGCTTCGCTCAAAATGCTTGACTCTGATAAAACGTGTCTGTAATAAAACATAGACCTACTTCTTCCTTTTATTATATTTTTTATTTCTCCATCTTCAAAGCAAGCTTAAGGCAATGTACAAAAGTACACAGTATACAATGAGAAGAATGCTCCATAGACCATTTAATTTAAATGTGGAGCTGAGGAAGTATTAGTATAACAAAATAGTAGACAACAAATACATTCATATCATACTTATCATAGAGCGAGAGCGACACAGCTGACAACGACGGCAACAATTGTGTGGAGGATGAATACACACTTGCCTTTAACAAAATATATGACTCAGGACGCAGGCAAGAAAGCAAAGGTTCGGGTAAAGAGCTACATCAATCACAATTATTTTTTAGTCTTTGTTCAGCTGACCGTAATCTGAATATTTTTTGGTCATAAGACATCAAAGAAGACATAACAACATTGACTCGCGTGATTTAAACACGAGACCAAAAACAGATCCTACAGTACTGTCCTTCTAGCCATTTATACGGCCTAACAGAGGCTTATGTACAGTGAGCGTATTACATATATATATATAGCAAGCATTAAGCTACGATTTTGTTTGCCTGAAAATCTAGCAATCTTTACACTGCTTTTATTTAATGTTTTAGTTTTATCTCTCATTAGTTTTATGACTCTTTAACGTCTTGTTACTATTATTATTGTTGTTTTTAACGGCTGGACTCCGATAACATTTCAGTGTTTCTTACTCTGTGTATGTATTGTTTGTATGTGGAGACTCATTCCAGCATTTTACAGACACTAACTACAGATTAAACTATAATATAAAAAACACAGTGAAGAGTTCGCATGATTTTGAGACAAAGTTAGCTCGAGAACAATGGGGAAGCACTTTTCGTTTCTCCATATCTGTGACGTCAGGGCAATACTCTATGATAATGACACTGCACATGTACACTACTAACCTCTGAACTCACTCAAAGTAGGTTCGGTGCATTTGCTGCACATTCAGTTCCTCAACATTAGATTATGAAGGGTCATTCAGGGTTCAGTGTTACACTTTTCAAGCGTGGACACGTAAAGGTCAGGTAAGTAATAATCTGTGGCGGCTGGACTGACAAGAAAAAGATTGCTGAGCTAAATCGAACCGGTGCCCCTCACAGTCATCGCTCTGTCCTCTCGTCTGTCCGCTTCCCTGTTTCTAAGTTGATAACCACACTTTGTGGACCCCTGTGCAGTACATTAGAAACACGATTGATATGTTTTGTCTCGCTTTCAGCAATTTTGAGTCGTATGCGAAGTTATCAGATGACGTGTAAGTATTGTACACTCTCACTCAAGAACACCTACACAAGATGGCTGTTGCACATCACTTCTCTATTTCAGACATCATCATCGTCATCATTCCTTGCTACTCCTCGAGGAGCATAGGGCCGCAACAACACCTCGCCAGCGAACCCGGTTTTGGGCAGCCCCCCTCAGTTGGACCCATGTGGTTCCGGCAGCCTTTGCCTCGCTCTCTACTGATCTTCTCCAAGTCTGTTTTGGCCTCCCAACTGTCCTCTTCCCCTGTGGGTTCCAGTCAAGTGCCTGCCTGGCAATGGTGTCAGCTGGTTTGTGCAGGGTGTGTGCTATGCAGCCCCACTTGCGCTTTTTGATGTCTTGACTAGTGGCATTCTGGTTAGTTCTTTCCCACAGGCTGCTGTTGGAGATCCTCTCAGGCCATCTTATTCTCAAAATATGGCGAAGGCATCGGTTGGTAAAGGTCTGGAGCTTGTTGTTGATGGTGCTTGTCACTCTCCAAGTTTCAGAGCCATACAGTAGGACTGCCTTCACATTGGTGTTAAATATGCGGGTCTTGCTGCGAAGGGATAATGCTCGGGAGTTCCAGATGGGGCGCAGACTGTTGAAAGCATGCCTGGCCTTGTTTATGCGGCTTCTGATGTCGTCCGCTCCACCATCCTTGCTGACGATGCTCCCCAGATATGTGAAGCGGTCTGTTTCTAGGATGTTCTCTCCTTGAAGTTGAATTGGAAGTTCTTGCTTGTTGTTGAATTTCATCACTTCGGTCTTCTTTTTGTTGATCTTTAAGCCAGTCTTTTCTGCTTCCTCTGCTAGCTTGCTCAGTTTGGTTTGTGCATGCTGCTGCCGATGAGATAGGAGACTAATGTCATCTGCAAAGTCCAGGTCTTCTAGCTGTTTAGTGAAGGTCCACTGGATACCGGTGTTGTTGTCTTGGGTCGTCTTACGAATAACCCAGTCTATGACCATCAGGAAGATTGTCGGTGATAATATGCAACCCTGTCTTACACCAGTCTTCAGACATAGACTAACGCAAAACAGACAGAAACATACTTTTATAAAAGTCTACTATGAAATATTGCATTATTTTATTGTGATTTATGTGTTGTGCATTTGTTTATAAGAAAACAAAAAAAAAAGAGTAACTATAAGATGCACAATAAAATCGAAAAGTGCTCACACAATTTATAGATAAGTATACTTTAACACACACTCATCAGTTAAGCAAATATGCTTTTATCTTTTACACACACTAAAAGATACAAAACAATTCTCATTAAAAGTCTTCCTAGAGAATATACAAAATACCTAATATTTGCTGGAAAGTGTCCTGCCAATCACGAAAGCTGTAACTCATAATATACAGATGTGTGCGCGCGTGTGTGTGTCTGTGTGGTTTTCGTCAATACGTATATTTTGTTATTTTGTATGTATTTCATCTTTCGAGTACTGTACTTGTATTTATGCCTACAATAGCTTTTTTTTTCTTATCCATGCTTTCTCTTCTATATTACACTACATTTCATCTCTCTTGTTTCAAGTGGATGATTTTTGTTTCATTTTCTACTTTTTCCTGGTACCGTAAACATCAGGATGGGTGCTACAGACATTTTCTTTCAAGTATATTGCTGATTGTAAGAACTTTATCGCGACTCCTGCTTTTAAACAGCTGCGTGGTTCGTCGAGCCCTGAAAGCCCGCATCGTCGAAGTTAAGAGTTGGTTTCGATGAGCAGAAAGTAGTCCAGAGATAGATTGATATCCGTGCTTTCAGTACTTTCAGTACACCAACAGAATGACAGAAAGTACTTTCAGTGCATTTCGTCAGCTGTGAAGTATGAATGTATTTATTTCAGTTAATTCCATTACTGCCATACATAGTTGCAGTCTTCCACATGAAGCACTGCTTTAAATATCAAGTTTTTAAACCCTGGTGTGCAAGAATGTTTTATAAAAGTGCCACGCGTTAAATGTTTGACGAGAATAAAAAAAAGAACCCTACAAACGTTTTCGTTTTGCTATTATTAAAAAAAAGTAACGAATTAGGATGAAGAGGAGAAAACAACAAATCTGATGAAAAAAAACCAAAGAGGGTTAAAACTGAGCAAGAATCGGTTTGACTGATATCACTGACTTTTCAGTTTAAATCTTTATAGAAGCAAATGCAACACATGGCTAAGGTATTTTTGATTGCTTCATGCAAAATAGAACAAGGTAAACTTTAATTACCGCCATATTGCCAGACGAATTCTTGAAGGAACGGCGAATAACCGCCTGCGTAGCTAACCGGCATTACTACCCGTCGAGTAAGAATGAGTGCGTGTGTGCGAGGTATTGGATTGAAGTTAGAGACAAACGTCTGTCATGTGTTGTAAAAAGACCTTGATAATTTTTCTCTTTCCCTTAGTTTTGTGCTAACTGTTTTTCTAACTTTTTTTTTTTTGAGAGTAGCTTCTGTGTGTGTGTGTGTTGGTGCGTTGGTGCTGTTGTATGAATGGCGATTTTATGCGGATGGTGTAACAGTTGAGGGAATGTTGGGGAGGAGGGTGAAGACTGATATAAATTGTAAAGTTTGCTTTGACATGTGGCCTTGATGATGTTTTCTCTTTTGAGACTCCACTTTCATATGCGTTTGAAGTCTGTGATGATGGTGCACAAGTAGGAGTTTGTGTGTGTGTGCCTGGATATATTTCTAGATGCAGTGTTGTGTAGGTATATTTTTCTATTAAGCTCTTTGTGTATGTGTTTATAGAAGTCAGTTTTAAACTGTTGTTGTTTAGAATTCAATTATGTAGATATAGTGCTTGCTATGCTAAAGCAATAAAGAATCAATCAATTTTCATACATATATACATACTAAACATCCGGTACCTATATATATATACACAAATTTATTTCTGAGCAATAACATGAAGTAACTGAAATGCTTAACATTTCAACTGTATTAAACAACAATTAAAATAAATATGTTCAGTGTATTAACTCTTAATAGTATTATACTACAACATATATAACAAGTTAACTATATATATATTAGTTACCCATTTTAACTTATACATGCAGTGCACTGATTTTAAAAATTATTTTACTATATTTTTTTAAATTACAAGTTATCTGTATATTATTTACTCGTTTTCAAAGACTGAGTTTTTACAAAAGTGTACAAATATTTTTGTATAAATATTACACAGATTTTACGCCTTCCTTTGGTAATCTCATAACTGTAAAGATAATAATTTCATACTCCTCGTATTATCAGCCCGGAATTGCACTTTGATCACCAGGTATGCTTTTGATTTCAAAAAGTTCATGAGTTAAGCCTCGAATTTTGCATCTTTGTAGGACAGAACCAGAAGTAGTCTTTAATGTCTTTCTGATTCCTGACTGTTAGTACTGCATTACATTCTGAGTAAAACTTCAAGAAGAAATAAGTCCTTTCCAGAGAATTTCCTTGTGAGGCCCCATAACTGTACTCTAAGGTATGTCGACTGTGTCTCACATTTCACAATTGATGGCAGTGAGTTGATCTAGGAGGTTAAAACCGAACCATGCTTGATCTTTATGATTTATGATAGACAAGTACAAAAGGTTTAAACATTTATAAGTGTGTTATCGGAAGCAATTAGAAGTAGTGGAAGCTAACATTCTAATAATCTGTACTTTACACCCAAAAAAATCTCAAAAGACCATGGTTTATGTAAACCTGTGTTGTATTTTTCCTTTTATCTTTTAACTAATTTATCTTTGTAGAGCTCGCAATGTAAGAAAGATGAGACTGGTTCATGTTTGTCGCATCCCATCTGCAGATCATCCGTTTTGATAAACGTCTCTCTCGTCAGCACGTGAACAAAAGCAAACTTCATCTCCAACACAGCCAGACTCATGCCGGTGCACAAACGAGGGTCAGAACAAAATGCCAAGGAGATGGGGTTAACAGAGCATTAATTTCGTTGATAACTGCATTAGTGTCATAGCCACCCAAATCAAGAGACTATTCTTTTACGATAATGTCAAAAATGCTTTTACTTACATGACAGAAAATGTGAGTTTCTATTAGGCAGTCTTCCACAACAAAATCGCAGTCCTCATGAAATGATTTCCGATCAGAAGATAAACATCTGGTTTCAACATTAAATTGTTTAAGCTTTCAACTTCCAATTGTTCATTGGGTAATCACAGATGTCTACAATAGTTTTTCTTTACCACACCTTCTTCTTAGTAGCGTATTACTGGCTAAGATAATACTTCTAAAAGTGTTGAATCTTGCAATGCCCATTGATGAGCGTTTCCACGTGAGGCCCTGACAAAGGGATGTAATGTGTGACAGTTTAACGTGTTTCTCGCATTACACCGCTGATGGCAACGACTTGGTCTGGGATGTTAAGACGTGAGCCAGGCTTTATCTTTAGAGTTTCCTGTAAACATGAACATCTTTTATACACATAACACTCATCAATACGTAATCGAAGACAATCGTGTACAGTGGTACCTATAATCTCATTTTTTCACACTAACACTCTAACGTTTACGTAATTGTATTTTTAAAATCTACATTTCTACATTACCTTTTAAACTTTATCTTTTAATGCCTTATTTTATATTATTTCTATGCCAAGTTTATTGCGTTGGTAGTACAGGAAAGACGAAGCTGTGCTTTGGTGGTAGTTTGGTTATCTCACCTGTAGGTCGTCTGTCTTCAAAAACTTCACTCTCCTCAGCACGTGCACCATGGCCATCTTCATCTCCAGTAGAGACAGACGCATACCGATACACAGACGAGGACCATACCCGAATGCCAAGAATGAGATGGGATCGACGCTCCCTTCGTAAAACCTGTGCAAAAATGTCTTCACTCCTCATCACACAGAGCATTATATAATCGTTTCCTTTACCTGAACGTTTAGAACCCACAAGTGTAGATTGAAGGTTAACACCGAACTACATTTCTGAATAAAATTCTCAAGAATGCTAATTTTCCACCAATCTGTATTTGCTTGCATGTGTTTTGCATGCTTACCATATCTGTGAATGGATTATTTACAAACCTATATTCTTGTCCAGTCACTTCAACTGTGACAGGCTACAGTTTGTTTATTTTATTTATGTTTTGCCTTTGCAGTACCCTTGCTATCTCTCACCGTTCAGGTTTGAACTTGTCAGGCTCAGGGAAGTACTCCGGGTCTTTCATCACATTGGCGATAGGAACCATAACTCCAGCTCCCTTTGGGATTGTAATGCCTTTAATGGTGACCTCTTCAGATGCCACTCTGTCTGCTCTATCAAAATTCAGATAATCAAAAGTAACAATTTTGTAGCCAATAAAGTAAGGACAGTTGAGTTGTGTTTGTGTGTGCACTGATAATGTTGTCGCTACATTCTATTATGTTGTCATAGCTGACATAGTTAGATGTCCTAGAACAAATTGTAAAAAAATGAATCGGATGAAAGACGGCATTAAAAAGACTCAGGAAGACATGACGGCAATTCTCACCTAGTATACGTCTAGCTCTAACCAAAAAAAGTGACAGCAAAAGTAACAAGTACACTTACGAGCCGCCGGGAGGATACATCCTCAGTGTCTCGTGGATGACGCTGTCCAAGTATTTCAGCTTTGTGACGCCCTCGTGAGTAGGTACCTCCTGATTAAACATCGAATCCATTTAACTTATTCCCACATAACTTATTTTTCTTTAATTCAAATTTTTGCTTTCCCTTATATATTAGACTACATTTCATCCCTTTTCTCTCAAGTGAATGATTCCGGTTCAATTTAAACTTTCTTCTACTATCTTCAACATCGTGATAGGTGCTAAGGGGGGGGGGGAATTGGTGTTTTACGCCGTGTCAGCAACTAAGGCTTTATTACAGCAAGCAGCCAGCCCTGTAAACAGACGCCACGTGCAGAGAAAGATCAGCGTGCCCGAGACGAGAAATGAACTCAGGGCAGCCAACCTTCAATGTATTGACAGGCGCTAACAGCGCTAACCGTTGCGCCACGATAGGTGCTAAAGACATAAACTTTGAACATGACAAGTGTGTATAACATGACGTGTATAACGTCTCTGGTATAACATGAACGTAAGGTTAAGACATAGATGACAGCAAAACATCATAGGAGAGATAACAAAACTCACATCGCCAAGCTGTTCCTTGATTTCACTCACAATCTTCTCCTGTACCTCCGGGTGCAGCGCCAGGCAGTAGGCCATGTACTGCAGGGTGGATGCTGTCGTTTCGTACCCAGCGATGAAAAAAGCCACTGCTTGTGCGACGACTTCAGTTCTTGATAAAGCTGCAACAAAAACGATCAGCATCTTCTTAATGATGTCCATTCAATATTTCGATAGACGTTCTCGTTTTCACAAAAGTCTCTAGTCCAAATACTGTCGTGTGTCTCGTGCTGCCTGCAAAAGCAAGGACTGACGGAGGATTTCTATATCACCACGTTTTACACCATTTCTTCCTTTTCACGTAATTGCCGTGTGCTGTGGCGAGCGAACAGACGAGAAGGAAAGTACGCGCAGACGACATTGTGCGCGGTGTGGATTTTTTATTTTATTTATTTATTTATTTTGTCTCTGAACTCAATCTTCTGTGAGCGACAGAAGGACCCACGTCACGAGCCGCTGGACTTCGTCGTTCCTTCATTTAATCATTTCTTCGTCGTTACTTCAATTCAACGTCAAGGCCGAGTGCCCGTTTGTTATTTTACTTTGTTTTACCCGCACCTCCCCTAGCAAGGTTACTGGCTATCGCTCAGCCCTTACCCTGTCTCTGGCACGTTCGTCACGCTTGATTGTTCCCTCTCAATTCATGTTCTCATGGCGCGTTTCCCCAGGTTGTGGTCGGAGAGGGAGGACTTTGCATGTTTTTTGGGTTGTCTCTTCTGTTTCTGGGAACTTCTGCTTTGTTCTTTTAATGCTCTATTTCCTTTCTTTTCTTCCGTAATTAATAAACGCTTGTGTTTTTTTCTGTTCTCACGTGTGCGTGCCAATGTGTGGACTGAGGGACGATGTGGCTCGTCACCGGCACCGGGCCTCTGTGTGCCTGTCTGTCTGTGTGTCTGTGAGCGTGCTTGCGAGAGTGAGCTGTCTAGGACACAATTGCGCATCGCAATAAATGAGGTCTTCAGAATCGCTTAAAGTAAACAATTAAAATTGTAATCGGGTCAAAACAATAATGACTTCCATAAAATCAAAATCAGTTACCATTCATTTGATCTCCGTCGGAAGTCTGATTTTCCTCACAGCTCAGTAGTAACTGGAGAAAGTCAGGTTTTCTCTGTACAACAAAACAAAATTTGTGAGAATAATTATTTAAACAAACACTATCAATCATATAGATTAATGATGAGAAAGCAGTATTAATGTCTGAACTGTTTATTAAGCTCGTGAGAACGTTGTATGTTGTTATTGTTTTTTTAATATGTGTGTGTGTGTGGATAGACATGCCAGCGTTGGATACTTTTAATACGTAGGTACACATATTCACAAAAATACACGCTGACATACAAGTGTCCCAGCAGTCCTAGAAACATTTCTATTTCTCTCCAGTTTTCCTTTTATATTGTGGTTAAGGTACACATGTAAACAAACTTAAAAGCTGACGCACAAGTATTACCGCAATCCTATATATACTCCTCTATTCTTTTGTATAGATTGTGAAGGTAAACATGGATAGAAACATTTACACTGACATACAATTGTGTGTCCCAGCTGTCCTACACATACATTTATATTTCCTTCCAGTTTCCTTTCTTCTATTATGCGGTGAATGATTCCCGTGAACGACTTCAATCCACTTGGTTGAAAAAAATTTGTGACCAAAACTTTTATAAACGGTATCAGTAACGGAACGGATTCTGAAAAAAATAAGAAATAGATAACAGTAAATTAATAATTAAAACACAAAATTATGACAAACTCCCTCCTAATTATAACTCTTAGAATGAGTACCTGCTAACTTTGTCAACTCTCAAAATAAAATGATTACTTCTGTAAATTTCAGAAAAGAGAGTCGGAGAGAAACATAAATGAAAGCAATGTTAAGTTGTAAATTAAATAAGTTATCAATTATTAGTAAACTTAAGATGTAATTTTAGCAAGTACTTGAAAGTGAGAGTAAAAATCCCTCGTCAGTGGTAATGGCTGCCACAAGACTGCCTGCATCTCTGACGAATGGATGGTCGAGGTCTGTCTGAGAATTCACTTCTACACCAAACGCCGTACCCGCTATCACGTCCATGGTGTAGCCACCATAAACTCTGGCAAAAAAGTATGATAAAAATTTTACAAAATAAATTGGTATATTACCTTACAATAAGGAGAATTGAGATGAACGGAAAAGGACTACATTCTATACACACGTCTATGTATGCAATCTTATTTTGGAGACAGCCATTCGCTTGGCTTCAAGAGTATACAGAAATAAAATAAAATATCATCAAAGCCCATAACAAGATAAAATTCTCACCTTTTAACATCTATCTTTTCACCTCTCAGAACAGTTTCCTCGATGTTTTTGGTGAGCTGGATGCAGCAACGTTGGATATAGTATTCCATCTGTAAACAATAAAAATAACTTTGAAATAAAAAATGTGTGTAATATGTTAATTCACGTGTAAATATTTAGATGATGCATATATGTATATATAAACATGCCGGTAAGGTAGCTTTATTTCTGAATTTCCGAAAACACTACAGGTATAACCACTAATTAAAATTAAAAAAGTAAATAAACCATGACGTAAGAATAGATGGAAAGAAATTAAAAATCTAAAGTGAAAAGCCTGGAAATGGAAGGGAGACAGAAAATGCACATCATTCGGGACCCAAAGCAAGAGACTTCTAACAATTCTGGACACGACTAACAGGGTGTCATCAGTTCGGTGGGACAAGCAGTCGGACTAGTGTACGAGCTATACACACCTTGCACAAAGACAAACTCTGAAACTCTCTTACTTTGCACCTTAATTGACAAATGATGCGCTCACCTGCTTCAACTTTCCCGTACTAAAGGTAGGTGTGAGTATGTGTCGAATTCTTTTCCATTGTCCGCCGGTAGTAAAGGGCAACATCGAACGCATTTCCTGTGGTGCAATCTCCATATTTTCCTGAAAATTTCAAGTCAGGAAAGTAAGGAAAGCATAAGTTAAATAAGGCATATATATTGTCCACGCTTTGTATACCTATTTTATTTGCAAACACACTGAATTTCTAAGTATGATTACAATATTCTGTTTGAATGATGTCTCTTGTACACGTACTCCCAAGGGAAGATTATCTGCAGCGGTAAGTAACATTTGATTTGTTTATTTCAAATTTAAATGGCGCTGTATGACTTTAATAAACTATAACTTTTTATACTCACAAATCGGTCAGTAAACTTGTTGAAATCTTTGACAAGAACTTGTTTTAGAATGTCTAGATCGGTGGTTACCAGCAGTGGCACGCGCCCAGAATACATGCTGAAATACAAATTTAATTCGCTATAAAAACAAGATTTAAAGCAAAATACTAAAGATTAACACAGCGACAGGTAAAAAGAGGAAACCTCATCAGTAATGAGAGTATACAATAACAGGAGGTAGATGTGCAAAGTATCTCAAAGAAATGTATGGACTAAAGAAAACCATACTTTCTTAAATAGTTTATATTAAACGAAAAAAACCAGTAAGAACTGGTCTTTAAAACGTACCCAAATGTGCGTCCATATTTCTTCGACCACTTCTGAATAAAGGGTTCGACTCCCTGAAAAATTAAAAAGAAATTGCTTAAAACTTTAAAGAAGACAGTTTATTTAATAATGATACAAAGTGCGCCTTATTACTCTCTATCTCATGTTACTAAACACAAACGTGGCATACTCACACAATTATCACATTTAAAGACAGAGCATTAGAGAATAGAACCAGATAACACATTAACTAGTTAGCTTTACCTCTCTAGCCAACTGATAGTGGTTGCCAATGAAAGGTGACGGTTTGGGTCCATCAACACCCAGAGACTTCCACACTCCGTAGGGCCAAATTCCATATCTGAGACAGTCCACAGATACAATGGTCTATGTTTATAACTATGTGCTCACTATTCTGAAAGATATGCTGGTATAGAAAATACTTAGCACAAATGAAGAAAAGCGCCCTCCCCGCTCAAGATGGCGTCAGAAGGCCAAACTACATTTGACGACCGACGCTAAACAGTACCAACAGAAGTTTTTTCCAGAAATTAGGTGTACCAAAATTGAAAAGGATTTCTAATGCATCCGTGAACATGGCTCTAACAAATTTGTCTTAAAGATTCACTTGAACTACACAACTTGCACTGCTCTCATTTACGGAAAGGCCCGCCGCAGGTGGGTACATGAAGAATGAGGAATTCTACACCCTCGTGGCACTCGTCCAGATACTTGCGGACACCAACACGAAGGATGACATTGCCTCACTAACTGAAGCTACAATAAAGACAACAAACGAGACTGATTTCCAGGTGATAGTGCACGAGATAGCACTTCCCTCCCAAGATGACCTCTCGCTGTCAAGAATTATGACTTCTACGCTACCCGGCAAGATTTCCGAAAAAACACGACAAAGATATTCTACCCTCACTGCCCTGCTCGGATGATCTTGGGCCTTTCGGCTACCTCCCACAGTCTCTCCACGCCCCCATTATCTTTGGTTCATGCTGATGAGAATTGCTCTTCTTTTGCTACAAACAATTTTACTTACTCTGTGACCCTTGTAAATAGAGATTCCTCCTTTTTTATTTGTCATGCCTCTCAAAATAATTCATTTAGGCTTGTTCTACTACTACTGCTACCTTATATATCTTATAATATTATATATTATTATATTATTATTATATCTCTTAATGTTCTTATCCTCTTTTGTCTCTTTTGTAGAAGTTAAAAATTCAGCGTTACTTCTTCGATACTCACAGGTAGAACAAGAAGCCTGCTAACAGGACCAGCACAAGGGACACGGGCAGGTCAATGAGAGACAGAAACTCCATCCTAGTCTCCAAAGACTCCGAGGAGTACAGACACGCTGACTTCTGAGGACAACTCACGAGAGCTGAACAGCACGAGTCCTATCAATATTAAATCTGCAAGCTCTTTGGTCAAAGGTTCAAACCTCGTCTTAAATAGAGGAAGTGGAGCGTACTATTGCCCTCCGTACTTGTAGTACATCCCATGAACAACAGTACGTACTTTCAGTACTTTCAGTGCATCGTCACAACGACAGAAAGGTGCATTCAGTGCTTTGTTGTGACCTTAAAGTCTGAATGTACCCCGATGTTTATCTCGATTTCTCAACATCGTTCGTTCTCAACATTCTGAGTTTGAAATGTATGCCGATCTTGTATGCCGATCTTGTATGTCTGACGGTCTGTCTAAACTTTATTGTCCTGGCCATTTCCATATTCACGTTAGAGAAATTGTAGCATTGTACGACTTCTATTCTCAGTATGACTTAATGTGCTTTAAGTACATTTGCCCGCACTTAAGAGCTTCTTAAGAGCATGTCATGTGGTTGCCAACCCCGCAAGGACGGGGTTAGGTATGATATCATAGACTGCCGTGTCACGTTTGTAAATATTGGTGAAGATGTAGGTCTAGATGTCGACTAGGTCATCGTATGATCTACGGATGGTTTTCCTTGGTTGTGTAGAGAGAAGAGAAGTAAATGTGTAAAAATACTAGCAGTACATTAAGCATTCCCCTGTATTGTTCTGAAATGCATTTCTGTTTTTAGCCATGATAATTTCACAAAAGTCAACGTATTTACTATCGATAGTATGAAACACTTCTGAGTACTTTCAGTAACTTCAGTACAATGCACTCAGAGGCGGTCGATATGCAGTAAAAAGAGCAGAAAGCAGACACGAAAACAGGTTCAGGTGGGAAAAAACTTCAGCATTTACATCGTTTGTTTTTGTTCTTTGCTCGATCTGAAGGAAGGTCTTCGTAATTTGGACATTTGAGATAAGCTATAAAAGAAGACAGAGTAACATTAACTATCATGATTTAAACACGACACTAGTGTAATAAAACGAACGTACACTTACCTTGCATAAGCAAAACATATTACACATATACATACACCACACACCACACACAACACACACACACACACACATACATATACACACATACACAACGCTCGACGAGCCCCAACAGATGACGATGAGGATGAAGAGATTTGTAGGTGAATCGAGTGGAAGAGGCACAAGTTCAGAGGAATGTGACTGAGAAAGTTATGAAGAAGATGGCGGACGAAGACCGTTGTATTTTCCCGCTCACTTGGACATTTTTAGAGCAACTGTTTTCCTTATAGATGACGTCATTTCCTGCTTCAAGTGACGTGGAACAAATGACGCACACACGACGTCAGACACAAGACATCATTCGACCACGAAGCAATTTAGACCTACCACAACTCTCTACGACCAGAAATAGATCCTACAGTACTGTCATTCAAGCTATGTATACTGCCTCACAGAGGTAGGTCTATGTACAGTGAGGATATATATATAAACAATTAGGTTACGATCTGAAGTGATGAAAGTTAAATTCATTTCAAATGCATGCATTCAAACTGAAAACGATTCAGCAGATTACGCGATGTGTTTCATGATCAAAGACCATTTTATAACGACGCTGATCGTGATCCATGTTTCACGTATTATTGATATATTATCTTGCTAGTTCCAAGTTTCTCTCTTTTGCAAAAAAAATGGAATAGTAAGCAAATTTGCAATACGATGTAGTAGTGCTATCCGATTCCCTCAAATCTGTGCAAAAGTATAACTTTCTTCCTGAAATTGTTTAACCAAAACTCTATATTGCCACAAACATATCTAATACCAACATCATCGTACACCTGAATTCTCCAGGTCACATCAAGATTCCGACCACGACTAACAGCTGGACTCCGATAACATTTCCCTGTTTCTTACTCTGCGTGTGTGTCGTTTGTGTGGAAACCTTCTATTCAAGTGCTTTCACAGAATTTAGCTACCGATTAAACAAGAACAAAAACACAGTAAAGAGTTTGTCTGATTTTGAGACAGTAAACATTTATAGCTGAAGAAAATGTGGAATTGTTTTCGTCTAAAATAATAAAAATAATAAATAATAATATGTGTGTGGTCGGTGTATGTGTGTGTTAAAATGTTGCTTTCGCATGCACGTATACTGTTAATTTATATGAAGTTTGTGTATTTGTGAATAATAAAATAGAAAATAAGCAAGAAGCACGAACAGTATATTAAAATTACTCGAACAATGGTGTTAATACATATACATGTTTATTTGACAACTACTTACATATTAACATTAAGAGAGAGAGCCATTGTTTATGCATACATACAGAATTGGGCATCAGTATACAGGCACGCACAGGCATACACGCACACTCACACGCACAGGCATGCGCACACTCACACGCACGCACACAATCGCACACACAGACATTTTCTTGTTCTTATGTGTAACGATTAAGTTGAGATGTTATTTTTAAACACATGAACTGCGTAAACTTCTGTGATTATTACAACAAAAGTCATCTGTATTATAATCACCCATTTAGAGAGACTGAGCCTTGACGATTGTGTCAAGAGTACGTGCTTACATGACAGAGAATGTGAGTCCTCGTTAGGTAGTCTTAGAAACGTAAATAAGGCAATAAACACAATCCTCATTAAACGCTTTCTGATCACCAGGTCAGCACATATAATCTGTATATACATATCATTAATATGATGAAATGTAAATCATTTAAGCCTCAAATTTCACATCGTTCATCAAGTTATCACAGAAGAAGTCTTTCAGTAGGTTGTTGCTGATGTTGTTGTTAATTCCTAACTGATAATACCGTATTACAGGCTAGGAGAAATATTTTTTGAAAGTCATTTGTCCCGTAATATCAGTTACAGTGGTTGACTTGTTAGTGCCCGTTACTGTGCTTTAACCTGTGGCAACTACGTCTCGCATTACAGCTTTGATGGCAATCACTCGGTCTGGGATGTTAAAAACAGAGCCAGGCTTGATCTTGAACACATCCTGTAAATATGTACAAAACGTAATGTTAGTAAATATATAAATACGATATCGAAAACGATCAAGAATAAGATTACTTCACATCCTTTTGCCTATCATTAAAAGTCAAAATTTACACTTCTACCGTTTGTGTATCTGTACTGTATGTAGATATACGTTTTCTACTTTATATTTTAATGCATCTTTTTGCTATTATTTCTACGCCAGGTTTATTGTGTTAGCAAGGTATGAAAGGTGATGATGTATGGCGGTGGCTTGTTATCTCACCTGTAGGTCGTCTGTCTTCACAAACTTAACTCTCCTCAACACGTGCACCATGGCCATCTTCATCTCCAGCTGAGCCAGACGCATGCCAATACACAGACGAGGACCGAACCCGAATGCCAAGAAGGAGATGGGGTTAATGCTGCCTTCGTAAAACCTGCGCAAAAATGTTTTCACTCACGCAGTTGTATACTTGTTTGTATGTTTGTATGTCTCTCGATGTAACCATACAAACTTTCAAAATAATACCTTTAGTTATGTTGGTTGGCCGCTCATCTGTATTGTGTGTGTGTTGCACGCTTGCAAAATATGTAAGTAAAGTAATTTTTTTACAAAGCTTAATTCTTATCCTATGACTAGTACAGAGTTGCACTACAGTTTAATTTTTTTAACCTTTTAAACTTGCAAGTCTCACCGTTCAGGTATGAATTTGTCAGGGTCAGGGAAGTACTCCTGGTCCATCATCACACTTGTGATAGGAATCAAAACCCCAGCGCCCTTAGGAATCGTAATTCCTTTAATGGTGACCTCTTCAGATGCCACTCTGTTTACTCTATAAAAATTCACATTGCCAGAGGTAAGAAGTTTGTAACCGATAAAGTAGCAACATTTTCACAGCACTGATAATATTATCAAAATATACCACAGTTCATCAAAATAATTCGTCAAAATACAAAGTAGATCAGGTGCCTTGGAATGAATTGTAAAAAAATGATCGTATGGGACGGCATTTAAAATATTTCATGACAACATTGTCGTCACCAAAACATAACACCAAAACACAACACCAAAACACAACACCAAAACTAAAAAAGTATCCTTACGAGTTGACAGGGTTATACATCCGCTGTGTCTCGTGGATGACGCTGTCCAAGTATTTTAACTTGGAAACACCTTCGTAAGTAGGTATCTCCTGATTAAACATAGAAACCATTTATGCCCACAATATATTCTTCTTCTCTTATTCAAATCAATGATTTCTCTTACACATTAGGCTTTATATTATACCTCTTCTTTCAAGTGGATATTTTTTTTTTCATTTTCTACTTTTCCATTTCACCTTAATCATCGTGATTGGTTCTAAAGACATCCGCGGTGAGAAGTGTTTATAACATGAAAATAAGGTTTAAGTCATTTATTAGATATCTTGAGGAAAAAACTCACATCTCCAAGCTGTTCCTTGATTTCACGCAACATTTTCTCCTGTACCTCCGGGTGCAGCGCCAGGCAGTAGGCCATGTACTGCAGGGTGGATGCTGTCGTTTCGTACCCAGCGGATAAGAAAATGAGGGCCTGGGCGACGACCTCAACTTTTGACAAAACTGCAATAGAAATGATCGTCATCTTCTTAGTGATTTCTAGCTGTTACTAAATGTTTATATCGTAATACACAGATGAGTGTTTTTACACAAAAATAATTATTGCAATTTGCTTAAAGTATAAAATTTATAATTGTAAAAAGATCAAAACAAATTCCATATTGCTGAAGTCAATACAAGACTTCGAAAGGTGTTTTTTCTCTCTCTTCACCATTCCTTTACTTAATTTGTTGACTCAGTCATAAAAACAAATTATTTACCATTCATTTGATCGTTTTCTAAGGCATAATTTTCTTCACAACTCAGCAGTAACTGGAGAAAGTCAAGTTTTCTCTGTAAAACAATATACAATATTTGTGAGAATAACTCAAAACCCAATAATCATGTAGATCAGTGATAATAAAATAGTATTATTAATGTCTTCGTTGTATACAAAGATCGTCACAACTTTGGTGTTCATGTAATTGTTTAATTACTCGTGTAAATAATTCATAAATAATTCCCATGTGTGTATGAGAAAGAGCACACGAAGTCGAGCGCTCAATCCCTTCAATGTACAGGAGTAGGTGCGAATGTAGGTGCGTGTTTGATCTACTTTTACTTAAGTACGTAGCTACACATATACAAAAACATGCACGCTGACATACAGGAGTTCCAGCTGTCCTATACATACATTTATATTTCCATCACGTTTCCGTTCTTCTTTAATGAGTTGAATGCTTTTCACGAATGTCTTGAATCCTTTTGGTTGAAAGAAGTTTTTAACCAAAAATTTTATAAACGGGATCAGAAATGGAAAGCATTCTGAAAAAGAAAATTAATAACAGTGTATTAGTAATACAGATAATAATATAATAATAATAATAATAATATAATAATAATAATAATAATAATAATAATAATAATAATAATAATAATAATAATAATAATAATAATAATAATAATAATAATAATAATAATAATAATAATAATGCAAACCTCTCCTGGTTATAGCTCTTTACAATGTCTTCCTGGGTAAATTCCTATTACAAAATCATTCCAATTAAAACTCTAACTTTTGTAAAATTGAGAAAAGAAAGAGGGAGAGAGGGGAATCCAACCAGTATTAAGTTGAATACTTGATTAATTATTAATTATTATAAAGCAAATTTTTCGAGGTACGTGTCATTTTTTCTTACTTGCAAGTACGACTAAATATTTATCTTGAGTGCCAAGGTCTGACAAGAACCCCGCTGCATCTCTGACGAATGGATGGTCGAGGTCCTTCTGAGAATTCACTTCTATACCAAACGTCGTGCCCGCTATAACGTCCATGGTGTAGCCCCCATAGACTCTGCAAAAAAGTGTGGAAACTGTTTCTTAGTGGCGTGTAACATTAGCTACAACAGGCAAAGTGGGAAAGATGGAAATCAAGCAGTACTGTGTACTCAAACATTCTACAAATGTTCAAAATTGTTAGTAGCTTAAGCTGCATGCACTAGATACGCACATCTTAGATAGTGATATTTTTTTAAACTAGGTTTTTCAAAGAAATGCCAAGATTCTGCCAAGAATTGGTGTCATTTCCTTAGAGTATGGTGAATTGAGATGTACGTAAAAGGACTACGTCCCATACACATATGTTTTTGTATGAAAAATGTTTTAGATAGCCATTGGATTCAAACTAAAAAGACAAAAAATAAAAACCTCATGAAAGCCTATCAAAGCATCAAGTTCTCACCTTTTGACATCTATCTTTTCACCTCTTCGAACAATCTCCTCGATGTTTTTGGTGAGCTGGACGCAGCAACGTTGAATATAGTGTTCCATCTGTTACAAACAATTGTAATGTATGTAATGTATGAATCTAAATATGTAGAAAATAGTTATAGAAATCTTTAAACAGGATCTTTTATCAGTAAAGGCATCATGTTATGAACAAGGAAAGCAAACAACGTATATTTCTTCACCAGACTAACAGTGTCAGCAGCTCAGTAAGACCTTTCAAATAGAACCAAGAAGGAAATCCAAATCCTTGACACTTAAACAAAGCAAGAGACATCTACCAATTCTAGACTCGACTAACAGGGTGTCAGCATTTGGGTGGGACAAGCAGTGGGTACCCACTACACTAACCGATCTCTGTATACAATCAGTCAGTCGGACTAAAGTACGACTATTGTACCCGTTGTACAAAGACAAACTCTTACCTGGCTTACTTTGCGCCTTAACTGAAATATTATGTGCTCACCTGCTTCAACTTTCCCGTACTAAAGGTAGGTGTGAGTATGTGTCGAAGTCTTTTCCACTGTGCGCCGGTAGCAAAGGGCAACATCGAGGTAACTTCCTCTGGATAAATCCCAAGACTATCCTGAAAGATGAAATGTAAAAAAAAAAAACGATAGTTTATACTTGCGCGCGCACACAAACACTTAAATTCTACCTGTAATTGTAATATTCTGTTTCAATTAAGCCTCTTGTTCACATACTGCTAATGAAAATCTTCACCAGTAACGAAAAATTACTTGCAATCATAGAGTTAACCTTTTACTTAATTTAAAATTCAGTAATCCTACAAGTGGCGTTATTTAACAAACCATAATTTTACAATACTCACAAATCGGTCTGTAAACTTGTTGAAATCTTTGACAAGAACTTCTTTTAGAATGTCAATGTCGGTGGTTACCAATAGTGGCAGACGTCCAGAATACGTGCTGAAATACAAATTTAAAAAAGCTAAATATTAACACAACAAGAAGTCAAGAGAGAATGAGTCAGTCATGGGTGTATATCATGATAAAATGTAGATGTGCATGAACCTCAAAGAAACAAACCGTGGATAGTTTAAGTCTTAAAGGCATACATTTAAACGGACCAACCAGTAAGAACTGGTCTTTAAAACGTACCCAAATGTGCGACCATATTTCTTCGACAACTTCTGAATAAATGGTTCCACTCCCTGAAAAATTAAAACAAAAATTCGAAAAACGTTAAAGAAGACAGTTTATTAAATAACGACACAAAGTGAGCCTTCTCACTTTATATGTCATGTTACTAAACACAAAGGTGGCATACTCACATAATTAGAGATTAAAGCCAGCTAACATTTTAACTAGTTAGCTTTACCTCTCTTGCCATCTGATTGTGGTTGCCAATAAAAGGTGAAGGTTCGGGTCCATCAACACCCAGAGACTTCCACACTCCGTAGGGCCAAATTCCGTATCTGAGACAGTCCACAGAGACAATGGTCCATGTTGAGAATTTGTGCTCACTATTCTAAATCATATGATGGGCCTGTCTTCATTGCTAGAAAAAATTTGCACAAATAAAGAGAAGTGTTTCCTCCTGTGCCATGACTGACAAACCAAATTCGCGCAAGTTTATTCTTCAATTCAATTCAATACAACTTTATTCATCCACAAGGGCAATTATAGGTATGATGACACGCCAGCACACTAGAGGGAAGAATTATGTGAATTCTTCCTTAAATCTCTCCATTTTTTTCATTCTTACTTTCTTCTACTTCGTATAAAAATTTAAAATCTAACGTTGCTGCTTCGGTACTCACAGGTAGAGCAAGAAGCCTGCTAACGGGACCAGCACAAGGTACACGGGTAGGTCAATTAGAGACAGAAGCTCCATCCTAGTCTCCGAAGACTGCGAAGAACAAACTTTTTCTGGACAGAGAAACTGATTTCTGAAGACAACTGACGAGAGCTCGACAGTCTCAGCACTGTTACAGCTGTAGGATCGCTTTGTCGAAATGCTTCCATTCTTGAGTTATATAGATAGTGGGGTGCACTGTAGCTCTCAGTACTTGTAGTACATCGCATGAACAACATTACGTACTCTGAGGACTTTCAGTGCACAGTCACGACCACAGTGCGTGCCCTCACGGCATTTTCTGACCTTTAAGTCTGAATGTACCCGATGTTTATCTTGATTTATCAACAGCCACTATTTGTTCTCAACATTCTGTATTTACATTTCATGCCGATCGTGTACTTTAAATATATCTGTTGATAACTTTTTATGCACAGTTGATCAAAATGAAGTGCAAGGCTCAAAATGCTAGACTCTGATAAAACGTATCTCTAATAAAACATAGACCTACTTCTTCCTTTTATTATATTTTTATTTCTCCATCTTCAAAGCAAGCATAAGGCAATGTACAAAAGTACACAGTATACAATGAGAAGAATGCTCCATAGAGCATGGGATACAAATGTGGAGCTGAGGAATTATTAGCAATAATAAAATAGTAGACAATAATACATCTCATATTATACTTGTCATAGAGGTGAGGACCACACAGCTGACAACGACGGCAATAATTGTGTCCAGTGCATGTGGATGTGTGGAGGGCGAATACACACTTGCCTTTCACAAAATACAAGACTCAGGACGCAGGCAAGAAAGCAAAGGTTCGGGTAAAGAGCTACATCAATCACAATTTGTTTTTGTTTTTTCTTTATTTTTGTAGTCTTTGTTCGAGGTGACTCGGTAATATGAATATTCTTTGGTCATAAGACATCAAAGAAGACATGACAACATTGACCAGATCCTACAGTACTGTCATTCTAGCCATTTGTACTGCCTAACAGAGGCATATGTACAGTAAGCGTATTATATAGACATAGATATATAGAAAGCATTAAGCCACGACTTTGTTTGCCTGAAAATCTAGTAATCTTTACACTGCTTTTATTTAATGTTTTAGTTTTATCTGTCATTAGTTTTACGACTCTTGAACGTCTTGTTACTATTTTTATTGTTGTTTTTAACGGCTGGACTCCGATAGCATTTCAGTGTTTCTTACTCTGTGTATGTATTGTTTGTATGTGGAGACTCATTCCAGCATTTTACAGACACTAACTACAGATTAAACTATAATATAAAAAACACAGTGAAGAGTTCGCATGATTTTGAGACAAAGTTAGCTCGAGAACAATGGCAAGCACTTTTCGTTTCTCCATATCTGTGATGTCAGGGCAATACTCTATGATAATGACACTGCACATGTACACTACTAACCTCTAAACTCACTCAAAGTAGGTTCGGTGCATTTGCTGCACATTCAGTTCCTCAACATTAGATTATGAAGGGTCATTTAGGGTTCAGTGTTACACTTATCAAGCTTGGACACGTAAAGGTCAGGTAAGTAATAATATGTGGCAGCTGGGCTGACAAGAAAAAGAACGCTGCACTAAATCGAACCGGTGCCCCTCACAGTCATCGCTCGGTCCTCTCGTCTGTCCGCTTCCCAGTTGCTAAGTTGATAACCACACTTTGTGGACCATTATGCGGTACATTAGAAACAAGATTGCTGTGTTTTGTCTCAGTAATTTTGAGTCGTATGTCTTTATCTGAGAAGAAGTGGTGGTGTTGGTGGTTTCCTAGCTGTTATTACCGTGTTAGAGGCTAGGAGAAATACTTCTAAAAGTCAGTATCTGTTGCATTGTGTTTCCTTGCTGGGTCCTTGACTGTGTCTAACCTGTGGCAGCTACGTCTCGCATGACAGCTTTGATGGCAATCACTCGGTCTGGAATGGTCAGAACATAGCCAGGCTTCATCTTCAGACTTTCCTGTAAACACGTACAAAACCCAGAAATAGAGTTACCTCATATCTTTTTTTCTTATTATTTGAAGTCTGCTATTTTCAAAACTTACAATTTTATTTTGCCATGTGTTTATCTTTCTGATGTATGTAGATCTACTCTGTAAGCTTTATCTTTCAAAATATTATTTCTTTATTTTTTTTAAGTCACTTTTATGGCGTTGACTGTGTACAAAAGATGCCTGGTGGTGGTTTGTTATCTCACCTGTAGGTCGTCTGTCTTCAAAAACTTCACTCTCCTCAGCACGTGCACCATGGCCATCTTCACCTCCAGCAGAGACAGACGCATGCCAAGACACAGACGAGGACCATACCCAAATGCCAAGAAGGAGATGGGATCGACGCTGCCTTCGTAAAACCTGTGAAAAATGTTTTCACTCCTCATCACATAGAGGTATTCTTGTTTGTGTGTGTAGACAACAAAATACGCCTATGAGTGTCTGGAAATAAACACTATACTAACATTCAAAATAAAATTCTCAGTTTTTGTAGCGTGCGTGTGTGTGTGTGTGTGTGTGTCTGTACGTGTTGGTGTGTGTTTTTAATGCTTACCATATCTGAATGGATTGTTTACAAACCTATATTCTTATTCTATTCCTTGTACTGTGTTTCATTATAATTTTTATTAAGTCTTTGTATTAACCTCGTATCGCTCACCGCTCAGGTATGAAGTTGTCAGGGTCAGGGAAGTACTCCGGGTCTCTCATCACGTTGGCGATAGGAATAATAACTCCAGCTCCCTTAGGGATTGTAACACCTTTGATAGTGACCTCTTCAGATGCGATCCTGTCAGTGCTATAAAAATTCAGATCATTATGAGTAAGAGTTTTATAGCCAATAAGGTATGGACAGTTGAGTCGTGCACAGTACTGACAATATTATCAAAATATTCCTTAATTCATATCTACAAAGTAGATTAGACGTCTTTGTGTAAATTGTGAAACAAAATTGACTCTATGAGTGAAGATAATTAAAACATAACATCATGCCAACATTTTACTCGTCTTCTGCGTCTGTCTGTTACCAAACAATTACACTTACAAGTAGAAGGAAGGATACATCCTCAATGTCTCGTGGATGACGCTGTCCAGGTATTTCAACTTCAAAATCCCATCGTGATCAGGTATCTCCTGATTAAACATAGAATCCATTTATGACTACAATGGCTTTTTTTCTTAGTCAAATCCAAGATTTCTCTTATATGTTAAACTACATTTCATCTCTCTTCTTTCAAGTGGATGATTTTTGCTTCATTTTCTACTTTTCGTGGTACCGTAAACATCATGATGGGTGCTACAGACATAAACGGTAGACATGACAAGTGTGTATAACATGAACAAGAGGTGAAGTCAATGGTAATAGCAAAAATTCAACAATGAAACAAAACAACAACAAACAAAAAAACTCACATCGCCAAGCTGTTCCTTGATTTCCCTCACAATCTTCTCCTGTACCTCCGGGTGCAGCGCCAGGAGGTAGGCCATGAACTGCAGGGTGGATGCTGTTGATTCGTAGCCAGCGAAGAAAAAAACTGATGCTTGTGCGATGACTTCAACACTTGACAAAACTGCAATGACAGATGGTCGGCATATTCTTTATGAGTTACAGTTATAACTAAATCCTATATTTTAATACACATTTTAAAAACATGTGTACATAAATGATGTGTCCGACCGAGATACAGTTGAATGCTTTAATGTTTTATTTATAATTAATTTAAATTGAGTGGTTATTTCATGTTTACTCAGGGCTTCTGCTAAGGCTAAATTCTTTGGGGTTCCAGGGACCCCTTCTTCAGATTTCCAAGGGGTCCCACGCTAACTCTAAGGGGGTCCCTTTACAAAGTTGAAAAAAAACCAACAAATCAACATACTTTGTTCAACTGCCTTTCAGGCAAACAAAGCACTGTAATGTCTAGTCAGAAACTGCGAGATTTCTGTGCCATGATGTCTGTGCAAGCATCTGTGATGAGCTTATGCTCACTGTACTTGGGGTGCTCACTTTCTTTCCGTTTCTGAGACGATGATTTTAACCCCGCTGTCAACGACATCTTGGAAATAGGTTAATGGAACTCTTCCCGGTAGGGGAATAAAACTCAGTGCAAGGAAAGTAATTCTCACCTTGTAGCAGACGACAACAATAGATTGGGCTACGATGTCAGACACTACACTTACCCAATTTTGTATCTGTTCTTCGCCCAAATTTGAAGGGGTACCAGGGGACCCCATTGACGAAAATTGAAGGGGTCCTCCGAACTTTTAATGCGTACTGTACGCAATTTTTTGCGTAAGCAGAAGCCCTGTTTACATATTCATGTTTATATATTCGCCCTCTTTCTCTCTCCGTTACTTAATTTGATGTTTCAGTCATAAAGACAAAAAGCTTTACCATTCATTCGATCTTTGTTTGGACTTTGGTTTTCTTCGCAGCTCATCATTAACTGGAGAAAGTCGGGTTTCTTCTGTGCAGCAAAAAATATATTATTTGTGAAAATATTTGAAATCCTATATATTATTTTGTAATAAAATTCTACTGATGCTTTCTCTGTTCATTAAACGTGTCACACCTTGAAGTTTTTTTGATTTATGCTAGCGCGCATGTGTGTGTAGAAGAGAATTGGATACTTTCAATGCTCGCTAGATGTAGGTGTGTGTTTGAGCTTTAGCTACCTACGTACGCAGACAAACATATACACAAACACACGTGTCACTGTTGTCCAATACATACATTTCTATTTTCCTCCAGTTGTCTTTCTTCTTTAATGCGCTGAACGTTTCTTATGAATGACTTGTATCCTCTTGGTTGAAAGAAATGTTTAACCAGAAAATTTATAAACGGAACCAGAACTGGAACGGCCTCTGAAAAAATTTATAACAGTAAATTAACAATGAAAATACAATAATAATACAAACTCATTCTTGGTTGTAGCTCTTAGGATGTGTTCCTGGGTTAGCTCTCTTTATTAAATCATCATAAGACCCAGTTATTGAAAACAAGAGTCATTTTTCTTACTTGAAAGTAAGAGCAAATAACTCCCTATGTAGAGGATGTCTGTCAAAAATGTCCCTGCATCTCTGACGAATGGATGGTCGAGGTCTTTCTGAGAATTCACTTCCACACCAAACGCCGTGCCCGCGATCACGTCCATGGCGTAGCCACCATAAACTCTGGAAAACAAAAGGAAACGGTTTCTCAGGTGTGTAACACAGGTGTGTAACACAGGTTACAATAGGCACAATGCAAGGTGTCGAAATCAGGAGGAACTGAGTACTCGCCGCTCTACAAATAATTGACAAGTTTTGGCAATGTTAGTAAGTGAAAGTAAGTACACTTGATTTACACTTCTTCGATAGCGATCTTCCGCTTCAAACAACTGGGTCTTTGATGCTTTAAAAGAAATGCCAAGATTTTACACAAAAAATGGTGTCCAGACACTTAATCCCCAGACACTTCATCCCCAGACACTTCATCCCCAACGCTTCATCCTTAAAATGAAATTTTAACTATAAAAATTATGAAGCCAGCGAAAAATTTAATTGAAATTCAAATAATTATTTTCATATAAACATCACAATAAGTTTTACAATTAAAATACTTTAACTAATGTTGTAGAGGTTCAAATGACGTTGAAGTTAATAGCATGATTTAATATTATTAATGTATTTCAATATTTATTTTAATTGTAAAACTTATTGTGATGTTTATATGAAGATAATTATTTGAATTTCAGTTAAATTTTTCGCCGGCTTTATAATTTTTATAGTTAAAATTTCATTTTAAGGATGAAGCGTTGGGGATGAAGTGTCTGGGGATTAAGTGAACGGGAACCACAAAAAATAGTATCATTTCCTCACGAAAGTGGGAATTGAAGACTTTGAACTGTAATCGGATAAAATTCTCACCTTTTGACATCTATCTTTTCACCTCTCCGAATAGTCTCCTCTATGTTGTTCGTCAGCTGGATACAGCAGCGTTGAATATAGTGTTCCATCTGTAAAAATAACGAGTTACATACATATAGATAATAAAATATAAATAATAGAACATATATTTTCTTAAATATATAAGCAGTAAAGGTAATATTTCAGTTCCAGTTCGTCTTAAATATTTTACAGGAGAGTGCACTTGAAGTAGAGTTACAGTAGAGCAGATAAATTACAATTTCAAAAAATAAGCATCAGTATTATTAAAGATGTCAAGAACGTAAACATAAACATCTTGAATTTAAAATACAAAAATATTTACGCTCTCTGTTACTGTTACTAACTTTCTTAAAATATTTGATTTAAATAAAGAGTGAAAAAATATGAAGACAGTCATACTTTAGTAGATACCGTGGACTCATCACAACCACACAGCCATCCCCTCTTTTTAAATATAAATATCAATTCAAGCAAGCCTGTCTCTCACATCAACAGCTTCCAAGAGACTACACTTACAAAGAAGTGATACTAAATTACTAAATACACACAAGTTTTAAAAAACGCAAGAAAGCTCGGAAGTAAACAAATATGGAAAGAAATGATAATCTAATGCACCCGTCGCACAAAGACAAACTCTTTAGCCAACTTACTTTGCACCTGACTTGACAAATGATGAGCTCACCTGCTTCAACTTTCCCGTACTAAAGGTAGGTGTTAGTATGTGTCGAATTCTTTTCCATTGTGCGCCGGCAGTAAAGGGCAACATCGAACGAATTTCCTGTGGTGCAATCTCCATCTTTTCCTGAAAGTTTAAAAAGTCACGAAAGCATAAGTTAAATAAGGCATATATATATATATTGTCCATGCTTTGTATACCTATTTTATTTGCAAACACACTGAATTTCTAAGTGTGATTACAATATTTCTGTTTGAATGATGTCTCTTGTACACGTACTCCCAAGGGAAGATTATTTGCAGCGGTAAGTAACATTTAATTTTTTTTATTTCAAATTTAAATGGCACTGTATGACTTTAATAAACTTTCACTTTTTATACTCACAAATCGGTTTGTAAACTTGTTGAAATCTTTGACAAGAACTTGTTTTAGAATGTCTAGATCGGTGGTTACTAGCAGTGGCACGCGCCCAGAATACATGCTGAAATACAAATGTATTTCGCTACAAAAACATTTAAAGCAAAATACTAACGTTTAACACAGCGACAGGTAAAAAGAGGAAACCTTCATCAGTAACGAGAGTAAATAATAACAGGAGGTAGATGTGCAAAGTATCTCTAAGAAATATATGGTCAGAATAAAACAAAACTTTCTTCAATAGTTTATGTTTCAACGAAAAAACCAGTAAGAACTGGTCTTTAAAACGTACCCAAATGTGCGACCATATTTCTTCGACCATTTCTGAACAAATTGTTCGGCTCCCTGGAAAATGTTAAAAATATAGCTTTGAAGGAGACAATTTATTTAATAACGACACAAAGTGCGCCTTATCACTCCATATGTCATGTTACTAAACACAAACGTGGCATACTCACACAATTATCACAATTAAAGACAGGGAATTAGAGAATAAAGCCAGCTAACATATTCACTAGTTAGCTTTACCTCTGTAACCATCTGATAGTAGTTGCCAATGAAAGGTGAAGGTTTGGGTCCATCAACACCCAGAGACTTCCACACTCCGTAGGGCCAAATTCCGTATCTGAGACAGTCCACAGATACATTGGTCCATGTTGAGAATTTGTTTTCACTATTCTAAACAATCTGTTGGGTCTGTTTTCATTTGTAGAAAATAATTAGCACAAAAAAAGTTTCCCTCGTCCCATACCTGACAAAATAATGTGCACAAGAGTATTGCCTTGCTACTACTCTTAATCTCTCTTAATTTGTTTTGTCCATTTAGTGTAATAAGGTAAAATTTCAACATTAATACTTCGATACTCACAGGTAAAACAAGAAGCTTGCTAACAGGACCAGTACAAAGGATGTAGATAGGTCAATAAATGACAGAAAGTCCATCCTAGTCTCCGGATGCAGACTGATTTCTGAAGAATTCTAAGCCTTGCCACTATCACTACCACTGCCAATACAGCTGTGCGATCGCTTGGACGAAATGTTCTGACCCTGGTCCTTAATAGAAGATGTCATGTGTGTTTAAATAGAAGATGTCATGTGTATTTAAATAGAAGATGTCATGTGCACTTTAGTTGTCCGCACTTTCAATACACCGTATGAACAAGGGGAGGGAGGCAAATGATGTCAGAAACTAACACTAGTTCAAGACAATCGTACGAATACGATATTACGATATTAACGACTTATAGAGAAAGAGAGACACAGAAGAGAAAAGAGAAATAAAGATAAAACACATCTTTACCCGGGACAAAACATCTAAGTCTTCAGCGCAATATCTAAACTTAGAACAGGGTGAAAAGTTCAGTTGAGATTTGCGGTGAATGACATTGGAAGGACAGTGTGACATGCCGAGTATCGTCTCCTTAGAGTGTAAGAAGTCCGGGGAGGTCCCACAGATGGCGCTATATCACATCACATCCAGCTTTTATTCAACTCTGGCTTAACATCTTCCCGACCTCTGTATCACCTCTTCATCCACCTTCTAATGAGAAATAAATACTACAGAGAAGCTCTTTATAATCACATAAACCGGTCACGACTGCTGAAAGCATTTCACGCTGAGGTAGGCAACATGTCTGTAATATCTTCTGTCTAGAAATATTGTCGATGCTGTCGACACAGCACAAAAATTTTCCAGTCTACAAGTTGTGGTTCAAAGTTCTAGAAGTTTATTGAAACCACTGAAAATTATTTGCACGAAGCTCATCTGAGTACTTTCCGTAACTAGGGTCCACAGCACTTCTCACTGGTTGAAAGACAGGCTACGATAACAGTTCAACATTATATATATTACTCCGGGTCGTTTAGCAGGCAGTGTGTCATACTTATTAATAGCAACACGTAGTCAAGGGCAGGTAAGTAACAGTGCGAGGTGTCCTGTTAGCATCATGTGAGACACATCCGTTTCAGTGAAAACAGAAGACACGGAGAGATCGTGTTCATTGTAGTGTTCACGGAAACTTCAACGGTTGCTTGCATCATAAAAGGGTCTGATGGGTAAACATGGACAATCGTTAGTAATCGTCTTGTGTACAACAGTGCGATAGCTGTTTCTAGAAGGAATCAATTTTGAAATATTGAAGACAGAGATATAGAAATACAAAACATCTACAAAACACGCAGAAATAATAGACGACTTAAAATAGTTTGGCAATGATTCATGTCGGATGCAGGGACCCATTCCCGCCAGGTGGGTTGACAAGAAAAAGATTGCTGTGCTAAATCGAACCGGTGATCCTCACAGTCATCGCTCTGTCCTCTCGTCTGTCCGCTTCCCAGTTTCTAAGTTGATAACCATTGTGGACCATTCTGCAGTACATTAGAAACAAGATTGCCATGTTTTGTCTCTGTTTCAGCAATTTTTGAGTCGTATTTCATTAACCGAGAAGAAGTTTAGCAGATGACATGTAAGTCTTGTACAGTCTCACCAAGGAACACCTACATAAGATGGCTGTTGCATATTGCTTCTCTATTTCAGACATACACTAGCGCAAAAAAGAAACATACTTTCACAAAATTATACTGTGAAATTTTTCATCATTTTATTGTGATTTATGTGTTGTGCATTTGTTCATTACAAAATAAAAAAGAGTAACTAAAAGCCACAATAAAATAGAAAAGAGCATACATGTACACAAGTTATATCTAGGTATACCTCGACACACACACACATCCAATCATATGCAGCAATTTGACATGGGGTAATGAAGTCAAAGGTACTAAGTGAATACTAAAATAAAATAGACATGCAGGACATTGACATTGAAGGTTTTTGTACTACAATTAAAGTTATCTGCTTCATAGTTACTAATTTTTAGAGACTGCACCTTTACAGAAAGATAAAAATATGTTTACTTATGGGACATGGATTTATAGTCTACCTTGGCTAGTCTTATAAACGTTAAAATAATCATTTCCACTGCTTGTTGAATGACCCCGGATTTGCACTTTGATCACCAGGTCATTTCCGATCCAGAAGACGTTTTCCAGTTGCCTTTACCGAATGACAGGCTAAATGAATAAAGTAGTTAGTCCCTTGGTGTTCACTGCAGTGTGTTTCCCTGTAAGGCCTCATAACTGTGCCCTAAGCTATGTTGGCTGTGTCTCTCATTTCGCCACTGATGGCAATGACTTGGTCTGGGAGGTTAAAAAGTGAGCCAGGCTTGATCTTCAGGATTTCCTGTATACAAAGAGTTACAATAAATGTATATATTATCAAATGCAATCAGTAGCTATGGTAGCTCACTTCCTGATATTGTGAATTTTTACAGAAATATCAACTTGTCAAACAAATCTCTAAATACTATGGTCTATGTAAGTCTGTGTCTGAGCCAACTGTGGCTCTCAAAATATAAGAAAGATGAGGCTGAGGCTTTCTTGTGATCTCTGGTACCTTTCTGTTGCATCTCACCTGCAGGTCGTTTGTCTTGATAAACTTCACTCTCCTCAGCACATGCACCATCGCAATCTTCATCTGCAGCAGAGCCAGACGCATACCGATACACAGACGAGGTCCATACCCGAATGCCAAGAATGAGATGGGGTTAATATTGTCTTCCGAAAACCTGCTCAAGAAAATTTCCTCTTATTACTCAGCCTGTACAGAATCACTTCCATTGCATGGTCTTACATAGCCGACCTATAACCCTCATCCCGTGTTGACATCTAGGATGTCAAATTTAATTTAAATTATAATTTAAAGACAAAACTGAAACACTTTTGACTGTCATGTTAGGGAACTAGTTTTGAATGGTTGGCGGTCAGCATTACTGAGCTACATTTTAGAAACTAATCTTGACGATGATTTTAGTTTCCTAGCTGGCTCATCGGTGTGTCCAGTTCTTACCTTTCCTTGTTTAACATCTGTGTTTGAGTGAATTCTCCACAACAATATTTTTTTCTTACATCAGAAGCTTTATTTGCTATTTTTCTTTGAGTTTGTGCAGAGCTTTGTTTCAAATGATTTTTTTCTGTTGTTTGTGCCTTTTACCTTTGACTACAATCTGTTCTCTTCTATATAAAGCAGTTGCGCACTCTTTTTCAATGTCACGTTAATGTTCAACTGAAAACATCTGTTCGTTTTATTTTGATTCATCTCTGGCAAAGTACTAAGAACAAAACAAGTCGTCAATAAATCTCTCACCGTTCAGGTATGAACTTGTCAGGTTCAGGGAAGTACTCCGGGTCTTTCATCACATTGGCGATAGGAATCAAAACTCCAGCTCCCTTAGGGATTGTAATGCCTTTAATGGTGACCTCTTCAGATGCCATTCTGTTTGTTCTACAAATGTATAAAAAGTCAGAGTTTTAATAAAGACAGTTTCATTCGTCGTCATCACTGATAATATTGTCAACATCGTCTTCGTAACTATAAAGTTGATATCTTGTGGTGAATAGTTCAAACAAAGAACCAAGGGTGACGAGGTATCTAGGAGCAACACCAAACAACACATCATTGTGCTTATTGCCTTCGCCTATGTATCACCAAAATGACAGCAGAGATACACAAAGTTCTTACGAGTTGACGGAAGGATACATCCGCAGTGTCTCCTGGATGACGCAGTCCAGGTATTTCAACTTCGATACACCCTCATAGGTAGGTGTCTCCTGAGAAAGGTTAGCAAGGAAACAGGGTAGTGTCCTCTTTGGTACCAATGTCACTAAGACTCACTATGCTTCTACCCAAATTAGTAGCAGTACAGATTCTATTTACTCTGATTTCTTACATTTTATTGCTATCCATCCAATTGTTTCTTTCATCTTCTATCTCATCCAGCATATTTCCGATGATGAAAAGGAGATGAGGACAAGTACTATTGAGGGTACTACTAATACTTTGTTGTTATAATAGTATCATGAAAGAAAAACTCACATCACCAAGCTGTTGGTTGATTTCCCGCACCACCTTCTCCTGCACCTGTGGGTGCAGCGCCAGGGCAAAGGTCAGGTACTGCAGGGTGTTGGCCGTCATTTCGTGTCCAGCGGTCAACAAAATCATTGCTTCGGCGACCACCTCAACTTCTGATAAAACTGCAATAGAAATGGTCACCATCTTCTTCATGATGTACATTCATCACTGAGCTGACTCTAAGAATGGTTGAGTTTTGTATTAATTTAATTGTTTACAAAATGCGCAAGTCTCTGACAAAGGCATAATGAAATACTCCGATTTACTTCGATGATGCAAACTGTATTTAAAATGAATTGCTCAGCTGTGGGGAGATACAATTTATCTTGAGTTTAAAATATAATTTTCATTTTAATTTTGTATAAGTTATAATATTATAATGTGTCACGACCTTACATCGGACTTGCGCATTCTTTACGAAAAACGACACGAGATCACTTCCAGGTTGGGACGTCTGTTTAATATACACACAAACATAAAATACACAACTCTACCTCTCACTCGTCAAAACATCAATAATACATTGGTAACTAATCAGTCCGGTAATGGAGGTCGGAGCACCAATCTGGAACCTTGTCCAGAGTACAAAGGTCTCCCTGATAAAGAATATGAATACACTTACGTTACCGTCTGCCAGAATCACTTCAGTAAGCATCAAAATGTCCGACGTATCTCGGCGTCAGAAACACTCAGTCCGTCCACGGTGAGCGTGCAGGTACACCGACACACTCCCGCAACACATTAATACACACTCCAAGCTGCTACGTATTCCTCCAGGATATCCGTATCTGGCGCTCACACAATGCTACACCAGAAATACACACTCCACGCTGCTACGTATTCCGAACACTGGGTCCCGGAATATCACAATAAACACTCCAAGCTGCTACGAATTCCGAACACTGGGTCCCGGAATATCACGATACACACACTCCAAGCTGCTACGAATTCCGAACACTGGGTCCCGGAATATCACAATACACACTCCAAGACGTCGACGGACTGCACTCCGCTCTGGACGTCAGACTCAAGATGGAGTAGGCATAGGAAGGCTCTTGGGCCTTGCCGCTGTTAGTATCTTCTCTTGAAAACCTGGTCCACTTTAGTGGGTCCCCTCTCGAAGTTCCTGTAACTCGGTGGTTTATTTAATCTAATGAATTTATAACTTACATCTATCAGATAATTCCATAACGTTAAATAAATATCTTTACTGTTAGAAATTAAGTCACCACGTGATTAATTTAGAAATTCTACTTATATTTAAACTTTAACAAATATTTAATCTGTTACCTCGTCTAGGCAAGGAACTTAATTTCAACGATTCCCCGATTCTATAATCCAGACATTCAGTACAACCGACCGTCTAGGCGGTGGCGTTGGGAATCCTCAAAAACAGTTCACCCCGCCAGAACGCGCGGTGAACACTACTCACCCCTAGCCACGTGAGCCACGTGAGGCACGTGAATTACACCTCAACCGAGCTCTGTCACACTCTCCAAAAAAAACACACACTGGAGGCACGGACTGGTCCGTGACATAATGATTCGTGTAATTGTCTGACATACCCAAATAGTATGTGGCGTCAGTTACCAAATGAGCTGATCTGACTCACTGATAAAAACAAATGCATTTACCATTCATTTGGTCTTTTTCTGGACTCTGAGTTACCTCACAGCTCAGGAGTAGCTGAAGAAAGTCAGGTTTTCTCTGTACAACAAAATATGAAAGCGAGAATGCAAATGTAGGCCTTCATGCGAATATTCAGAAAACTACATTGATGTGTGTGAGTGTAGGGGGTGGAGTGGATGGGTGCATAATTTTTATGCGTGCTGGAATGTGTGAATATAGGTGTGTTCAAACTAGGTTTACCTACATAAGTAGATACACATGTACCCTGAAATACAAAAGACACAGTTGTTCTACACATACATTCATGTTTCCTTCCAGTTTTCGATCTTCTATAATGCGGTGAAGGTTTTCCCCGAATGACTTCCATCCTCTCGGTTGAAAGAAATTTGTAACCAGAAATCTTATAAAGGGTATCAGGAATGGAGCAGTCTCTGAAAAAAGTACAGTAAATATCAGTAAAATGACTCATAACACGAACTCACTTTTGTCCATAGCTCTTAGGATTAGTGCCGTTAACGTGATAAACTCTTATTCTTAAACTCATTGTTAGTGGGTTCTTAATAATTTAACAGAAATATAAAGAAAAAATACTTATATGACCATTATTAAGTTATAAATAAATTTTTTATCAAGTATTTTCCTCACTTGCAAGTGACATAAACAATCCTTTTTGGGTGAAAATTTCTTCCACAAGGCCCGCCGCATCTCTGACGAATGGATCGTTGAGATCTTTCTGAGAATTCACTTCTATCCCAAACCCTGTGCCCGCGATCACATCCATGGTGTAGCCCCTAAAGCATCTGGCACAAGATATTGAAATTATCTTACTTCGATTTAATATTTTAATTTGGAACAAGCAGGGTGTTTAATGACTGAAGTGACTTAGTATCCGGGTGTTTTCTCTCCTTGTTTAGCAGGATTATCTACCGACAATAATTTTAACAATATAAGCTACTAGTCAATGAAGCGTGTTGCATCTGTTAGTTAAAAATCTTATTTTCCCAAAGCTAGAGTTTTAGATACTTTCAAAGGAATGCTCACGTTGAGATTTCTACCATTCCTTAAGATAATTGAGAATCAAAGCCAAATGGGCATAGAAAGAATCCGATGTTTTCACTAAAACGTCCTGGTATGAAATCTCTACCTAGAGGAAGCCATTTGTTTAGCATTAAAATTAGATAAACAGACAAAATATATACTGAAAGGCTATAACCGAAAAAATACTTTTTGACATCAATCTTTTCGCCTTTACTAACAGCCTTCTCAATGTTTTTTGTGAGCTGGATGCTGCAGCGTTGAATATAGTTTTCCATCTGTAAAATGAAAAAATACAGAGAAAATATAGTGTGTGTGTATATATATATAAAGTATATTAAAGCACACAAATAATAAAATTCACAGTACACATAAATATAGATTAATATACATCTTTAGATAGATATCTCCAAATGAGTAAAGATAGATTAGATAGGTACATATGAGGAAGGGGTAGACAAGTGGTTAATTCATACGACTGTGAAGCAGATTATTTTTTACATTTGTCAACCTACTCTTCAGGAATCGGTTCCTGATTTATCTGGAAAAGTCAGGACGACTGAGGGACACGATTGGCTTCCTATTCCACATACCCATTACAGCCTCTAGGCTGTGTGGACCTCACAACACAACAGTTGTGAAGTCTGTTTATAATAGAATATCGTTTTTATCTCACAATTTTAAAATATTGCAAATTAAATTATGTCTCTTATGGAAGAGCATTGACCTGGTCTGGGGGTACGTGTGCTCTGCTAGGAAAATTACGGTGGAAGATCTCTACAGTGTACACTTACAATACTACATAAATCAATCAACAATAATGAAACAAGCTAAAGCTTACTTGGCACTTGCTCACCTGTTTCAACTTTGCCGTGTTAAAGGTAGGTGTGAGTATGTGTCGAATTCTCTTCCATTGTGCACCTGTAGAGAATGGCAACATCGACCCAACTTCCTCTGGAAAAATCTCAGCCCTTTCCTAAAAGTGTTCACAGTCAAAAACGCAAGAGAACACTTACTAAAGAAACAAAGTTCAGTTGTACTTCTGTGTACACTTTTTATTTGAAAATACACTATCTTTCGAGTGTAAATCAAAATGTAAAGGTAACAAACGTTTTGTTTCATTTGGTCACCAAGTCAATAGTTATCTGATGTGGAATCAAATAATCTTCTAAAGGATCTTGGGTCCTTTAGCGAGCTATGACAATAGGATACTCACAAATCTGTCTGTAAACTGGTTGAAATTTTTCACAAGAACTTCCTTGAGAATGTCAAGGTCCGTGGTCACCAGCATAGGCACACGTCCGGAATAGATGCTAAGATACAAATGGAAATATATAAAAAGAATGTTTAAAACATAATAATCAATACAAATGTAGAGAATGAACTGTAAAAAGAAAGGATAACTCCGTAATATTCCGAGGATATGTGATTGCTGAAGGTAAATGACCAAGCAATTAGGGAGAACGGCAACAAACCAAAACTTTACCAGATACCTAAAGCCTAAAAAAAAATATTAAAAAAAAGGAATGCTAGTAAGAACAGGGTTGTAAAACATACCCAAATGTGCGACCATATTTATTCGACCGCCTCTCAATAAATGGTTCGATTCCCTGAAAAAAGAATTTTTAATGTTCATTTACAAAATTTTACTAGACGCAATCAATTTAAACACGAGATAAATTTGTATCGTATCACTAAACAAAAACGATGAATACTCAGTTAATAACACATCAAAGAGAAAAGTTTACCTCTGTAGCCAGCTGATAGTGGTTGCCAATGAAAGGTGAAGGTTCGGGTCCATCCACACCCAGTGATTTCCACACTCCGTAGGGCCAAGTTCCGTAGGTGTGACGGACCAGAAATGCAATCGTTTGTGTTATTCTAAAACTTTTCTGGGTCTGTCTTCATTTTCGTTAATACTTAGTTAAAATATAAACAAAAACGTGATTCCCAACTGCCATACACAACCAACAGGAAAAAATGCAGTCAATCTTTTCTCTTTCTCTCATCGTTAATTTCCAAAAGCTAGTCATTTTTTCAAGAATTGGAAAAAGATTCAAAGTAACTGTTTCGATACTCACAGGTAGAACAAGAAGCCCGCTGTCAGGAGCAGCACAAAGGGTATGGACAAGGCGATGAAGGACAGAACGTCCATCCTAGTCTCAGTAAAAATGTCTTCTGTATAGACACTGACTTTGTATGAAAATGGCTGAACAGTAAAAACACTCTTAAAAAGTAAATATCGTCTGTACTAACGGTTTTGTAGCTCAGATCAGATTAGGGAGAATATTCTATGTGTGCTGTAGGTTTCCATACGTGCAGTGTGAACGACAAACACACTTGGAGTGCCTAGGGTACCCGGTACAACGTACAGCACGCTTTGCAGCGCATTGCACCAGCCGAAAGTGTGTGTGCAATGTTTGCCCTGATTTCGCAACCACCCGGATAGCTCTCCATCTTCTGCGTTGAAAATCGCTGAATCATTCTTCTAGTTTTAATATAAGGTGTTTTTTTAAAATTTGTCGTGCACTTGGGATCGAATAAAATGGGTTTACAAAAGAACGTTTCTTGATGATGATGATGATGATGATGATGATGAATTTGTAACACGATACAGCAGTACATTACACATTCAAATACATTACACATTCCGATGAAGTCAGATCTGTGTAGCATTATGTCTGTTACTAGTTACGACAGTTTCACAAACACTTTTTCCTGCAACATGCACATTGGATGCCGACATAATTTTACCTCTGGTTTCCGACTTTGCACAGCTGGATTCCAACATTCTTTCCCTACTTTTCATGCAGTAACGGTAGTTAGGGATATTTAGGAACGCATTCAAGTCTGATGTAGCTACGTTTGCCTGCGATTTCATAAAAACATTTACCAAGCACTTAGCAGACGACGCATTTTCATTTAAACACTGAGAGACCAAACCTCGGGGTGAAAATGTCGGGACAAGGTAATCTTATCCGATGTCTCGCGGGCATAGCATAGGAGGAGCACATGGCCCCGCGGGGAGGCGAGGTCAATTCACTTCCCGGCAACGGGACTGGGTCCCCGATATCCACAGCACCAAAGGTACAAAGAAAGAAGTTGGGCTCCTTGATACCAGACATACACAGGTGTCCTTCTTACCCGGTATACTGGGAGCCACGTGCCTTCGTTACATAGGATAGGGAACGGACAGCTAAGGATGGAAAAGGAAAAGTCAAATCATAACTCATAACTACAAACTGATCTTCTTTGTAGTAATACCTGATGGATTCCACTACAAACTGCTAGCAGCTAAACACAAATGTCCAAACGCTTGCATTGACCAGATGTCAGGGAGACGTCTATGAGAACTTACTCTGGCAAGAATGGCTGACACGGGAAGTGCTGAATAATAGCTCACAGAACTTAGTACTGCTGGAAAACCATTTAGGAGATTACTTTCACATCACATTAAGCATACGTCAAGGGTGATCATTATATGTGTGCTGTTCACAATCTTGAAGAATATCCTGCGGGAAACCCTCTACAACCACCAAACTCCCATGCCCATCGGACGAAGGCCGATTTTCAACCTTCGCTTGTCAGACGACGCATGTCAAATATCCTAATCTCTTGTAAGCTTATTGTAAAGTCTATATTATATTGTTCAAGATGTGTCAATGATACTGATGGCTGTGTCAGACAATGGAGTGCATTTCCCCCAGATGTCGGGTAAAGAGGGAAAAGGAGTGCTGAGTGTTACTCAAGATCTCTCAAAACCTTGCTGACCGACTGAAGATGGTATTTGTGCAAAAGAGGTTTGCACGTTCTTCTGTTCCTACATTCTCTTCTCTACCTCCGTGTTCTTCTGCGCCTGCCTCCTTCTGGGAAAACATTTCCCGTCTGGACTGTACAGTCCTACTACAACATGTTCGTGTATGCACTGTTTCTCATGCAGAATTTATAATTTTTTGCACAATATAGTTACACCTATTGGAATATCATTTTCCACTTGTTTCTCGTTCCTTCTCTTTACGAATCCTTCCATAAAAATCATTCACGTAATGCTGTTAAAACCTGTTATACTTATCCCCCCTGCACTTCCAGCGAAACTCGTTCGCTGAGTGCCTTAAGTTCATTGAGGACATGGCATGTATCTGCCTGTCAGGCAGCTGTAAGAGTGCTTGTCGGCGAACACTCACAGGTCGCAAGAAGGGGTGGGACGAGTTATTATCTCGGGTTACAACGAGTGACGCCGGTCGAAAATGGTGACAATGTCAAGGCCAGGTCGCCGTAACCGATTGACGGAGAGTACAGAGGACTGAAAAACCCTCAATCGGATGTTTTTGAATATTTATAACTAATAACCTTTAAAGACAACCAACTGTTATACACCGCTTTAAAGAGCATTTTCAAACATTTACGTGGTGTAACTTTTAAGAATTATAAGTTTTGTTTTTTTCTACTTAATGAAAAGGAAAGATTATAGCTGTATGGGACAGGGAGAAAACAGGGAAAGTAGGTGAAAAAATCGAAAATTATCTAAAAAATTATTTCTACATTAAATGCAAACATATAATGGCAAAACACATATATTTTATAAGAATAGACATTAGGTTTTAAATATTACTGACTATTTTCTTGTAATTCGCAGTTGTTTGAGTACAAATCCATGTCGAATAATGTAACCCACAACTTCCGCAAAATGGCGCTTGGTCAACGAAAACTTGCCTATTTTCAAACATAACAAAGTACCTGATTGGTTGGCATCAGCTGTTAAAGGGAAGTAGTCCATGCTAGAACAAATCCTGAATGTACTATGAGTTTTTTCCCTTCTATTTTTTTAAGCATTGCGTGAAGTGTCGTATGCCCCTGCCCTAGTAGGACACACCTCACACGACCGCACTGCTCTTCAACTTTCTCAAACCACCATGCAGTCATCTTGTGTCATACAAACTAGCATAAAATATAAACAAGATTGACAACTCTCTCCTCAGTAATGACATAAAAGAACTAAAGCAGTTCAAGAAAACAACATTCAGTGTTATCGGTTTATTGGAAATTCAGAAGACAGTGGCAGGACATTCCAAATTCTTAGACAGTATTGCCTAACGACTATCAAGATGGCGGTTTCTGAGCTGTCAGAAGATTTAGCCAGGTTCTGTACCTTGGATTTAAATGACTTGGAAGAGAGGAAACAATTTTTTTTAAATTTCCCTTGCCCCTCAGGATAAAAACTGCAAGTAACAAATAACAATCCATACAAATCTGTATCGAGTAACTATAGGCACCAGGGATCTGTAGTAACACATTGAAAGATGGTTATATTTTTCATTCAGCAGGTAAATTACATGAAAGGCTTAGATAAAACAAAGTTACTAAGCTTGATATTTCTGCTCGCGCTTTTTCCGTTCATTGTTTTTGTTACAGTTTTGTTTACTTAAAATCCCTATAACTTTTATATTGACATGTGATACAGGCCTAAAATTTGAATGAAGTTTTCTTCATACATATGTAAACATTTCAGTGAGAGCTTTTTTAAAAAATATTTAGTGGTTAGTAGTTACTAAGCTTTCACTTTGTTTTCCTTCAGCTTTTCAGTTTCTTGTTTTAGTAAGCTTGTTTAGTTCAAAGCTATAAACTTTATATTGGCATGTGATACAGGCCTAAAATTGGGTTGAAGTTTTCTTTATTCATATTTAAACATTTCTATGAGAGCTTTTAAAAAAATATTGAGTAGTTTAGAAGTTACTAAGCTTTAAGTTTTTCTTTCCGCGATTTCTCAGTTCCTTGTTTTGGTTAGAGACTGTTTACTTCAAAAGCTAACTCCTTCTTTGTGACAAGAGATATAGATCTGCAATTTGGTTGAGCTTTTCTTCATACAAATTTAAACATTTCTGTGATAGATTTTTAAAAATTACTTAGTAGTTTGGTAGTTATACCGTTTTACATCAAAATTTCTTAAAATTTAACACACTTTTTTTACAAAAAAAAATTATAAAAAAAAAAAACTAAGAGGAATTCGCAAATTCTTTATCATAGAAATGTAGATCTGTCTTTTAGGTAACTATTTCAAAAAGAATTTTGAGTCTACTCACAAAATTGAAGAAGTTTTTAGCTTTTAAAATTGTTTGTTTTGGCGCCATTTTGGATTGTTTCCATGGCAACCGATAGCGCGACGAGTGCAGTAAAACCATTTTTTGAAACTTCATTCAAGGGCTAAATAGCTGATACAAAAAAATCCGCGCTATCCCGTGAAACAAAAAAATTTTTTCGACCGGTGTCTAACCTTAAATTCATTTCAAATGCATATATTCAAACTGAGAACGATTCAGCAGATTACAGATGTATTTCATGATTAAAGACCATTTTATAACGACGCTGATCGTCATCCAAGTTTCACGTATTATCAACATATTATCTGGCTAGTTCCAAGTTTCTCTCTTTTGCAAGAAAAGTGGAATAGTAAGCAAATTTGCAATACAATGTAGTAGTGCAATCCCATTCCCTTTCTTACCACTGTTTAACCAAAACTCTATATCACCACAAACATATCTAATACCGACATTATTGTACAGCTGAATTCTCCAGGTCACATCTCGATTCCGACCACGACTAACAGCTGGACTCCGATAACATTTCTCTGTTTCTTACTCTGTGTGTGTTGTTTGTGTGAAAACCTTCTATTCAAGTGTTGTCACAGAATTTAGCTACCGATTAAACAAGAACAAAAACACAGTAAAGAGTTTGTCTGATTTTGAGACTATAAACATTTATAGATGAAGAAAATGTAGAATTTCTTCTCGTCTAAAATAATAATAATTGTACTAGTTGCACCTATTATATCAATATTGTACTTTTTCCACATCTTGTGGACCATTGCTTACTGTTTTGGAAACGAGTGTGTCATGTTTCTGTGTTTTAGAAATTTCTGTGCTGTATCTCCTACCCCGGGTGTTGTTCCGATGACGACGCACATATGACATGATCAATCTCACCCAGAAACTCCTACACACGATGGATCTAGCAAATTTTTTCTCTTTTATTCATAAAAAAGTGCAAAAAACCGAAAACATACTGAAGCAGAAGTCAACAGAAGTTAATGGAACCCGGTAAGGGGAAAAAAAAAAAAAAAAAACAAAAAACTCAGTGCAAGGGAAGTAACTCTCACCTTGTAGCAGACGACAACAATAGATTGGTCTACGATGTCAGACACTACACTAACCCAATTTTGTATCTGTTCTTCGCCCAAATTTGAAGGGGTCCTCCTAACTTTTATTGCGTACTGTACGCAATTTTTTTCGTATGTGTGTGTTCGGTGTATGTTTGTATTAAAATGATGCTTTCACATGCACGTATAATGTTATTTTACATGAAGTTTGTGTATTTGTGAATTATAAAGCAGAAAATAAGCAAGAAACATGAACAGTATATTAAAATTACTCGAACAATGGTGTTAATACATATACATGTTTATTTGACAACTACTTACATATTTACATAGAGAGAGAGAACCATTGTTTATGCATACATACAGACTTGGGCATCGGTATATAGGCACGCACAGGCATGCGCACACTCACACGCACGCACACACAGACATTTTATTGTTCTTATTTGTAACGAGATGTTTGTTGAGATGCTATTTTTAAATACATGAAGTGCGTAAACTTCTGTGATTATTACAACAAAAGGCATCTGTATTATAATCACCCATTGAGAGAGACTGAGCCTTGACGATTGTGTCAATAGTACTTGCGCTTACATGACAGAGAATGTGAGTCTCGGTTAGGTAGTCTTAGAAACGTAAATAAGGCAATAAACACAATCCTCATTAAACGCCTTCCGATCACCAGGTAAGCACATAAAATCTGTAAATACATATCATAAATATTAACGAAATGTAAATCATTTTAGCCTCAAATTTCACAACGTTATCACAGAAGAAGTCTTTCAGTAGGTTGTTGCTGTTGTTGTTATCTATTCATAACTGCTAGTACCGTATTACAGGCTAGGAGAAATACTTTTTGAAAGTTATTAATCCCGTAATATCAGTAGCAGAGCGTGGACTTGTTAGTGCCCGTTACTGTGCTTTAACCTGTCGCAGCTACGTCTCGCATTACAGCTTTGATGGCAATCACTCGGTCTGGGATGCTAAGAATAGAGCCAGGCTTGATCTTGAACACATCCTGTAAATAGGTACAAAACGTAATGCAAACAAATTTATAAATACGATATCGAAAACGATCAAGAATAGGATTACTTCACATCCTTTTGCCTATCATTAAAAGTAAAAACTTACAATTCTACATTACCTATTGTGAATATTTATTGTATGTAGATATACCCTTTATACCTTATCTTTTAATGCATCATTATGCTATTATTTCTAAGCCAGGTGATGATGTATGGCGGTGGCTTGTTATCTCACCTGTATGTCGTCTGTCTTCACAAACTTGACTCTCCTCAGCACGTGCACCATGGACATCTTCATCTCCAGCTGAGCCAGACGCATGCCGATACACAGACGAGGACCAAACCCGAATGCCAAGAAGGAGATGGGGTTAATGCTGCCTTCGTAAAACCTGTGCAAAAATGTTTTTACTCCTCATCACACAGAGGTATACTTGTTTGTGTGTGTAGACAATGTCTCGATATTACCACCATACTAAGTTTCAAAATAATACCTCTAGTTATGTTGGTTGGCCACTCATTTGTATTTTGTGTGTGTGTGTGTGTGTGTGTGTGTGTGTGTGTGTGTGTGTGTGTGTGTGTGTGTGTGTGTGTGTGTGTGGCATGCTTGCAATAAAGTAAATTTTGTACAAAGCTTGATTCTTAGCCTATGACTTGTACACAGTTGCACTACAATTTAATGTTAACCTTTTAAACTTGCAAGTCTCACCGTTCAGGTATGAATTTGTCAGGCTCAGGGAAGTACTCCGGGTCTCTCATCACATTGGCGATAGGAACCAAAACTCCAGCGCCCTTAGGAATCGTAATGCCTTTAATGGTGACCTCTTCAGATGCCACTCTGTTTACTCTATCAAAAATCACATTATCACAGGTAATAAGTTTGTAACCGATAAAGTACGAATATTTGCACAGTACTTATAATAATATCAAAATATACCATTGCTCATCAAACCAATTCGTCAAAATACAAAGTAGATTAGGTGCCTTGGAATAAATTGTAAAAAATGATCGTATGTTACGGCTTTTAGAACATTCATTGACAACATTGTCCTTTTTAAAGCATAACACCAAAAAAAAGTATTCTTACGCGTTGACGGGATTATACATCCGCTGTGTCTCTTGGATGACGCTGTCCAAGTATTTTAACTTGGAAACACCCTCGTAAGTAGGTATCTCCTGATTAAAGATAGAATGCACTTATGCCAACAATAACGTCTTCTTTTCTTATTTAAATCAATGATTTTTCTTATACATTAGACTTTATTTTATATCTATTCTTTCAAGTGGATCATTTTTGTTTTCATTTTTGACTTTTTCCTTTTACCTTAATCATCGTGATGGGTGCTAAGGACATCCACAGTGAGAATAACAAGTGTCTATAACATAAAAATAAGGTTAAATCATTTATTAGATATCACGAGTAAACAACTCACATCGCCAAGCTGTTCCTTGATTTCACACACAATCTTGTCCTGTACCTCCGGGTGCAGCGCCAGGCAGTAGGCCATGTACTGCAGGGTGGATGCTGTCGTTTCGTACCCAGCGACGAAGAATATGAGTGCCTGGGCGATTACCTCAACTTTTGACAAAACTGCAATAGAAAAGATCGACACCTTCTTAATGATTTCTAGATGTTACTAAATGTTATATTGTAACACACATCTGAGTGTTTTCACAAAAGAATTAATTGGTGCAATTCGCTTGTATAAAAATTAAATTGCAATAAGATCAAAGCTAACTCCATGTTTGCTTAAGTCAATACAAGAAGCCAAAGCCGGTTTTTTTCAAGTTTACATAAACCCATGCCCCATCTCTCTCTCTCTCTTCCTCTCTCTTCACCATTCCGTTACTGAATTTGCTGACAGTCATAAAAACAAATTATTTACCATTCATTTGATCTGTTCCTGAGGTCTGATTTTCTTCACAACTCAGCAGTGACTGGAGAAAGTCAGGTTTTCTCTGTAAAACAACATACAATATTTGTGAGAATAACTGACAACCCATCAATCATGTAGATCAGTTATAATAAAATAAGATTAATAATGTCTCCATTGTATACAAAGATCGCCACAACTTTGGTGTTCATGTAATTTTTTTAATTACTCATGTGTAAATAATTCATAAATAATTCACATGTGTGTATAAGAGAGAGATCATTCGAATTCGAGGGTTCGATCTTTCCAATGTGCAGGAGTAGGTGCAAATGTAGATGCGTGTTTGATCTACATTTCTAAAGTACGTAGGTACACATCTACATAAACATACACGCTGACATACAGGACTTCCAGCTGTCCCATACATACATTTCCATTTCCATCCAGTTTTCGTTCTTCTTTAATGCGTTGAATGCTTTTCACGAATGTCTTGAATCCGTTTGGTTGAAACAAGTTTTTAACCAAAACTTTTATAAACGGCAGCAGAAATGGAAAGCATTCTGAAAAAGAAATTTAATAACATTGTATTTATAATACAGATACAATAATAATACAAACCCTCTCCTGGTTATAGCTCTTACAATGTCTTCCTGGATAAATTCCTATTACAAAATCATTACAATTAAAACTCTAACTTTTGTAAAATTAAGAAAAGAGAGAGGGAGAGAGAGAGAAATCCAACCAGTTTTTTGTTGAATGCTTGATTAATTATTAAATATTATAAAGCAATTTTTTCAAGGTACGTGTCATTTTTTCTTACTTGCAAGTACGACTAAATATTTATCTTGAGTGCCAATGTCTGACAAGAAGCCCGCTGCATCTCTGACGAATGGATGGTCGAGGTCCTTCTGAGAATTTACTTCTATACCAAACGCCGTGCCCGCTATCACATCCATGGTATAGCCCCCAAAGACTCTGGCAAAAAGTGTGGAAACTGTTTCTTAGTGGTGTGTAACATTGGTTACAAACAGGCAAAAAGGGAAGGGTGGAAATCAAGCAGTACTGTGTACTCAAACGTTCAATAAATGTTAAAAATTGTTAGTAGCTTAAGCTGCATGCACTAGATCTTAGTGATATTTTGTATCAAACAACTAGGTTTTCCAAAATGCCACGATTCTGCAAAGAATTGGTGTCATTTGCTCACAGTATGGTGACTTGAGATGTACGTAAAAGGACTACGTGCTATACACATGTTTTTGTATGAAAAATGTTTAGAGAGCCATTGGATTCGCAGTAAAAAGACAAAATACAATAAAAACCTCATGAAATCCTATAAAAGCATCAAGTTCTCACCTTTTGACATCTATCCTTTCACCTCTTTGAACAATCTCCTCGATGTTCTTGGTCAGCTGGATGCAGCAACGTTGAATATAGTGTTCCATCTGTTGCAAACAATTGTAATGTATGTAATGTATGTATCTAAATATGTAGAACATAGTTATAGAACTCTTTGAACAGGATCTTTCATCAGTAAAGGCATTATCTAGTGAACAAGGAAAGTAAACAACAATAGCAAACAACGTATATTTCTTCGTGTTTTAAATGTACGATCTTGATTTTATAGGGCTCTTGAGATTTGTTAAAGGCTCTCGATCATTACTTTCTTCTTGATGAATCTGCCTTGCTGTAACTCTATGTCGGTGATGTGTTAAGTTGTCAAGCTTCTATTTTCATCAATAAATACTTGTACCAGGGAAAATAAAACTGTGAATGGTGTTTGTTTGGTAATGCCCTCGACTGTGGACCAGAAGCTCGCTCTTGAAGATTCGTTGGGATCTGTGACTGTGAAAACACTTCCTGCCCACCTAGCAGTTCCTATGTAGAAATAGGTATCTGAGTTGACAGAGGAGGCTAGAAGCGTGCAATGTAAGTATTGGCTCCATATTACACATCTCGTGGTCAAGGAACGGTCGAGAAAAACCGTAAACCTTCTAGACTATAGGACCCAACACAACAGTGGCAATCTCAACAAAAACTACGCCAAACTGTATTTTAAACAGATACAAAATGAAAATGCTCTGGAAAGAAACGCGGGTTTTTATTTTTAAGTAAATGAAGAATCTTGTTTGCTTCTCATGTCAATTTGTTTTAGAAATCACTAAGCTAAATAACTGGAAAATGGAAAAAAAACAGTCATACTTCAGTAGATACTGCGGCTAGTCACAACCAAAGCAAAAACATCCATAACCATCCCCTCTTTTTAATGATAAATGTTAATTTGAGTACTTGTGTCTCTCACAGCAAAAGTTCCACAAATACTACACTTAAACAGAAGGAAAACTGAATTACTAAATACAAATTGAAGTAAAATTAACGCAAAGAACCTAAGATATAAAAAGACATGGAAAAAATGAGAATCTAATGTGAAAAAAACCAAACGCTGACACCTTATAAACAGAACGAAGAAAGAAATTCTTCACTCGACTAACAGTGTCAGCAGTTCAGTGGGACCTTTCCAACAGAGCGAAGAAAGAAATCCAAATCCAGGACACTCAGTAAACAAAGCAAGAGACATCTACCAATTCTAGACTCGACTAACAGGGTGTCAGCAGTTGGGTGAGATAAGCAGTGGGTACCCACTACACTAACCTATCTCTGCATACAATCAGTCAGTTGGACAAGTGTACGAGCTATACACCCATTGTACAAAGACAAAGTCTGTAGCCAGCTTACTTTGCATCTTAATTGAAATATCATGCTCTCACCTGCTTCAACTTTCCCGTACTAAAGGTAGGTGTGAGTATGTGTCGAACTCTTTTCCACTGTGCTCCGAGAGCAAAGGGCAACATCGAGCGAACTTCCTCTGGATAAATCTCAAAACCGTCCTGAAAAATGAAAGGGAAAGAAAAAACGATAATTTAATAATGCATATAGTCTGTTGACACCTTGGTATACCTGTGTTATTTGAGCGCGCGCACACACACACACTACCCTTCTGTAATTATAATATATATTCTCTTTCAATTAACGAAGCCTCTTGTTCACTGCTAAAGAAAATTTTTAACAGTAACATATGATTACCTACAATCATACAGTTAATAATTTCATTAATTTAAAATTAAGTAATCCTATAAGTGGCGTTATATAATAAACTATAACTTTGTATACTCACAAATCGGTCTGCAAACTTGTTGAAATCTTTGACAAGAACTTCTTTTAGAATATCCAGGTCTGTGGTTACCAGCATCGGAAAACGTCCAGAATACATGCTGAAATACACATTGATATCGCTACAAAAAATCTTTTAAAAAAGATAATTCACAGCAAGAGTTCAAGAGAGAGTGAGTCAGTCATCGGTGTATATCATGACAGGAGGTAGATGTGCAAGGAACCTCAAAGACACAAATCATTGATATTTTAGGTCTTAAATGCATATATTTAAAAGGACCAACCAGCAAGACCTGGTTTTTAAAACGTACCCAAATGTGCGACCATATTTCTTCGACAACTTCTGAATAAATGGTTCGACTCCCTGAAAAATTAAAAAGAAATTTCGGAAAACTTTAAAGAAGACAGTTTATTTAATAACGACACAAAGTGCGCCTTATCATTTTATATGTCATGTTACTAAGCACAAACGTGGCCTACTCACATCATTATCACAATTAAAGACAGGGAATTAGAGAATAAAACCATCTAACATTGTGACTAGTAAGCTTTACCTCTGTAGTCATCTGATAGTGGTTGCCAATGAAAGGTGAAGGTTTGGGTCCATCAACACCCAGAGACTTCCACACTCCGTAGGGCCATATTCCGTATCTGCGACAGTCCACACATACAATGGTCATACAATGGTCAATGGTCAAAGCTTATTCTCCTCCTCATTTTTCTTTATATCTCTCTGTTTTTTTTTTTACTTAATTTTTTCTACTTCGCATAAAAAGTTAAAACTTCAACGCTTCTGCTTCGATACTCACAGGTAGAACAAGAAGCCTGCTAACAGGAGCAGCACAAGGGACACGGGTAGGTCAATGAGAGACAGAAGCTCCATCCTAGTCTCTGAAGACTGCGAAGAAAAAACTTTTTCTGTACAGACACGCACTTCTGAAGACAACTGACCGGAGCTCAACAGCCTCAGCACTGTTACAGCTGTAGGATCGCTTTGTCGAAATTTTTCGATTCTTGAATTATATAGATAGTGGCGTGCACTGTAGCTCTCAGTACTTTTAGTACATTGCATGTACTCTGGACTCTGAGTACTTTCAGTGCACCGTCACGACCACAACGCGTTCCATCAGGGCATAGCTCTGACCTGAAAGTCTGAATGTACCCGATGGTTATCTTGATTTATCAACAGCCAGTATTTGTTCTCAACCTTCTGTATTTACATTTCATGCCGATCGTGTACGTTAAATATCTCTGTTGATAACTTTTTAATACACAATCGCGAATGCAAGCGCTCAAACTGAAAGGTATTTAACAGGGATTTGTTTCGTGATCTAAGACCAAATATAAAACAATTTGTCTTAATTATAACGAAGCTGATGATGATCATGTTTGACATATTACCTACGTGGCAATTCTCTGGTTAGTTTGAAGCGTCTCAAAGCAAGTTTGCAATATGATATAGCAATGCATTCCGTGAACTCAAACCTGTGCAAACATATCACTTTCTTAATTTCATTCTTTAAACAAAACTCTATTTTACCACAAGCACATCCAATACCGACATCATCCTACGGCTGAGTTCTCCTGTTCACATCTAGATTCCGACCACATTTTAACGGCTGGACTCCGATAACATTTCAGTATTTCTTACTCTGTGTTTGTATATTGTTTGTATGTGGGGACTCATTCCACCATTTCACAGACATTAGCTACAGATTAAACTGTATTGTAAACACAGTGAGGAGACTTTGAGACAAAGTTAACTCAAGAACAATGGGGAAGCACTTTTCGTCTAGATAAATGAGATGACTTATTGCAGGACTCGAAGCATGTTTTTCTTTCTCCATATCTATGATATCAAGTGCATGCTCCTTATGCTAATAATACTGCACATGTAAACTACTATCCTTTGAGATGACTCAGAGTATGTTGGTACATTTGCCTGCACATTAGAAAGCATCTGGAGTGCTTTCAGTTCATATAGGGCATGATATTAGACCTCGGTAGCCAGCTTGTTTGAACGCGTCTGTGTACAATGTGCAAGTGTTAAGATTAGTGTATGAGGGTCTGTCCGGTTTGGAGTATAAATGTGTTGTGAAGACTCAAAATTCTTTATTCTGTCAATCTCTAAGAGGTATTGAGACATTAAAAATATTCACACACATTCCTATCTCTATATTTACCATATATCAAAAAAGCAAATAAAAACAAAAGCAAGCAACAATTCTTTCCTTCTTCTACCCTCTTCATGTATAGTGAGAAAAAAGCACTACAGAGAAGACCTTTATTATTACATAAACGCTGAGGTATGCTACATGTCTGTAATATCTTCTGTCTAGAAATGTGGATGCTGTGGACACAGCACAAACTTTTCCCACGCTACACGTAGTGCACCAAAGTTCTAGAAGTTTACTGAAAGCACTGCAGATTATTTGCATAAAACGCATCTGAGTACTTTCAGTACCTACAGGACATAGCACTTCACATTGGTTGACAGACATGCTAAGATAACAGTTTGTCAACATTAGATTACGAGGGGTTATTTCGGGTACAGTGTTACACTTATCAAGCGTGGACAGGTAGTCAGTCAGGTAAGAAACAATCTTGTAGCATCATGTGAGACAGATCGGTTTCAGTGAAAACAGGAAAACGCTTGCAGTTCGAATCATATTCACTGGAGTATTCACACAAACTTCAACGGTTGCTTTGCATTAGAAAATGGTCTGATGGTTAAACACGCGTTAGTAATCGGTTTCTGTAAAACAGTGCAATGTCTATGTTTCTAGAAGGAGTCCATTTTGAAACAGAGAATACAGAGATATGAAATACAAAACTTCTACAAAACGTGTAGAAATAACACATATCAATAAAACTACCTTTTCTAGACGATTTGAAATAAATTGTTAATGATTCATGTCGGGTGCAGGTACCCATTCCCGCCAGGTGGGCTGACAAGAAAAAGTTTGCTGCGCTAAATCGAACCGGTGGACCTCATAGTCATCGCTCTGTCCACTCGTATGTCAGCTCGTCTGTCCGCTTCCCAGTTTCTAAGTTGATAACCACACTTTGTGGACCATTGTGCGGTACATTAGAAACAAGACTGCTATGTTTTGTCTCTGTTTCAGTAATTTTGAGTCGTATGTCATTATCCGAGAAGAAGTTTAGCAGATGATACATGTAAGTATTGTACACTCTTTCTCACTAAGGAACACCTATACAAGATGGATGTTGCCTATCGCCTCTCTATTTCAGACATACACTAACACAAAACAGACAGAAACATACTTTTGTAAAAGTATACTATGAAATGTTGCATTATTTTATTGTGATTTTTATGCTGTGCACTTGTTTATAAGAAACCAAAAAAAGAGTAACTAAGAGGCACAATAAAATCGAAAAGTGCATACACAATTTATATGTAGGTAAACCTTAACACACACTCATCAGTTAAGCAAATTATGTTTTATTTTTTACACGTACTAAAACATTCATAAGAAAAATCCCATTAAAAGTCTTCTTAAAAAATATACAAAATACCTAACATTTGCTGGAAAGTGTCCTGCCGATCACGAAAGCTGTAACTCGTAATTAACAGATGTGTGTGTGGTTTTCGTCAATACGTATACTGTTATTTTGTATGTATTTCATTTTTCGAGTACTTGCGAATCATGGAATAAAAATCTGTAAAATAAGCAATTGGGTGGTGGTGGTGGTGGTTTCCTAGCTGTTATTATCGTGTTACAGGCTAGGAGAAATACTTCTAAAAGTCAGTATCTGTTGCATTGTGTTTCCTTGCTGGGCCCTTGACTGTGTCTAACCTGTGGCAGCTATGTCTCGCATGACAGCTTTGATGGCAATCACTCGGTCTGGAATGGTCAGATCATAGCCAGGCTTCATCTTCAGACTTTCCTGTAAACACGTACAAAACGTGATGCACAACACATTTATAAATACGACATCAAAAGCTATCAGAAATAGAGTTACCTCATATCTTTTTTCTTATCATTTGAAGTCTACTATTTTCAAAACTTACAATTTTATATTGCCATGTGTTTATCTTTCTAATGTATGTAGATCTACTCTGTAAGCTTTATCTTTCAAAATTTTATTTCTTTATTTTTTAAGCCACTTTTATGGCGTTGACTGTGTACAAAAGATGCATGGCGGTGGTTTGTTATCTCACCTGTAGGTCGTCTGTCTTCACAAACTTCACTCTCCTCAGCACGTGCACCATGGCCATCTTCACCTCCAGCAGAGACAGACGCATGCCAAGACACAGACGAGGACCAAACCCAAATGCCAAGAAGGAGATGGGATCGACGCTGCCTTCGTAAAACCTGTGCAAAAATGTCTTCACTCCTCATCACATAGAGGTATTCTTGTTTGTGTGTTTGTAGACAAAAAACTACGCCTTTGAGTTCCTGGAAATAAACACTATACTAACATTAAAAATAAAATTCTCAGTTTTTGTAGCGTGCGCGTGTGTGTGTCTGTACCTGTTGATGTGTGTTTTTCATGCTTACCATATCTGAATGGATTGTTTACAAACCTATTCATTATAATTTTGATTAAGTCTTTGTATTAACCTCGTATCGCTCACCGCTCAGGTATGAAGTTGTCAGGGTCAGGGAAGTACTCCGGGTCTCTCATCACGTTGGCGATAGGAATCATAACTCCAGCTCCCTTAGGGATTGTAACGCCTTTGATAGTGACCTCTTCAGATGCCATCCTGTCAGTGCTATAAAAATTCAGATCATTATGAGTAAGAGTTTTATAGCCAATAAGGTATGGACAGTTGAGTCGTGCACAGTACTGAGAATATTATCAAAATATTCCTTAATTCATATCTACAAAGTAGATTAGACGTCTTTGAGTAAATTGTCAAACAAAATTGATGCGATGAGTGAAGGTAATTAAAATATAACATCATGCCAACATTTTACTCGTCTTCTGCGTCTGTCTGTTACCAAACAATCACACTTACAAGTAGAAGGGAGGATACAGCCGCAATGTCTCGTGGATGGCGCTGTCCAGGTATTTCAACTTCAAAATCCCATCGTGATCAGGTATCTCCTGATTAAACATAGAATCAATTTATGACTACAATGGCTTTTTTTTTCTTAGTCAAATCCAAGCTTTCTCTTATATGTTACACTACATTTCATCTCTCTTCTTTCAAGTGGATGATTTTTGTTTCATTTTCTATTTTTTCCTGGTATCGTAAACATCATGATGGGTGCTACAGACATCAAAGGTAAACATGACAAGTGTGTATAACATGAACAAGAGGTGAAGTCAATGGTAATAGCAAAAATTCAACAATGAAACAAAACAAAAAAAAAAAACTCACATCGCCAAGCCTGTCCTTGATTTCCCTCACAATCTTCTCCTGTACCTCCGGGTGCAGCGCCAGGAGGTAGGCCATGAACTGCAGGGTGGATGCTGTTGATTCGTAGCCAGCGATGAAAAAAACTGATGCTTGTGCGATGAGTTCAACACTTGACAAAACTGCAATAACAGATGGTCGGCATATTCTTTATGATTTACAGTTATAACTGAATGCTATATTTTAATACACATTTAAAAAACATTTGTACATAAATGACGTGTCCGACCGAGATACAGTTGAATGTTTTAATGTTTTGTATATAATATAAATTGTTATCAGATCAAAACATATACCATATTGCTGGAGTCGGTATAAGATATCTGGCCTTGCGTGGTTATTTCATGTTTATATATTCTCCCTCCCTCTCTCTCTCTCTCCCCGCCATTCCGAGTCAGTTACTTAATCTGTTTCAGTCATAAAGACAAAACCCTTTACCATTCATTCGATCTTTGTTTGGACTTTGGTTTTCTTCGCAGCTCAGCATTAACTGGAGAAAGTCAGGTTTCTTCTGTGCAGCAAAAAAAAATATTATTTGTGAAAATATTTGAAATCCTATATATTATTTTGTAATGAAACTGTATTGATGCTTTCTCTGTTCATTAAACGTGTCACACCTTGAAGGTTTTTTTATTTCTGCGAGCGCGCATGTGTGTGTGTAGAAGAGAATACTGTTGTCACTGTTGTCCAATACATACATTTCTATTTTCCTCCAGTTGTCTTTCTTCTTTAATGCGCTCAACGTTTCTTATGAATGACTTGTATCCTCTTGGTTGAAAGAAATGTCTAACCAGAAAATTTATAAACGGAACCAGAACTGGAATGGCCTCTGAAAAAAATTTATAACAGTAAATTAACAATGAAATACAATAATAATACAACCTCATTCTTGGTTGTAGCTCTTAGGATGTGTTCATGGGTTAGCTCTCTTTATTAAATCAGCATAAGACCCAATTATTGAAAACAAGAGTCATTTTTCTTACTTGAAAGTAAGAGCAAAAAATCCCCTTGGGAGAGGATGTCTGTCAAAAATGTCCCTGCATCTCTGACGAATGGATGGTCGAGGTCTTTCTGAGAATTCACTTCCACACCAAACGCCGTGCCGGCGATCACGTCCATGGTGTAGCCACCACAGACTCTGGCAAACAAAAGGAAACGGTTTCTCAGGTGTGTAACACAGGTTACAATGGGCACAGTGCAAGGTGTCGAAATCAGGAGGAACTGAGTACTCGCCGCTCTACAAATAATTGACAAGTTTTAGCAATGTTAGTAAGTGAAGTAAGTACACTTGATTTACACTTCTTCGATAGCGATCTTCCGCTTCAAACAACTCTGTCTTTGTTGCTTTAAAAGAAATGCCAAGATTTTACACAAAAAAATAGTATCATTTCCTCACGAAAGTGGGAATTGAAGGACTTTGATCTATAGACATAATTATTTGGTTAAAAAAGATTTGGGGAGACATTAGATTCGCAGGAAAAGAAAACAAACAAACAAAAAAAATCTCATGAATAACTGTAATCGGATAAAATTCTCACCTTTTGACATCTATCTTTTCACCTCTCCGAATAGCCTCCTCTATGTTGTTCGTCAGCTGGATGCAGCAGCGTTGAATATAGTGTTCCATCTGTAAAAATAACTGTCTCTCACATCAACAGCTTCCAAGAGATTACACTTACAAAGAAGTGATACTAAATTACTAAATACACACAAGTTTTTAAAAAAAATAAAAAAGCTCGGAAGTGAAAAAAAATATGGAAATTATAGAAATTATAACCTAATGCACCCTCTGTACAAAGACAAACTCATTAGCCAGCTTACTTTGCACCTGACTTGACAAATGATGCTCTTACCTGCTTCAATTTTCCCGTACTAAAGGTAGGTGTGAGTATGTGTCGAATTCTTTTCCATTGTCCGCCTGTGGTAAATGCCAACATCGACTGAACTTCCTTTGGAAAAGTCTCAACATTCTCCTGAAAGGTTAAATGTCGAAAATACGAGAGTTTAATAAGATAGATATTTTGTTGATTCTTTGATGTGCATATTTTATTTATAAACACTTTAAACTTTTAAGTGGAATCAAAATATTCTGTTTAAATTCTATCAGTCTCTTTTTCGAGTGCTGCTAAAAAAAGATGGTCTTCAGCGGTAACTAACATTTGATTTAGTACAATCATGAGGTTGAGCCTTTTTTATTTTAAAATTAAATAATCCTTCATATGGCATTATATAGCAAACTATAACTTTGTATACTCACAAATCGGTCTGCAAACTTGTTGAAATCTTTCACAAGAATTTCTTTTAGAATGTCAACGTCTGTGGTTACCAGCATCGGCAGACGTCCACAATATATGCTGAAATACAAATATAAGTCGCTACAAAAATGCATTAAAACAAAATGTTAAAGATTAGCACAGAGAAAGGCTATGAAAAATGGATAAAGCTGTGAATCCCGAGATAGTATCGTAAATTGAGACAGACGAAAAAAAAATTAGTCGAAAGAAAGCAGGACTGTTCTAGAGAGTTTAAGTCTTCCACACATGTAGGACATAACCAAGAACTTGTGATTAAAACCTACCCAAATGTGCGACCATATTTCTTCGACCATTTTTGAATAAATGGCACTGCTCCCTGAAAAATGTTTTAAAGTTTTATTCAAAAGAAACCTTCAAGAAAACAATTTAGTTAATAATGACATAAATTTTACATTAACATTCTTTATGTCCTGTTACTGAACACAAACTATCATGCTCACATAATTATCACAATTAAAAACAAAATTTTGGAGAATAAAGCCAGCTAACATTTTAACTAGTAAGCTTTACCTCTGTAGCCAGTTGATACTGGTTGCCAATGAAAGGTGAAGGCTTGGGTCCATCAACACCCAGTGACTTCCACACTCCGTAGGGCCAAATTCCGTATCTGAGACAGTCCACAGATACAATTGTCCATGTTGAGAATTTGTTTTCACTATTCTAAACAATCTGTTGGATCTGTTTTCATTTGTAGAAAATAATTAGCACCAAAAAAAGTTTCCCTCGTCCCATACCTGACAAAATAATGTGCACAAGAGTATTGCCTTGCTACTACTCTTTCATCTCTCTTAATTTGTTTTGTCCATTTAGTGTAATAAGGTAAAATTTCAACATTAATACTTCGATACTCACAGGTAAAACAAGAAACTTGCTAACAGGATCAGTACAAAGGATGTAGATAGGTCAATAAATGACAGCAAGTCCATCCTAGTCTCCGGATGCAGACTGATTTCTGAAGAATTCTAAACCTTACCACTAACACTACCACTGCCAATACGGCTGTGCGATCTCTTGGACAAAAGGTTCTGATCCTGGGCTTTAATAGAAGATGTCATGTGTATTTAAATAGAAGATGTCATGTGCACTTCAATAGAAGATGTCATGTGCACTTTAGTTGTCCGCATTTCAATACACCGTATGAACAAGGGGAGGGAGGCAATTGGTGTCAGAAACTATCACTAGTTCAAGACAATCGTATCAAACGATATTAACCACTTACAGAGAAAGAGAGACACAGAAGAGAAAAGAGAAATAAAGATAAAACACATCTTTACCCGGGACAAAACAGGTTGTTGCAAGAGATTTTTTCGAAACATCTAACTCTTCAGCTAAACTTAGAACGGGGTGAAAAGTTCAGTTGAGATTTTCGGTGAATGTTTGGCATTGGAAGGACAGTGTGACATGTGACAGAGTATCGTCTCCTTAGAGTGTAAGAAGTCTGGGGAGGTCCCACAGATGGCACTACATCACATCACATCCAGCTTTTATTCAGCTCTGGCTTAAACATCTTCCCGTCCTCTGTATCACCTCCTCACCCACCTTCTAATGAGAAATAAACACTACAGAGAAGCTCTTTATTATAACATAAACCGGTCACGACTGCTGAAAGCATTTCACGCTGAGGTATGCAACATGTTTGTAATATCTTCTGTCTAGAAATATTGTGGATGCTGTCGACACAGCACAAAAATTTTCCAATCTACAAGTTGTGGTTCAAAGTTCTAGAAGTTTATTGAAACCACTGAAAATTATTTGCACGAAGCTCATCTGAGTACTTTCCGTAACTAGGGTACACAGCACTTCTCATTGGTTGAAAGACAGGCTACGATAACAGTTCAACATTATATATATTACTCCGCGTCATTTAGCGGGCAGTGTGTCATACTTATTAATAGCAACACGTAGTCAAGGGCAGGTAAGTAATAGGGTGAGGTGTCCTGTTAGCATCATGTGAGACACATCCGTTTCAGTGAAAACAGAAGACACGGAGAGATCGTGTTCATTGTAGTGTTCACAGAAACTTCAACGGTTGCTTGCATCATAAAAAGGTCTGATTTGTAAACATGGACAATCGTTAGTAATCGCCTTGTGTACAACAGTGCAATGGCTGTTTCTAGGAGTCCATTATGAAACATTGAAGACAGAGATATAGAAATACAAATACAAAACTTTTACAAAACATGCAGAAATAGCACACATCAATAAAACTACCTTTTCTGGACGATTTGAAATAGTTTGATTCATGGGGAGGTGCAGGGATCATTCCCGCCAGCTGGACTGACAAGAAAAAGATTGCTGCGCTAAATCGAACAGGTCATCGCTCTGTCCTCTCGTCTGTCCGCTTTCCAGTTTCTAAGTTGATAACTACCTTTGTGGACCATTGTACAGTACATTAGAAACAAGATTGCCATGTTTTGTCTCTGTTTCAGCAATTTTTGAGTCGTATTTCATTAACCGAGAAGTTTAGCAGATGACATGTAAGTCTTGTACACTCTTTCTCAACAAGGAACACCTACATAAGATGGCTGTTGCATATTGCTTCTTTATTTCAGACATACAGTAACGCAAAAAAGAAACATATTTTCACAAAAGTATACTGTGAAATATTGCAATATTCTATTGCGATTTATGTGTTGTGCATTTGTTCATTACAAAATAAAAAAAGAGGAACAATAAAATCGAAAAGTGCATACACAATTTATATCTAGGTATACCTTGACACACACACATCCAATCAAATGCAGGAATTTGATATGGGGTAATGAAGTCAAAGGTACTAAGTGAATACTAAAATAAAATAGACATGCAGGACATTGACATTGAAGGCTTTTGTACTACAATTAAAGTTATCTGCTTCATAGTTACTTATTTTTAGAGACTGCACTTTTACAGAAAGATAATATTTTTACTTCTAGGACAGGGATTTATAGTCTACCTTGGCTAGTCTTATAAACGTTAAAATAATCATTTTCCACTGCTTGTTGAATGACCCCGGATTTGCACTTTGATCACCAGGTCATTTCCGATCCAGAAGACGTTTTCCCCTTGCCTTTACCGAATGACAGGCTAGGTGAATATAACAATTAGCTCCATGGTGTCCACTGCAGTATGTTTCCCTGTAAAGCCCCATAACTGTGCCCTAAGGTGTGTTGGCTGTGTCTCTCATTTCGCCACTGATGGCAATGACTTTGTCTGGGAGGTTAAAAAGTGAGCCAGGCTTAATCTTCAGGATTTCCTGTACACAAAGAGTCACAATAAATGTATATATTATCAAATGCGATCAGTAGCTACGGTAGCTCACTTCCTGATAATGTCAATTTTTACAAAAATATTAACTTATTAAACAACTCTCTCAAGACTATGGTTTATGTAAATCTGTGTCTGAGCCAACTGTGGCTCTCAAATATAAGAAAGATGAGGCTAAGACTTTCTTGTGATCTCTGGTACCTTTCTGTTGCATCTCACCTGCAGGTCGTTTGTCTTGATAAACTTTACTCTCCTCAGCACATGAACCATGGCCATCTTCATCTGCAGCAGAGCCAGACGCATGCCAATACACAGACGAGGTCCATACCCGAATGCCAAGAATGAGATGGGGCTAACATTGTCTTCCAAAAACCTGCACAAGAAAGTTTCCTCTCATTACTCAGCCTGTACAGAATCACTTCCATTGCATGGTCTTACATAGCCGACCTATAACCCTCATCCCGTGTTGACATTCAGGATGTCAAATTTGTTTTAAAGTACACTTTAAAGACAAAAATGAAACACTTTTGATTGTCATAATAGGGAACTAGTTTTGAAAGGTTGGCGGTGAGCTACTTTTTAGAAACTAATTTTGATGATGATTTTGGTTTATCCGCTTGCTCATCTGTGTGTGTCCAATGCTTACCTTTCCTTGTTTAACATTTGTGTTTGAGTGAATTCTCCACAACAATATTTTTTCTTACCTCAGCAGCTTTATTTTGCTATTTTTCATTGATTTTGTGCAGAGCTTTGTTTTAAATGATTTTTTTCTGTTGTTTGTGCCTTTTACCTTTGACTACAATCTGTTCTCTTTTATATAAAGCAGCTGCGCACTCTTTTTCAATGTCACATTAATGTTCAACTGAAAACATCTGTTCCTTTTATCTGTATACATCTCTGGTAAAGTACTAAGCACAAAACAAGTCGTCAATAAATCTCTCACCGTTCAGGTAAGAACTTGTCAGGTTCAGGGAAGTACTCCGGGTCTCTCATCACGTTGGCGATAGGAATCATAACTCCAGCGCCCTTAGGGATTGTAATGCCTTTAATGGTGACCTCTTCTAATGCCATTCTGTTTGTTCTACAAGTGTATCAAAAATCAGAGTTTTAATAAAAACAGTTTCATTCGTCCTCATGGCTCATAATATTGTCAACATATCTTCTACATCGCTAGAAAGCTGATAAGATATCTTGTAGTAAATAGTTAAAACAAAGAACCAAGGGTGATGAGGTATCTAGGAACAACACCAAACAACATATCATTGTATTTATTGCCTTCACCTATGTGTCACCAAAATGACAGCAGAGATACACAAAGTTCTTACGAGTTGACGGAAGGATACATCCGCAGTGTCTCCTGGATGACGCAGTCCAGGTATTTCAGCTTTGATACACCCTCATAGGTAGGTGTCTCCTGAGAAAGGTTAGCAAGGAAACAGGGTAGTGTCCTCTTTGGTACCAATGTCACTAAGACTCACTATGCTTCTACCCAAATTAGTAGCAGTACAGATTCTATTTACTCTGATTTCTTACATTTTGTTGCTATCCATCCAATTGTTTCTTTCATCTTCTATCTCATCCAGCATATTTCCGATGATGAAAAGGAGATGAGGACAAGTACTATTGATATGAGGTTACTACTAATACTTTGTTGTTATAATAGTATCATGAAAGAAAAACTCACATCACCAAGCTGTTGGTTGATTTCCCGCACGACCTTCTCCTGCACCTGTGGGTGGAGCGCCAGGGCAAAGGTCAGGTACTGCAGGGTGTTGGCCGTCATTTCGTGTCCAGCGGTCAACAAAATCATTGCTTGGGCGACGACCTCGACTTCTGATAAAACTGCAATAGAAATGGTCACCATCTTCTTCATGATGTACATTCATCACTGAACTGACTATAAGAAGAGTTGAGTTTAGTATTAATTTAATTGTTTACAAAATGAGCAAGTCTATGACAAGGGTATAATTAAATACTCCGATTTACTTCGATGATGCAAACTGTATTTAAAATGAATTTCACAGCTGTGGGAGATACAATTTATCTTGACTTTAAAATTTAATTGTTCTTTTAATCTCGCTTATATGATAATATTATAACGATTCGTGTAGTTGTCTGACATACCTAAATAATGTGCGGTATCATTTACCAGATGTGACTCAGTGATAAAAACAAATTCATTTACCATTCATTTGGTCTTTTTCTGGACTCTGATTTACCTCACAGCTCAGGAGTAGCTGAAGAAAGTCAGGTTTTCTCTGTACAACAAAATATATAAGCGAGAATGTAAATGTAAGCCATGATGAGAATATTCTGAAAACTACATTGATATGTGTGTGTGTGTGAGAGAGAGATTGTAGGGGGTGGAGTGGATGGGTGCATTAATTTTTATGCGTGAGTGTAAATGTGAATATAGGCGTGCTCAAACTAGTTTTACCTACATACGTAGATATACATGCTCACTGACATACAAGTGACACAGTTGTTCTACACATACATTCATGTTTCCTTCCAGTTTTCGATCTTGTATAATGCGGTGAAGGTTTTCCCCGAATGACTTCCATCCTCTGGGTTGAAAGAAATTTGTAACCAGAAATCTTATAAAGGGTATCAGGAATGGAGCAGCCTCTGAAAAAAGTACAGTAAATATAAGTAGAGTGACTCATAACACGAAGTCACTTTTGTTCATAACTCTTAGGATTAGTGCCGTTAACGTGATAAACTCATATTCTTAAGCTCATTGTTAGTAGGTTCTTAATAATTTGGTAGAAATAATAAGAAAAAAATACGTATATGACTATTATAAGTTATAAATTTGTCGTTTTATCAAGTATTTTCCTCACTTGCAAGTGACATAAACAATCCTTTTTGAGTGAAAATTTCTTGCACAAGGCCCGCCGCATCTCTGACGAATGGATCGTTGAGATCTTTCTGAGAATTCACTTCTATCCCAAACCCAGTGCCCGCGATCACATCCATGGTGTAGCCCCTAAAGCATCTGGCACAAAATTGAAACTATTTTACTTGGATTTACTATTTTAATTTGGAACAAGCAGAGTGTTTAATGACTGAAGTGACTTAGTACCCGGCGTTTTCTCTCCTTGTTTAGCAGGACTATCTACCGACAATTAGTTTTAACAATATAAGATGCTAGTCAATGAAGCGTGTTGCATGTGTTAGTTAAAAATCTTATTTTCCCAAAGCTAGAGTTTTAGATATTTTCAAAGGAATGTTCACGTTGAGATTACTACCATTCCCATAAAATAAGATAATTGATAATCAAAGCCAAATGGACAGAAAAAGAATCCTCAGTTTTCACTAAAACGTCCTGGTATGAAATCTCTTGTTTAGCATTAAAAATTAGATAAACAGACAAAATATATACTGAAAAGCTATAACCAAAAAAAAGTACTTTTTGACATCAATCTTTTCGCCTTTACTAACAGCCTTCTCAATGTTTTTTGTGAGCTGGATGCTGCAGCGTTGAATATAGTTTTCCATCTGTAAAAGGAAAAAATACAGAGAAAATATAGCTTACATATATAAAGTATATTAAAGCACACAAATAATAAAATTCACAGTACACATAAATATAGATTAATATACATCTTTAGATAGATATCTCCAAATGAGTAAAGATAGATTAGATAGGTACATATGAGGAAGGGGTAGACAAGTGGTGAATTCCTACGACTGTGAACAACCTCACAGCTACTCTGCAGGAATCGGTTCCTGATTTATCTGGAAAAGTCAGGACGACTGATGGACACGATTGGTTTCCTATTCCACATACCCATTACAGCCTCTAGGCTGTGTGGACCTCACCCTAACACAACAGTTGTGAAGTCTGTTTATAATAGAATATCGTTTTTATCTCACAATTTTAAAATATTGCAAATTAAATTATGTCTCTTATGGAAGAGCATTGACCTGGTCTGGGGGTACGTGTGCTCTGCGAGTAAAATTACGGTGGATGATCTCTACAGTGTACACTTACAATACTACATAAATCAACAGGGTTGTCCATGGGACATATTTTTCTATCCCATCCCATCCCGTCCCATGGCGATTTATGCCTGTCCCATCCCGTCCCATCCCACGGGATGTATCCCATGGGATTCCCATGGTATTAACAATCCTATGGACAACACTGAAAACCACTTTTCGGCTTTTGTTCTATAATTCCTGCTACTTCACATACAATAGATGATTCAGAGGAAAGATTTAAATCCTTGATGAATGAAATAACAGTAAATTTATTTTGCAATATTAAGTATCGACTACCATGGGAAATACAAATGTGTGCTGTCCCATCCCATCCCGCCCCATGGGACGTTTCCCATGGGATTCCCATGGGATTCCCATTCCTATGGACAACACTGTAAATCAATCAACAATAATGAAACAAGCAAAAGCTTACTTGGCACTGGCTCACCTGTTTCAACTTTGCCGTGTTAAAGGTAGGTGTGAGTATGTGTCGAATTCTTTTCCATTGTGCACCTGTAGAGAATGGCAACATCGACCCAACTTCCTCTGGAAAAATTTCAGCCCTTTCCTAAAAGTGTTCACAGTCAAAAAAGCAAGAGAATAGTTACGAAAGAAACAAAGTTGTACTTCTGTGTACACTTTTTATTTGAAAATACACTATCTTTCTAGTGTAAATCAAAATGTAAAGGTAACAAACGTTTTGTTTCATTTGGTCACCAAGTCAATCTGTTGTGGAATCAAATAATCCTCTAACTGACCTTAAGAGACTTTAGCGAGCTATGGCAATAGGATACTCACAAATCTGTCTGTAAACTGATTGAAATTTTTCACAAGAACTTCCTTTAAAATGTCGAGGTCTGTGGTCACCAGCATAGGCACACGTCCGGAATAGATGCTAAGATACAAATGGAAATATATAAAAAGAATGTTTAAAACATAATAAGACAAATATAGAGAGAGAGCTGTAGAAAGAAAGGATAACTCCGTAATATTGAGAGGATGTATGATTGCTGAAGGTAGATGTGCAAGGAATTAGGGAGAACGGCAACAAAGCAAAACTTTACCAGATACTTAAAGCCAAAAACAGATTTTTAAAAAGGAGTGCTAGTAAGAATGGATTGTAAAACATACCCAAATGTGCGACCATATTTATTCGACCGCCTCTCAATAAATGGTTCGATTCCCTGAAAAAAGAATTTTAATATTCATTTACAAAATTTTACTAGACGCAATCAATTTAAAATCGAAATAACTTTTGTGTCGTGTCACTAAACAAAAACGATGAATACTCAGATAACAACACATCAAATAGACAAATTTACCTCTGTAGCCAGCTGATGGTGGTTGCCAATGAAAGGTGAAGGTTTGGGTCCATCAACACCCAGTGACTTCCACACTCCATAGGGCCAAGTTCCGTAGCTGTGACGGACCAGAAATGTAATCGTTTGTGATATTGTAAAATTTTTCCTAGACTGTCTTCATTTTCGTGAACACTTAGTTAAAATAAAGAAAACGTGATTCCCCTCTCATAAACAACCAACGGAAAAGATGCAGGCAATCTTCTCTTTTTTTTCATCTTTTATTTCTCAAAGCTACTACTTCTTTCAAGAATTTATAAAGATTTAAAGTAACTGTTTCGATACTCACAGGTAGAACAAGAAGCCCGCTGTCAGGAGCAGCACAAAGGGTGTGGACAAGGCGATGAAGGACAACACGTCCATCCTAGTCTCAGTAAAGATGTCTTCTGTATATACACTGATTTTGTATGAAAATGGCTGAACAGTAAAAACACTCTTAAAAAGTAATGTGTGCTGTAAGTTTCCGTACGTGCAGTGTGAACGACAAACACACTTTGAGTACTCAGGGTACCCGGTACAAAGGGCAGCAAGTTTTGCACCAGCCGAAAGTGTGTGCAATGTTTACCCTGATTTCGCAACCACCCAGATAACTCTCCACCTTCTGCGATGACAATCGCTGAATCACTCTTCTAGTTTTAATACAAGGTGGGTTTTTTTATTTGTCGTGCACTTTTGATCGAATAAAATGGGTTTACAAAAAAACGTTTCTAGATGATTGATGATGATGATGATGATGATGATGATGATGATGATGAGGAGGAGGAGGAGGAGGAGGAGGTAACACGATACAGCAGTACATTACACATTCAAATACATTACACATTAAGATGCACTCAGATCTGTGCAATATTATGTCTGTTACTAGTTACGACAGTTTCACAAACACTTTTTCTTGCAACATGGACATTGGATTCCGGAATAATTTTACCTCTGGTTTCCAACTTTGCACAGCTGGATTTCGACAACACTCCGCAGCTGGATTCCAACATTTTTTCCCTACTTTTCATGCAGTAACTGTAGTTAGGGATATTTAGGAACTCATTTAAGTCTGTTGTAGCTACGTTTGCCTGCGATTTCATAAAAAAACATTTACCAAGCACTTAGCAGACGACGCATTTTCATTTAAACACTGAGAGACCAAACCTCGGGGTGAGAATGTCGGGACAAGGTAATCTTATCCGATGTCTGGCGGGCACAGCATAGGAGGAGCACATGACCCCGAGGGGAGGCGAGGTCAATTCACTTCCCGGCAACGGGACTGGGTCCCCGATATCCACAGCACCACCAGGTACAAAGAAAGAAGTTGGGCACCTTGTTACCAGACATACACAGGTGTCCTTCTTACCCGGTATACTGGGAGCCTTCGTTACATTGAAGGGTAGATAACGGACAGCGAAGGATGGAAAAGAAAAAGTTGATAAGTATCAAATGATAATAACTCATAACTACAAACTGTTCTTCTTTGCAGTAATATTTGATTTATTCCACTACAAACTGCTAACAGCTAAACACAAACGTCCAAACGCTTACATTTACCAGATATCAGTGAGACTATGAGAACTTACTTTGGCAAGAAGGGCTGACACGGGAAGTGCTGAATAATAGCTCTTAGAACTTAGTACTGCTGGAAAACCAGTTAGAAGATTACTTTCACATCACATTAGGCATACGTCAAGGGTGATCATTATATGTGTGCTGTTACAATCTTGGAGAATATCCTGCGGGAAACCCCGTATGACCACCAAACTCCCATACCCATCGGACGAAGGCCGATTTTCAACCTTCGATTGTCAGACGACGCATGTCAAATACCTTAATCTCTTGTAAGCTTATTGTAAATTCTATATTATATTGTTCCAGATGTGTCAATGATACTGATGGCTGTGACAGACAATGGAGTTCATTTGCCTCGAGATATCGGGTAAAGAGGGAAAAGGAGTGCTGGGTGTTACTCAAGATCTCTCAAAACCTTGCTGACCGACTGAAGATGGTATTTGTGAAAAAGAGGTCTGCACGTTCTTCTGTTCCTACATTCTCTTCTCTACCTGCGTGTTCTGCACCTGCCTTCTTCTGTGAAAACATTTCCCATCTGAACTGTACAGTCCTACTACAAAATGTTTGTGTAGGCACTGTTTCTCATGCAGAATTTATATTTTTTTTGCACAATATAGTTACACCTATTGGAATATCATTTTCCACTTGTTTCTCGTTCCTTCTCTTTACGAATCCTTCCATAAAAATCATTCACGTAATGCTGTTAAAACCTGTTATACTTATCCACCCTGCACTTCCAGCAAAACTCGTTCGCTGAGTGCTTTCAGTTCATTGAGGACATAGCATGTATCTGCCGTCAGGCAGCTGTAAGAGTGCTTGTCGGCTGACACTCACAGGTCGCAAGAAGGGGTGGGACGAGTTATTATCTCGGCTTACAACGAGTGACGCCGGTCGAAAATGGTGACAATGTCAAGGCCAGGTCGCCGTAACCGGTTGATGGAAAGTACAGAGGACTGAAAAGCCTGCGATCGGATGTTTTTGAATATTTATAACTAATAACCTTTAATAAAGACAACCAACTGTTAAAACCTGCTTTAAAGAGCATTTTAAACATTTACATGGTGTCACTTTTAAGAATTATATGTTTTGTTTTCTTCTACTTAATCAAATGAAAGATTGTAGCTGTATGGGACAGAGATGAAACCGGGAAAGTAGATGAAAAACATCGAAAATTATCTAAAAAACTATTTCTATATTACATGCAAACACATATATTTTATTAGAATAGACATTAGGCTTTAAATATTACTGACCAATTTCTTGTAATTCGCAGTTGTTTGAGTACAAATCCATGTCGAATACAGTAACCCTCAACTACTGAAAAATGGCGCTTAGTCAACGAAAACTTGCCTACTTTCAAACATAACAAAGTACCTGATTGGCTGGCATCAGCTGTTAAAGGGAAGTAGTCCATGCTAGAACAAATCCTGAATGTACCATGAGTTTTTTCCCTTCTATTTTTTTAAGCATTGAGTGATATTTTATATGCCCCTACCCTGGTAGGACACCTCACACGACCGCACTGCTCTTCAGCTTTCTAAAACCACCATGCAGTCATCTTGTGTCATACAAACTAGCATAAAATATAAACAAGATTGACAACTCTCTCCTCGGTACTGACATAACAGAACTAAAGCAGTTCAAGAAAACAGCATTCGGTTTATTGGAAATTCAGAAGACAGTGGTAGGACATTCCAAATTCTTAGACAGTATTGCCTTATGACTACCAAGATGGCGGTTTCTGAGCTGTCAGAAGATTTAGCCAGGTTCTGTCCCTTGGATTTAAATGACTTGGAAGAGGGGAAACAAATATTTTTAACTTTCCCTTGTCCCTCAGGATAAAAACTGCAAGTAACAAATAACAATCCATACAAATCTGTATCGAGTAACCATAGGCACCAGGGATCTAGTTGGTTGCATTTTTTACCTCAGATTTGTGGCCACATTTGTAATAAGTACATAAGTACATAATTACACCTAATTAACGCACGGTGTTATCTCCTCATGTGTCGCCCTCACAGTGTCAGCGTGCCCTAACCTTTGTGTTGTTGACTTTGTGCTTGGGACAATGTGTAGCCGTATATCATGAGCACGGTATTTACCCAGATTTAGGAACTAGTATTTTTGCGAAGTCTCACCCAAATGTTAAAAAATAATATTTGGACGGAGAGATAAAAGAAACGGTATTAAAGAGCATTTCAATCCCCATAACTTTGGAAGAACAAAGTCTTCTAAGTAGTGTCGAAAGGATTTTTCTATGCAGTTGTCACGTTTGGTTAGAATTTTAAGATTATGGTCAATAATTTCAATATATATTGTGGTTTAACGGCAAAACGCTTTGGAATAAGTTTCATATTTTGTTTGATGTTGACACAGTAAAGGTTTGTTAAATCAGTTAGGTGAGGTGCGAAAAGAACAATGGTGCAATCGTTAAAAAAACTGTAAAATGTAAATAATTTCAAGTAACATCCAATGATTTAAATATCCTGAAAAGGAGATAAGTGAATACAAACAGAAAGCAGGTATAGTGTGAATGAATAACTGTTGCTTTAAGTTGAACAGGATGTGTCTTCAAGCTGAACTTCTATAGATTCTGCTTATTTATTGAAGCTCAAGTGGCGCAGTTTCATTTTGTTTACTTGATTCCCATGATTTGTTTCCGAATGATGACTTTCAGTCCAAAACTGCTGACTTTCGTAATACAGCCTTCACCATCAGCGGCTTCTCGGTTGGACTGAGAGAAGTTCCGCTCTTGAAGTTGAGAGTGTCCTGGAGACAGATCAGATAAATTTCACTTGGACTATAGAGATGATGATGTGATATATCTTGATGTAGTGTCATCTTCGATGAAAATCATCGAAACATTTCAATGTCGTCAAGAAGGAAAACTTGAACTAACCGGGAGGTCGTCCGTCTTGACAAACTGCATTTTCCGAAGCACGTGGACCATGGCCATCTTGACTTCCAGCAGCGCCAGTCGCCTGCCGATGCACAGACGAGGACCGAACCCAAAGGCCAGGTAGGAGATGGGGTTTATGTTGGCTTTGTTTTCGGTCAAAAACCTGCGCAACGTGCGATATTCGTTAACAAATTTATTTGACTTTGGAAACGAGGAAAATATAAAAGTTAAATTTAGCGAAATATGATACTTGTATATTCCAGTATACCGTTTGCACAGTTTTAATAAATAAAGGTTTTGATCACTTTTTTTACATTACCCTTGTAGAAGTTCCATGAGGCTTGAAGTGTCTTAGGCAATGCGGGTTGTCAATCTTTTTAACTCAAACCTTTCTCTGAAGAATTGGCTCAAGCAGCGCATCCACTCAATAACTTTCCCGAAGGATAAACTAACCAGAGCCTCGCGGATTACCTTATTTTTACAAAGGTATAACCTTACTAAACAAATTGTTGACATCGCTCAAACCAACTGATCTGTTGCCCACCAAGATATATGAAAAGCCCACAAAACTGACAAGATTATGGCAAAAACTGGGTTTTGCATCAGATGCAGCCAGCGATACAAAACAAGTTGCCATAAGTCTATGCTTTAGTAATAATGTTTCTTTAGTTTGCATTTGTATTGTTTTATATCAGGGTTAAATGTGAGCTCACTGCTAAAGCCATAGATGTCGCCGTACATAAGACCATCATATCGATTTGGTATGTGTTTTATAACTCATTCTGAGAAACTTTAAAACTTTCAGATAAATTTAATAGTGACCCACGCGTTTCGCACAGCTGCTATGTTAGACGAGGGCTTCAGAGAGTGTCTACCAATAAACACGTCTGTAATTCTGTACAGACAAAAATCTCTCATATGTACACCTTTTAATACAAATAATAATTGGCAAGGTAAGTTACGATAAGAAGTATAGTCCGGTCAGGCTTACGTCATGACTTCAGAAATAAAGTTTCAAGTTTGAAAGGAAAGTTATAATAATAATGATGTAGTGTGAACTCGCCAACATGACATGACTTTAGAAAAAAAAAGTGTCAAACTTGCTTTGAAAATACTTTTTTTCACTCTCTTACCGTTCAGGAATAAACTTGTCAGGCTCGGGAAAGTATTCAGGATCCTGCAACACCTGGATGATAGGAACGATAACTCCTCCCCCTGCCGGGATTGTTACCCCCTTGATGGTAACGGTCTCAGACGCCAGTCGATTGACTCTGAAATAAAAATACATTTTTACTGAAACTAAATTCTGTGATTAGCAGCACAACCGCTAGACAGGGAAAACAGAGAAATAAAGTGACAGAAACAAATTTTTCTGTCCAACTTTACAAGCTTTGCGAGATGTTACACACAGAAGAAGCTAGAGAATATTGACAGCTAAGTTCTCCATGTTTGTGAAGCATATTCTTTAATAACAAGTTACTTTTATATACTTATAGTAAACTGCATCCTTAACACTTAGAACGATCCCTGTAAATATTGTTATCTCCTGCTGCTGTTACAGAAGACAAAGCACTTTACGTGTTAATTGGTGGAAACATTCTGAGTGTCTCGTGTATAGCGGCATCTAAATATTTCAACTTCGCCATTTTGTCGTATGACGGATTTTCCTGCAACAGAATAGATTATTTCGAGTAAGATTAGACAAAATTATAACTAAATTGAAACAAAGCCATTCAACAGGTAATTTATTTCTCAGCAAACAATACAACATTGTTTAAAAATTACTATTCTTTAACTCAAAACGAAATCCGAACATATTTTAAGAGGAATATAAGTGGGGTTTTGTGTTTGTTTGTTGTCTGCGTGTTTGCTGTGTTTGCGTTTCTTCACATCTGAAATATTCAAGGGACGAAAATATATTTTGTCAACCTTTTCAGGAAACTTAGAGGAAAAATAGTTAAATACGCCAAAATATTTTAAACGTTAAGATGTTACATTGTTACATTAAAAATACTTCTTCTGGCGATAAACAACGTGTGTTTTTGCCAGCACAGGTGTAAACATGTCTTTTATGCAAGAAGTAAAGCTTATATAAAAGTTACAAACTATATTATCAAATAGCTTCTCTACCAAATGCCCATTCCCTGAAAGTATTTTATGTTAATTGGAGAAATAAAACAAGGTAAAGAAATTAAAACACTTCTATTTGAAATATACTTAAAATGGGGCAGTTTAAGTTGAAAATTCGGATGATCACAGTTTTAAAAGCTTAAGAGCGTGCCCCTTACATCTAACGGTATATGTATTAAAGAAAATCATGAGGCATTAGGATAAAAATCATGTTACCGTCTTAGTAAATTTCAAATGAAAGTGTCTTTTAAATTTATTTTTTACTTATTTTATTTTAAAATCTTTAAACCTAATTGAGGCTATAAGTTCTCGTACCATCCATTTCATCATGAGCTGCACAATTTCACGGCTTCTTTTCTGTGAGCTTTGTAAAATCTGAGTCTTTTATCATCAGACCTTCGAGACATTTTACTCTGCTATGTGCCACATCCGCTTGTCCCTCCGCAAAGAGCTTGATGTTGCTCCGGTGTTTCTAATGCTCGTACTTGTGATGTGTGTTGTCAGTATTGCACTTGTCTAATTTGTCTTTCTTGTGTAGTTTTTCCTGATGCTATTACATTTTCTTTTGCATGCGTCTTTTTTTGTTGTTGTTTTATGGTTTCACTCATCTATGTTTTCTCTCGAGAAGATCGAGAAGATCGAGTGTCATCACAACATGACGATTGCTAATCTAGCATCTAGTTTACTAGTCCTAATGCAGCAGTTACCTATAATTCGGGCTATCAGTTTTCATACAAAATTAAACTTTATAATAAAATTATTTTACAACTTGTGGACTGATGGAAATAATTTAATGTTGCATCGTCACCCGTAATTGGTGTAATTTTAGACCTCTAGGATAATGGAAAGCGGATAGAATATCAATCACAAAATTGGCAGACAGAGAGATAATAAAGCAAGCATGGTGAGTTAAATAAAAGTGTTTTTAAAAAGTTTTAACTCCGTGAGATACACACATCACTAAGTTCTATCTCGATCTCTTGAAGAATTTTTTGCTGAATGTCTGGGTGGCGAGCAAGACAGTAAGCCATGAACTGCAGTGTAGAGGATGTGGTCTCATAGGCAGCGACAAAGAAGAGGAAGGCCTGTCCGAGGATTTCAAGCCTAGACATAGCTGCAACACAGTCCAGTTGCCTTTATTTATTATAGAAAACATGGAGACAGATTCATGTCTAACTACGAGAGCTACAAGAACCTTATAGGCACAGTTAATCTAATGGAAGGTCTCTTAATATCATTGAGTTTTTGTTAACCTTTGCTGTCTTCCTGAATGAATACCGAAGGTAACAGACACTTCTTTTATTGAAGGGGGAACCAAATTAGTTACTATTATCGGTAAACACTTTTTTAAGTTTTTGAAGTTTTTCACGCAATGTAGAGAGCTTTTCAATAAGTCCTTTAATCATAAAACCTTACACTTTTGTTCCACATGTGGTTGCTCGCCGTCTTCTGATCTTTCATAAGTGAGAATCATTTGGAGAAAGTCTGCTTGTTTCTGTACAGAGCACGGACTAGAATGAAGTACATAAATAACAATTGTGAACTAGACCATGAAGTCTCGTTGAGCAATAACAAGCGGCAAGCGTACACTCCAAGAAATGTGGTAATGAACTGTACAAGGTTATCGTTGCCATCAACATCGACAGAAATTATTGTTGACTTCGTTTGTATATAAATATATATAAGTACATTTTTTGGCTTTTCTACGTGTTTTATGGTCGCACTTATTAGCTTATGCTTGTATTATAAAAGCGTTTTTGCACGTGCATGTATGACTGTCATACAGACTGTTAGTTCCAACTGACCTGCTCGCTCTTCGCCTTTTTCCTAGACTCGATGATGCCTTCAATATTTCTCACAAGAGAATGTATTGCTGTTATCTTCAAGAAATAGGTTCTGAGAAGTTTCAGAACAGGTGCGAGAAAGGGAAATAATACTGAAACGTATAACAGTCTCTTTTCTAGTGAGTACAACATGCGTTTGCTGCTTAAATTATATTGGATGTTTATGCATTTTCAGATCATTCGGATTTCACTATGTAACATTTCCTGTTTTGTTTAGAAATAAATAAACATAAAAATATATTTTAAAAGTCTACATATTTTATGATTGCAGTAAGTGCGCCTATATATATATATAGGCAGGGTTGTCCATGGGACATATTTTTCTATCCCATCCCATTCCATCGCACGGCAATTTATTCCTGTCCCATCCCATCCTATCCCATGGGATTCCCATGGTATATCCTATGGACAACACTGTATATACGTAAGTAACCCCCTAAACTCTCAAGAGATTTTGTCCTTTCCTTTTCAAATGGAATTGTATAACCATTCATTCATTCATAACTTTGTTTTCTCATTTTGTTCTGATAAATGTTTTGTGAAACTAACTTCGAATCACGAGGAATGGTGTTCCAGTATTCATGTTGTCCAAAGCAATTTTGGCATCTCTTACAAGCGGTTCATCGAAGTCTTTTTGAGAGTTTACTTCGATTCCGAAAGCTGTCCTCGCTATCACGTCCATAGAGAAACCTCCAAACAGCCTGATAGTCGATGCGGAAAAGAAAATTAAGATTTATTAATTTTTTTCGTTGAATTGGACTAGCGCAATAACGTATGTCTGTATCACACCATGTTCAGATGTAAGTCACAAACGTGTGTATAGTCGTTATGTTTTCTTAAACTCAACACAAACGTGCACATACAAACACACTAGCACTCAAACACACAAATACACACACATCAACAAACGCGAAATCATCGTGTACACTATGATTGATTAATTTCATAAGAACGAATGCTTACTTCTTTACATCGATCCTCTCATCTTTCCTTATCATCCCTTCGAAGTTGGCGACGAGATCAGTGCAGCACCTGTTGATCCACGGCTCAAACTGTCACAATTTGCACACAAAGTTGCAAGTGAGAAACCATGTTTTCTTTGTTTCTGTGACATAGATATCTAGCTTTAGCTATTTGGTAATCAGTACAACTTTAGCTTCTTTTACATGAGCTAGAAGTTACAAATGGAGTCCTTTTCAACTGACTATAACCCTAATGCTGGAGGTGAGATACCAGGAAACTGTTTGTGGTGAAGATGGCCAGAAAGGATTGCAGCTGGCATAAAATAAAGGTGTCCTGCTCCTACCTGTCTCAGTTTGCTAGTAGTGAAGGCTGATGTCAGAAGTTTGCGAATCCTCCTCCACTGAGCTCCCTTGGCGTTAATCAGGTGAACTCGGTTGACCTCCGCATTTATGTCATTTACGACCTGAACACAACCTCACTGTTACTAAATTCTTTCTGTGCTTTTGTTTTTTATTTCAGTTTAAGCGTTTTACAATAAGCAACTAAGAGATAAAAACTGAAGCTCCTGAAAACATTCCTCGCTGAAAGATAAGTACAAATGCATTTCTGATGAGTAGGTAAAGCTTTGTGCAATGCTCTTTTCCTGAAACCTAGTAGGATATCCGTTCATTCCATTTTCGAGATATTTACAAACCTACGAAACTCACCATACGCAGGAGGTTATTAGGAGAGATGTCATGATTGTACAAGAATAGGTTTGAAAATGTAGGACTATTTGTTTTGAACTGTCAGTGTGCAAACGTGACACCTGTCTATGCATAATGCTGTTTGCATTCGTGTAGCTTGAGAACGAAAAAGGGAATTCACGCAGAAAAAATAGTATCTTGCTTTAGAGTCATTAGAAAAAGTGTGATTTAGGAATGTGATTGATAATGCTTGGAAATGACTCACAAATCTGTCTGTAAACTTGCTGAACTTTTTCACAAGCACTTCTTTCAGAATATCCAGGTCGCTGGTTACAAGGAGAGGCTGACGTCCTGAATAAATTCTACAGACCAGAGAACAGGCATTGATAACTTTTAGGAGAAATCGGTTGATATCAAAATCACCAAATCTATAATAATTAATTTTTATTTCTCAGTATTATTTGTACTGTGCTGTATACGTTGGCAGAAATTCCAACAAAGGCTATTACTCAGCCAACATTGGCTCAACATCTTTCAACAATTACACTCTAATACAACGCTCATAGACTGGTATTTGCTGCTTTAACTCGATGAATGAATTTTAAAATTACATAGAAAAAAGCTTAACAAGCATCGAAAATAGTAATAACTTTGTTTACCATAGTTTTATTGAAAGCCTTCATGACATGGTTTGTGTTTGGATAAAACATCGCATTGACAGTCTCTGATTAAAGTATCGTTTCTACTGATTTTTGTTGGTCCCTCTACAGTTTGTTTTATTTCCAGGTAAATATTTCGTGATCATTGTGAATGTCCATAAATCTTAAAAAATACAAAATGTTTAGTGATTTTGCTGTTGTTGTTTTTTCTTTTGTCTTTGAAGAAACTACTGTGCACCATACCCGAATGTGCGGCCGTATCTCTGTGTCCATTTTCGAAAGCAAGTTTGGTTTCCCTGCAAATATTTTCACAAATAATAATTTAATCAGCCATTTAGCAGATAAAATTGCTATAAATTTTCTATTATTCTTTCTAAATTATCATAATTATCCTTTCTTAATAATAACAAGAAGAAAAAAATTAGTAAAACAATTTAAGATTTCATCTTATCATTAAAATCTATGTTCAGCGTCCTAACAGATGATACCCAAATGAAAATTGATAATTTTAGCCAAGCAAATGAAAGAAGCGGCTAAGAAAAGCATCAGGTATGGAAAAACAGTAAAAAACTGGTCTGGAGTATCTAAAGAAAGTTACCCTGTTCCAAACTACAAGACAAAGAAAATTAGAAAAAGCATTGTCCGTGAGGGATTTTTTTTTAAGCAACGATGAATGACGAAAGTCCGAGGATAATATAAAGAGCGGAGACATCTGGTAACATTACATACATTACATACTGGTGTAGCAGTGTAGTTCCAATGCATCTTAATCTATCTTTACAGCCGAGGTTAATTAATACCCTAGTGGAGAGGTGCATTTAGAAATGATACCTCTCTGTTTAGTTCTCGCTGGTTGCCAAAGAAAGCCTCAGGGTTCGGTCCATCAATACCCAAGGACTTCCACAGTCCAAATGGCCATGTCCCGTAGCTACAAAGACGAATACGAGTAAAATTGATGAGTTTCTTTTTCGCTCATGTGAGAATTTGTCTACACACAATACTTACCCAACAATGCTTTGTGATTCAATAAAGTAGTTCTCCATAGTGTGTCTGTTCTATTGCACAGTTTCAAACCTTCATCTCTTGAATGATTAAGGAGTAGTTTCTGACAGTAAAAATAATCGTCGTGGGTTCGTTTCTCTACAAACCTCTCTGGATGTGAAACCTTTCTTCGAGGGTTGACCGTTGGTCCATTTTTTCCCGGTACTCTTCTCTCTTTTTCTTTGTGTGTGTGTGTGTGGTGTGTAAAATTGCTTTGAGTCCTGCTATGGTTGTATAAATATTCACTGTAACTGTTGTCTTTTTTTCCTTCAGGCGATACGACTTACTTAAAAATGTATTACGACTGAATTTCTTTAGTTTAAAGTACATTTCGTCTTGGCGTTGTTATCTCATCATGTCTACCATTAAAAGATAAAATAGATATAGAAACCTAAAGAAAGAAATTTTTCTTGAAAGAGTTTTTCTAGGAACGTAAAAAAAGATTTCTTTGGAGCCTTTTTTCCAGACACTTTACAAAGAAATAACGTTCATGTTTAAAGGCAAATGCGGGGAAATAACTGTGTTCTCAAAAATAAATCATTAAACAAACAAAAAAATGTTCCAGATTCATAAAACTTACATCATACTTACATACAGAGCAAAATGCACACCACTGCTAGCAGTAGAATATAAAGTGGAACATCTGTTCCAAATAGCAGTTCCATGTGTGGCAGGTCAGCTCCGCCTTCGCTCCGGTGTCGCAATGACATGGAACTCTGACAAATGGTCTTACAATGGTCTGTCACTAGTGTCCCAGCGCGTGACCAAGACATCTGGGAAGGGTATGGGGAAGAAAGGGGGTGTGGTAGATGCAAAGTTCAAAATATTAATTGCGGTGATGCTGTCTCCAGCCCTTCGCCTCGAAATGTGACTACGACCAATTACTGTGATTAGATAAAGTTCGCAGATATAGCTTATACGAACTCTTACAGCTTACATACACGCGAGGCAACCTCTTGAAAACATGTGTCGTCTTTCATTCAACGTACACCATATGTTTTGTGGCAAAGAAGAGAGGAAAGACCATGCGATTGATTCAACAAATAAATAATTACATCACCTTACACTACTCCTTACAAAGACTTGCTGTTAAATGTATGAACAGTTGATGTCCATTGTCATCTATCCTTCTCGTATTGACCGCTATAGGTTCCCTCATGCCTGGAGAGTGCGTTTATCAGTGGGAGGTCATGTGTCAAGTTTCGCGTTTGTGGAATGTGTAGTCCACTTGAAAGACGATCAAAGAGATAGATTTAAACTCCAGAGAACTCAAAACCTGTAAAGTTCAACCTTACTGTCAAAGTTTTTTTTTTGTGATTTCATATCATTTCTATATATAACTTTATAATGCTGATATAAATATATATTTATTGTGCGCCTGTGTGTACATTTTCATCATCAAGCTTGCACGTGTGTTTGAATGTGTGTGTGTGTGTGTGTGAGTGAGAGAGAGAGAATGTATGTGTATCTTTTCGTGTCTTCGTGCATCTCTGTATTTGTGCCACCTTGTACGTCTGTGCGCCTTTGAATTTTTCGCTGGTATGCATGTGTGGGTGGATGTCATTTAGGTAGTTTTTGCTAAACTCTGCATTTCGCTTCAAAGATTTTATACTTTAGATTCATCCTTTATGAGAGAAGAAGAGAGTATCAACACAACATGATTTTAATAGGTTCACCAACAGTACATGTGTACCATTTATTGAAGTTTATTATAAAATTGTTTATCTCTGAGCCTACAAGCATCGCATTGTTGTAGGTTAAAGATATAACAAACAATTTATATTACATCATTGCTGTTCCGGTGAAGACCATGTACTAATCTAAAAAAAATTCATGCGCTACCTTCTGATTGTATTTACGCTCTTGATATGTAGTTATTTCTTTATTTTTTTATTACTTACTTGTTTAAATGGAGACTAAAAAAAACGTTTCTCAACAATTTGCTTCAGAAACGTCTTAACTATCTCTCTAGTTTACATTTTTGGTGGGGTTATTTCACTTAAAATTTATCACTGAAAGATATTTTGTCAGTTCTCTGTCAACATGTAGTCTGTCGGTCGGTCAAAATCATGACCGCTGGCCCTTTTTAGTCATCGAGTAAAAAAAAAATGCCGTTTAATATTCCACGTGTGAGTCTTTATAGATATGCTAACTTAAAAAAACTGGGTTTACTCACATTTTAGGCTTTCTATTCTTCCATTATTTTTTTAACTGATATCTAGCTAATGATGATTAAATTATGATTTATTTACATAAAAAGCATTAATTATTTTGTATATTAACGCTGCCTGCAATGACAAGGGTGACAATTATTATTTGTAATGTGCAGGTTGAGAAGACTGGCGACAGACAGCAAGGGAGGGTATGTTGGGGTGGTTAGGGAATAGAGGCTAATGGAAGAAGGTTCTCGACTGTTGGTAAAGCAACATTTTCACAGGATTAATTTGTAAAATAATGCTAAAGTCACGTGGCATGTGGGAGAGCGTGGCGTGGCTGACGCAGCTCAACTTTAATCTTGATAGGCTTCTCAGGGTGGAGCAGTCCACCCGTTGCCCTAAATGTCATTGTTTCCTGTCAACAAAAGAACTAAACAGATTAACTGGCATGTGACATTATGTCATTATTAGAAACTGTGTCGTGACGCTGTAGTGTCACTAACATGACATGGCAGAAGAGTCAAAACAAAACAGCTGCCACTAAAAACAACGTCCTGCTTGACAACAGCTGCGTGTCACTCAAGTCACCTGACTAAAACCATTATGGGATACAGCAACCTAGGTGATGTCTAGACATCCCTGTCCTGTCTAACGGCAAGGCTAAAACATATTTTCAACAGTGGGTTCAAAATGTACAGACGCCATGCAACTATACCGGAAGATCATCTGTCCAGACGCAGCGGACCTTCCGCAGCACGTGCACCGCGGCCATCTTGACCTCCAGCAGCGCCAAGCGCATCCCCACACACAGACGAGGTCCGAAACCAAATGGTAGAAAGGAAACAGGATTCATTTCACCTTTATTGCTGTCCGAAAACCTGAAGTTGAAAATATTTACTTAATAACATAATCAAAATTTCGAAAGTCCATTTAGCTAAAAAACTTCAGTTACAAACCACTTAGGCTTGTGTATAAATCAACATCTTTTGATAGCTTCCAGATTCAAGCAATGGCGGATTGATATCTAAACATTCTATTGCATGGCTTACATGTTACATTAAATGTTCTGCCTACCTTTCAGGTTTGAAGTCAAGAGGGTCTGGGAAGTATTCTGGATCCCTCGAGATGTCGCAAATTGGGATCATAACCCCAGTGCCCTTCTCTATCTTCAGTCCATTAATAGTCACAGTTTCAGATGCAACTCTGGTTATTCTGCAGGGAAGAAATGTGTAAATGTGAATAAATGTATTTTTGCTTACATCCTGAGATCTTCACAGGTTTGCTCCGTCAGCTTTGTTCTTATTATTCGTGGCTATTTCAGACTCTTACCTCAATTTAGAATTTATTAGGATTCCTGTAGACAATGAGGACTTTTTTTAACTTTCGGGAGCATTAAGTAATCTTTAACAGTCTCTTTTTCACCTTTACAATATTAACCATCGTTTATTCCAATATCCCTTTATATTATCTTTCTCTATTCCTCAGGTTCGTGACAAGTTTGTTTCGTTTTGTTGTTTTTATTGTTTTGAGAATTTTTTTATGGTCTTTAATTTTTATTTATTTTTCTTTTAAGTAAGGGTTTTAACTTATAATTGGGCTTTTTGTTGTAGTTCTGTCGTACCTTTAATATTTCTAAGCCAAGTCCCATCAAACTCAAAGAAGACTTACACAGAGACTGGAGGATACAGACGTAGAGTTTCGTAAATTGTCTGCTCCAGAAGTTTCAGTTTCCCAACATCGTCATACGTGGGCGTTCTCTGTAGACCGAACAATTTCACAACCGTTTGTGCAGACCATGGTGTGTTACCAAAAGTTTCCAAATATGTCTGTTTTTATCTAAATTTTTCGATGTCTTTTACGTTGACATGAATCATCATCATCATCATCATCATCATCATCATCATCATCATCATCAATCATCATCAATCATCAATCATCATCCATCATCCATCAATCATCATCATCATCATCATCATCATCTACTATTATTATTTTCAGTAGTGGTAGAGCTGTGATAGTGCAGTAATAGTGGCAGTAATGGCAATGGTGCTTGGAAGAGTTGCAGTGCTAGTGGTACTAGATGGTGGTAATAATAATGTGTTACCTTTGAGTACTTCACTTGACTAGTTTCCTATATTATGTCCTGTAGGGCTAGAATTATTATTGGATTATACAAGTAGTCATATAAAGCAAATATAGTCATAATCACAATGAAGACTAAACTAAGGAACATCTAAACGTACGTCTCCAACTATGTTTTCGATTTCATCAACAATTCTCTCTTGGAGCTCCGGGAACTTGGCCAGGTTGTAGAACAGGTACTGGAGCGCTGTTGATGTCGTTTCATAGCCAGCGACAAAGAAGATGAAAGCTTGGCCAGCGATTTCTTCTTTCGTCAGACCTGAGCATCATCTCTTTTGTTACATAGTTTTTTAATATCTCAGTTTGCAATTTACATCACAATAGATTTTAATACTTCCGTTTTTTTGTTGACGATTAGTTTTTGTGCAGCTTGGTTGAAATACCTTTTGAATCTTGGTATTGGTGTTCATGAAGTGGGGTTTTTACCTGTTTTCAAGACCTTTGTTCATTATTCTTAACATTTTAGAAAAATAAAAATTTTATTTCTACAAGAAACATTCTAAGCCATCAAAAACCCAGCGACAAATATTTGTTGCAGTTTTTCCATTGGGTAGGTAAGTTTTTGCGCAGCTTCAGTCACAAGATGTTTTATTTTTTGCAGGTAATAGACTGGGTAAACAAAGGAGCCATCTGTGTAACATATAGGTATGAAACGTTCTCTCAAACTCACGCTTTTCACTGCCGGTCGTCAAAGGAAAGTCTTCAGTTGCCTCGGCATTTAGAAGCAACTGTAAGAAGTCTGGTTTCCTCTGCAAACGTGCAAATCAACCCCTGGCATTACAAGATAAAACCAAAGTAAAACCCCAGCGCCCAGCGGTGTAAAGAAACTTCATAGCTTTTATACAAAGGTCATCAATTCACGTGACATTTTCAGAGAAAATAAGTCGGGGTTTGTTTTAACACACCAAGACCGTATAAAGGGTGCCATACCTGGTTTAACTGATCTTGTTTTCGTTCCTCCATCATCCTGTAGATGCTCTGGAGAAAGAACTGAACAGTCTCCTCCATGAAAAACTTTCTTTTCAAAAAGTGGAGGACTGGCGCCAAACGCGGCACCAATACTGCGAAAAGTAAACAAGAGCAAAACCTTGATTATTTTTAATTTTTCAAGATACATGTTTATGTTCATTATTTATGTAAAACTAGCATAGAAGGCATTCTAAAATGTGATTTTCAAACTAGCAGACATACAACTTCAAACATTTTTGACTCACTCAAGATGACGCCTAAGATCGAGAGTCGTCCTCCTCCGGTCATGATTTTCTTGGCGTTGGTGACGAAAGGTTCGCTGAGGTCCTTCTGCGAGTTGACCACAAGGCCGAACGCCGTGCCTGCTATGGCGTCCATGGTGTAGGCCCCAAAGTATCTGATAACCAGATGTTTAGCTCAGTCTCCACCCGTGACCCGTGACCCATGTCACTTTTTGCTGTCACTCGTTCCTTTAAGGATATACATTCATTGCTGCCACGCTTCTTGTTGACAGACACATAAATGATGTAATAATGAGTGGATTCCTTTTGCTTCAGTGTCTGGAATATCTTGACTATGCAGCCTTTCACAGCGATCACCTTCCAAGATTTTAAAGATTTACCTCTTTCGTGGATACCTTCAACAGCTGATGGGACCTTTCCCCCAACTGCTATCACCACTCCATCTCGCCTTTCTTAAGTAGTTTTATATTTGTGCTACTGTATTAATTTCTTGTGTTGTGTTACTTTAAAGTATATGAACTGTCTGTTACATAAATAATTAGTGGTAGTATGATAACTCTTGGGGGTGAATAGGAACAGTAAGAAGTATGATAACTGTAGAGTTATACAAACTGTTTGTTTAATATAAAGGCATTTCATATGACATTTCAAATATATAAAATACTATGCATAGTATTGGACTGGATTGTCCTGGTTTACTCGGCAAGAACACCTCAGTCATATACACGGTCTGTACAGAGAAATTCGAACAAAAGTTGTTCTACATTTGTACGACTCACTCTTTGGCGTCCACCAGGCCACCTGTCTGAGAGATTTCTTCGATGTTTGTCGCCAAATCAGTGCTGCAGCGATTGATGTAGTACTCCATCTACACAGAGCGAAATAACAAACCTATATCTAATTTCTTTCCTGATTATTCTTCTTTTAATGCTTTAAGAACTTACAATTTACTCCCTTAAACCTTAAAGTCATACAATAGCAGAATTTGTTGTTATGCCACATGTGCTGCCAAATCCCCTTTGATTCATCACCCTCTCAAAACAAAACCATTTTTTATCCTAGCATGCAATAAAATTGTGCTTCCTGTAACATTAAATAAAATCATGATTAAAACTGGTTTCGCTAACTTTCATCTAAGTAGAAAAGTTTGTTTTTTTGGCAGAAAACGCAACAAGAAAAAATATGTGGTGATGATGTTCAATCTGTAGGAGTACTATAGCTGTACTAAAGCTGTTACAGCTGTAGCTTTATAGTATTATATAGTTTGTACTCACCAGCTTCAGCTTTCCTGCACTGAAAGTCGGTGTTACGATATTTCTGATTCTTCTCCAGTCGCTTCCCCTTGCAAAGAACAAACCTTTCTGAATTTCTCGTGCTGAAAGGTTGTTTCGTTCCTGTAGGTTATGCATATACATAGTAAGAACAAGTTTTACAAATGGCTAAGGACACAGATACAATCAAAATAGAGAAAAGAGACAGATAAAGTTAGTCCCCTAATCTTTCAGATGCTCGTAGGAGGAGGTCTTTTGAAACTCGCTTTTCTCGGGATGTTGCCATCTCCTCCACAACTTGTTTTTTAAGGATTGATGTCTTTATTTAATGGCTTTAAGCCTTTCAATCTCCCATCGTACATACATATCGTGTTGCTGTGTTTTGCAAGTTCTTCTTCCAAATAAGTTAATCTTACATCTTGTATGTATCGTAGGCTAACAAAAGATTGACCAATTAATTCAGCTCACAAATCTGTCTGTAAAATGATGGAAGTCTTTAACGAAGACCTCCTTCAAAATGTCAAGGTCGTTTATCACAAGCATAGGCTTCTGACCACTGTAGATGCTGAAATCATGAAATAATTTAATTGTTTTAACTTTCTGCAGACAAACAGACAGACAAATAAAACAAAATAGATAGAGTCAATGCTACTTACCCATAAATGCGACCATACTGTTTAGAAAAGGCCCACAGACTTTGCACAAATCCCTGTCAATAGAGGATTGATTTTATTTATTTCAATAGTAGTAGAGTAGAAAAAAATAATCTACGTTTCATAGAAGGTTATTTTTGGCTCGAATGAGTCTCTTTATATGCATAACTATATATATATACATGGTAAATTGAACAAAATTGAGATTAGGGGCATAAAGGTTTCATTCAAATACCTTGTAAACCATACTCCTAGTGTTACCAAAGAAAGGTGTGGGGGGAGGGCCAGGAACGCCTCTTGACTTCCAGTACCCGAAATTCCATGTCCCATACCTGTCACGTAAGAAAGAACATAAAAATAATTCATTGGCTTCTTCATGCTCAATTAGCAACATACAGAGCCTTGAATATAACTGGACTGATACAACTCACCGAATGACATGACCTGTCTACAGTTTGTACATCTAAGGACGATTGAAAGAACATCTACTGAGAAATCTCAGAAAACATTGAGGTCAAACAGTATTCAAGGGAGAAAACTGTCCCTTCGTTAAACATTCCCTGTAATGGAGTTACTTTTCTTTGACAAGGTTGAAATGTAGCATATTTTAGTTACTAATTATTACTTTGATTGTTATATTCTTTTGTTTTTAATGGTTAATGTGTAACAAAGTGCGGGGCTAAGGAGATACAAACTGCAGTAGTGCCATGAAGCCTGCCGAGTAGCATTAATCTTATTGACAGCCAACACACTTTTTCAAAACTTTCAAAATGAATGAAGTTGATGTATTAAAATTATTTATTGCATACAAGTTCAAGCTGTGACCTATCTTTTGTGGGTGCGGCAAAAAAATATATGTCTTAAGGTAAGCTGAATATAAAATAAATTATTTACATCAAGCATGGTTCACACAATTTAAAAAAACACCTAATAGCTAGACAGACTAAGATTTTAAAATAAATTTTCTAGTTTAACATCCAGCTCCCTGGATTAACACACTGTTGTTATGTGCGAGTTGGTTGTCAGTCAAATTGCAAAAAAAATGAAACTCCCTGCAACTGAAATGCGAATTGAGCATTCTGGTTTTGTTGGTATACTTACACATAAAGTAGCAAAGATGCCAGGGGTACCAGTAAAAGAAAAACGGGTAGTTCAAACCCCAAAATTTCCATCTTCTTGGTAACTTTCGTTCCAGTCAAGCAGTGAAGCTGTCACAATTTGTTTTCTTTCTTCTCTCTTTCTTTTTTTTTTTTAGATGCCGAGTGATGTTGTCCCAAAATCTTGCGCTGGTAAATTGAAAATGGTTTTTATACAGTAGGGCCTTATGTAAATAATCATGTGAGTGTGATGCTGGATAAGATAATGCAGTATAAGTAGGGTTAGAACGAATCTATGACCTGAGGTTTTGAAATAGTCTAGAAAGAGGGCCGTGACCTACCTTTATCGCGAGAGGTCAGGTGAAGAGAAGAGGGTCTCCCATCACTCGAGATCTCTCACAACCACACCGAGGGCCCTCCGGGTAGCTCGGTAACAAGAATGACAGACACATTGTCTGTTCACTCGTGTTCGTGAGTTTGTTTCTTGATCTCTCTTGAGCAATTCTGACTGCTCGACATTGAGAAGGTTGACTATTCGCATGCACAATAATATTTGCGTGTGCGGCTGAATGCATGAAGGGGTTAATAAAAATATGACAACCATTCATACTTTTAACCTTGTGTTTATTTACAGCTATTCTTTTCCCACGCTTTATACCTATTTACCTCACTTCCTGTCTATCTATTTCAGTCTTTTAATTGATCCATGAACTGATCTGTGCTTCTCATGACAGTCACTCGACAAGGTTGTGTCAAGCATAAAGCTATGAGCCTAATAGTTGGTTTAAAAAAAACAGTAAAGATTTGATAAGAATAAATAAGCCGCATAAGGCTGGTATAAATGTATATCTGTGGGTTGCCTAACAATTTTTATTCTAAGTAAAATCTGACCATCCTGTTTGCGTTTTGATGAGTTTGTGAAGTTGGTCAGCATACAAAAGGTACGTGAAGGAGCGCCACACACACATACACACATACACACATAGGAAAATAAGTATTTTACTCTGAGCCATCAACTAAAGTTGTATCACTGCAAAACAACAAGTCGTGTAAACACACACCACAGACAGGGAGAAAGAATGAACATACGTATATCCCTCACATTGTTGCTGACTCAGCTAAGGTATGATCTCACAATACACTTCATACGATGATACAACCAAAATTGCTCTTTTCATGTATTCATCAGCAACTTTTATTCCGTTAAATGGAACGTGAAAGCTTGAACACAAGTCACTCACCTACATAACTACACTCATCGCAGACGAACTCCACACCACCACTTTCTTTTCATCACTAAACAAACTAGTTTCAGTTGGTATACCGAGTCATCAAACTCTCTTGTCACGAGATGTTTCAGGTCAGCAGTCACACTTATTACACGAGACACAGAAAGCCACTGACAGAAATTATGTACTCCTCCCAAAACGATGGAGGTTTGGATAAGACAGAACTCCATCAACTTGTAATTCTAAACCCAAAAACAAAGTATTTTCTAAGACTTCCACGCGTTTCTCACTCGGTATGTAGACATGATCACATGAACAGGACCCTGTATAATCTTTAGTCTTTGGTACATCTCACCTGATTACGAGTCAGAGAGAAACACATCGGCTAATGAAGTGTAGCCTCGATGAAGCATGCGACACTTTCTTAAAATGATAAACTGCTGTTGTTCTGTTTCTAGAGCGCTGAGAGCCCCAGTCCCGACTCTCAGCAGCAACAAGAACTGTGACTGTCATGGCTCCATTATGAGACAAGATGGTCTGATGTTTAAATTGGTCGTAGTTGATGACAGTCATGTCTCTTTACTCCTGGAGACGTCGTGTGTAACCATCTGGCTAAACAGCATTTAAAGTTGGATCTCCGACTTTTGAAAGGAGTCCGAGATCACGTGATTCCCGATATCATGTGATTCCCCCACCTTGATTGTCAAAACCTCGACAGATTAAAAAAACGGCCAGAGCCTAAAGACAGTATAATGCTCATCTCCATCAGCCTAATGCTGATGAGTGAGGTGAGATAAAGGCGGCTATTAGCTGTATATACAGTACAAGGAACAGTCGGGTATTACACAAATACAACACTGTTCTCTCTGATAACATAGGGCCACACAATACCTGGTGCATCCATTGCCATTACATTACACCAGTGGTGCTTTGCGGGCTTTACCACTGGCAGGTTTGATAATTCAGTCCAAACAGATTGTTCTTGCGAGCTGAAACCCCCATCAGTCACTATCCGTTAAATACTCAGTTTTAGAAGACAAAGAAAACGTTTAAATACTCGTTAACCAGCAGTAACTTTAATATTTAAGTAGATCAAAAGATATGGGTTTTGTGCAAATTACTGAAGTGTACTATCAAACAAAGTTATGCAGTTCCAATATTGTCACTTTACCTGTTGATTAAGGCCTTTGTAATACTATATTTATGAGCTTTTCTCACAAATTCATTGTTGGTCAGTTTGAGACGCCTGCTAGTCACTCTCATCACGAACTTATATCCCCTTATATTATTAAATACACGTTCATGGGATTCCGCATGCACAGAGCTCTAGTCAGACTCCATTAGCTCTCCGCTACTGGCAGCGGGGACACCCGTTGCTATTTTTAGAAACAACGAAAACCCGATTACGTGCCTCGTTCTTTCTTTACATCGAGCAGTCGTATCCGAGGCATCATATGGTGACCAGACGTCCCGCTTTAGGCGGGACAGTCCCGCTTTTGACCTCGTGTCCCGCCTGCTCATCGGGCTGGACGCCCAATGTCCCGCTTTCTGGCTTTCTGGCAAGTCCATTAAATGTCCCGGTTGTCTTTAAAAATCACTTTTTTCGGCGTTTTTTGACGGTGACGACACCATCATCGGCACGTGTCCCGCTTTCGCCCCCGAAACGTCTGGTCACCTTACATCACCTACTTAATTAGCAAGTCATTGTGTATATCTGTATGTCACCCCCACACACACACATATATATATATACTCATATCTGCTTATATATAACTAATACCTCCAACACACACATATTTGCTTATACATATATATAGGAAAACCTCCTCCACACACATATACACATCCTCTTAATTCTTCTAGATTACCGTCCTAAGTAATAACAAACTGACCTCATCTAATAATTTGTTGATGTCAATAAAGAATGGAACTTACAGGCATTAGGATTGTGAGTATAGTTAGGTGATAAATTATTTGTAAGTTGGTCGGCAAAATTTTTAGAGTTAAAGAAATAATGTAAAAATAAACTCTGAACTGTCCGACTAAATGAACCTATTCGATGTCTAGCTTTTGTTCAGTTCGCTTGATACTGTTTGTACTTACTATTTCAAGTACATTATGGGTACGCCACTTGACGACTGCCTCAGAACGACAAAGGTCATGTACATCGCAGTCGCATATAAAGCAGGTGTGAGCCCCAAAGTCAGCTCAGTGTTTGGCGCAGTGAACTGCATAAGGAGTAAAGTTTGAAGCATAAACATAATTCTGAAGAATTTGTTAGCACTAGCCGCAGGGGAAGAAACTTTTCTATTCATTGCTCGTCTGCTGTGAAGAACAACAATATAAGCGAACCTTGGACTGTGATAGGTTACATAGCCGACATCATAGTCTAGCCCCGACTGACTGACCAGCACACCATCATGGAGACTATGTTTGGTGTAGACATCCCTCTGCTTCTCCTCTTGTTGCCACTGGTGATTCTACTCCTCTACTGGTCAGTCTCCCTCTTGAAATCATTAACGTACATGTTATATACTTACTCCAAAGGTTTTACTCTTGTTAGTTTAAACACTGGTTTTATTCATGTACCATAATAGTTTTAACTAAGTCACCAAAGAGCAATATAAGATGAATACAAGCCTACTGTGACTGGAATTTGTTCAGAAACTTCATTTACTCATTCACCCGCTTACTCATTTACTCATGCACTCTAGCACTTAAGCGTATAAAGTGTACATTAAATTAGTGTACATTAGCGTAAATAAGAAGCATAGGATCAGTGTTATTGTTCAGGTCCCTTTCTACAGGAAAGGCATGAGATCGTACAATTTCTGGAGCTTCGAGGGGAATACCTGGACCTAAGCCCCAACTTATCTTTGGTAACCAGTGGCAGATGCAAAACAAAGTGAGGGTAGTCTTGTGCTCAGACGTGTCTAACAATTCATGATTATGGTCTACATTTGCAGAAACCTTAATTCTATCCATTACCAAGTCCATTCTCTGTCTCTCTCTCTGTCTCTCTCTCTCTCTGTCGCTCTCTCTCTCTCTTCCTCTGAATGTATCTTTCTTTTGTCCGTCCTTTTCACACACAAGACTCTTGATACACATTCATCAAGAAACAGAAAAAAATAACAATGTGTTCTTTTTATAATCTTGCAATAAACCACAAAATCTTGGAAATAATACATTGCAGATTCAAGTAGAACATTATTAGAGTTGCTGAGAATCATTTTCGATTGGACCAGTCAAAATCTTAAGATTCCAAGAGAGGTTTATACCCTATTTTTCTTATATTATGGTTTTTTAACAGGGTCTGGCGAACTGTTTAAGAGAGTGGTCGAAAGCATATGGCCGTGTATACGGGTAAGAATATATAAATTATTGTCTACACATACAACTACTTGCTGCATATCACTATAGTTCAGGTGGGTATGTTGCTATTGTAAACCTGTCAGTATATTCTGTGTACAAATGTTCTTTTGTGTAGTCTTATAGGAAAATATAAGTAAGTTTCTCTTTTGTTTTATACTACAGAGATGACTGACATTATTTGGTATAATTTTTTGTCTGTTCCCACAGAATTTATAGAAACAGCCAGCCCATGCTTGTTACAAACGACCTGGACATCTTAAGAGAGGTGATGGTGAAGGAGTTTCCTCACTTTGCAGACAGACATGTAAGAACTACCTTATGCAAGTGTTTCACAGAGCTGTGTCTTATACATATTTACTAGAGCTACACTGCATGCTACAGAAGATTCTATTCATTTTCTAAAACCACTTTGAAATGAGTCATGATAATAAAGGAACAAAAGACAGTCCTAACTTAATGCGCTTTTGCTTTACAAAAAGTGTTAGTGTGACTTCCTGTAAGATCAGGCCACAGAAATTGTATCTACTATAACATTTATCAGCCTACTAGTTACAGATTTTCTCCTCTTTTGTTTTATAATCTTTTTGTTAGTATACTTTCTCCTCCCTAGCTTACAAAAAAACACATATTAACTATTTCTCATTAAATGACCATCTAGCTTTGGTATCCAGCAGTCCTTCCTCCCTTTTCTCATCTCTCATGGCTTTTAGGTGTGTTCTTCCCAGCCCTAGTGATCTTTGTTTATTTTCTTGTTTAATCTTTTACTTTTTAAGTTTCTTTTATAATTCTCCCTTTATTATCTTCTTTGTTATTGCACAGACTATACTTTCATCCCTTATTTCCATAAACAGAACATCTAAAAAAAAGAATGTCAGGATGGTTCTTTGTTGTTTCCATTTATCATGTATTATCGATATATTTCACTCAGAAAAGTAGTTTTATTTGTCTCTTTAATGGGATTTCTGGACCTAAACAGGATTTTTAAATCTTATGTTTTCAGGACACGGTTAACGATAAAACTTTCCAGAAGACTGTCTTTTTTGCCCGGGGACATGACTGGAGAAGAATCAGAAACATAATCACACCAACTTTTACTTCCGGAAAACTTCGTCTGGTAATCTTTTATTATTCCTTTATATTAATAAATACATGAATGTAATGCATGTCTATATTTCTTAACTGTGTGCTCGTATGCATGCACGTGGATGGCAATATGTATATTCTGTGTATGCGAGGATAGATATGTGCCTGTGTCCTAAATATATAAGCACTTTTGTTTTGACTGTTTTGATTCTAATCGTCTAGATGGAGAATTACATTAATCGCTGTAGCGAGGTTCTGACGGAAAACATGCTGAAGATCGCCCGCAATGGTGGAAAAATAATGGTGAAAGAGTGAGTTGTCTAATTATTATTTTTCATTTAACTTTTATAGGTTGTAACTGCCTAACGCACTTTACCTTGCCTGTTGACCGAACTGAGCTGGATAAATCATCCATCCACATAACTAAATTGTTTATTATCGGTGTTATATTTATCCTACAAGAGAAAAGTCCTGTCTGTCTGTCTATTTTATTTAAAGCTCACTGTTATGTAGCCAAGTATCCTTCTGATCACGTTCAGATGATGACTAACTCCATGAGATGTTTTTTGAAATTTCTATTTGTTTCCAGGTATTGTGGGGCCTTTACCATGGATGTGATTACGGGCACAGCTTTGGGAATTCTTGTCAACTCCCAGCATGACCTCCAAAATAAATTTGTGTCTAACGCAAAAATCATCTTTGACACTAGAAGGGACCGCACAAACTTTATTCAACAGCTGCTTAGTTAGTACTTGAGTTTTTGTTTACTTTTTTTTTTGTTTAGATAATTTCAGCTAAATGTCTTCAATTAACCTGCGGAGTTATTTGATATCTGTGCACAATGGAAAATCTTCTGCAGTAATCTTGACCAAGTATTTCCCTTCGGCAGGTTCAAAGCATTACTTTTTTTTAATTCGATTGATATCTAATGCGGAGTTAAAATTCTGTGATTATTCAATTGTAAAAAAAATCTCTCAGCATTAAATTACTACCTTGTCGTTAACCTGGTATTTCCAGGAGTTGTGTATCACTAACATGTAAGGTTATTTCCTATTTCTTGCAATTTCTGACTTGCTGTTAACTACATACAGACTAATAAAAACTTATTGCATCATACCAGGCCACATTTATTTCTTGTATATTCCACTGGTCTGATAATAAATATGAGGGCTGCTTCTTTCATTAAAATACTTTTTTCTTCAGGTATCAATCCATTTCTTAACCGTTTGGTTCGTATTCTTCCCAACCTGTTTTCCAAGCAAGAAAACCCTATGACTTTCTTTTTGGAGGCCATCCGTCGCATTGTGGCAGACAGGAAAGAAGAAACGGTTCCAAGGGTAATGAATCCATTTTTAATGTCGTTAACTTATGCAGATTGTTTGAATGTTGTTTTTTATCTTTGCTCGCGTTTGTGGTTTCTCTTAGTTTTTTACGACATTAAGTATTCATATTTAAAAGACTTTCTGTTTGCCACAGTCAAATGTTTTCAAATTTATCTTGTTTATTTTGTTTCCAGTGCAATTTTCTGTATGTTGATAGCAGTGTTTGTATGCTCTTACAAATTAATCTTTGTTGTTATTATTATGAAATCACGTGGTATCATTAACCTTCCCTTTTTTATTGTACATATCTTTTTTTTTTAATCAGAAACAGACAGATTTTCTCCAGCTTCTTGTCAATGCAGAGGCATCCGAAGATTTTGTAGACACCACTGCTGAGAATGGAAAGGGTACGTACGATAAAAATCTACGAGCTTCGAATGTCAAGTATGAAGCTATTTACAAAGGAACATTTATATAAAGTGCACAAGAAGTGCAATTGCTACTATACATGAGGGAGAGACAGTCTTCATTCAGACAGCTGACTTAACTTTTCGACTCTTTGTTCAACATAATTTAATATCTAAGAGAAAGAAAAGGCCGTGTTGATGAATTGTCAACTTGATAGTACAAACAGAAAGTCGCAGTGTTATCATGCCAACGTTTTTATCTATTTCTTTCATCGTCTTACAAATGACAGATAAATAACTAGCGTGTCCAGATCTTCTAGATGTTTAAGGGAAGTAAGAGTTACCCTTAATACATACAACCTCAAACTTCCATCTACATTTTTCAGGCCTCACTTATGATGAGATCGTCGCTCAAATAATGATATTTTTTCTCGCTGGATACGAAACAACGGCAACGACTTTGCAGTTCATGACCTACAACCTGGCTGTGTTCCCGGATGTCCAGCAGCGAATTGTTGATGAGATTCAAGAGCAGATTGGAGACGTGAGTAGACACTTTCATTAATTCTTTATTTTAAAATGAATCTTGAAAAGAACAACTAGGTTAGCAGGACCAGGAGGAGCCAGAAATAAGGGCAAGATCGTTGCCATATTTACAGTGGTCGGGATAATTTCTGATCATAATTGGTTACTTTTTATAGCAATGGAGATGTCATCTCAAACTGTTGTGTTTGTATGAAATATTACAGGAGGTACCAACCAATGACAATGTCAGTAAACTCAAGTACATGGAGCAGACCATCAAAGAGACTCTGAGATTGTTTCCAACTGTTGTATCGTACGTTGTCACAACACTTCCTCTTGTATTCGTGTGCACAGCCAGTTTATTTGGTTTATTTATTACTCTTTCATTTATTTTAATTATGCTATATGTATGGTTTATTTAATTTTTCTTTTATTTATTTACATTTTTCGGTACTTTATTGAAATCAGATTGTTGTATTGGACACTAGGTCAGCTTTTTTTCAAATTTTACTTTTATTCATTACAAATGCTATGCTTTCTGACACATATATGTGTGTGTGTTATGAAACATTTTTGTTACTTAGATTAGAGTATATATCCTACATTTTTTCTTACTGTATTGTTTAAATTAATATTGAAATTTCTTACACTTCAGTGTATTTGTTTTGGTTTTTTTTATTTATTATTTTTCTTCTTGCTCTAATGTTTAAATTAACATTGAAAAGATTAAATCTTTCATAATGTTTTTTCTCACAGTGTAACTCGCATGGCCTCCGAAACAGTGACCATCAAGGGTGTGACTATCCCAAAAGGAGTTGGAGTTCTCATTCCTATTTATGACGTCATGAGAGACCCTGAATATTTCCCAGATCCTGAGGTCTTCAGACCAGAAAGGTAAAAACACGGTCCGGTATCTGAACCCATAGCGAGTTGTTTAAGGTCAAAGACAAATCTCATTGTTTTTACTTTGTGCCAAGAGCCCCAGCAAATTATGTTTTTCAAATGCAAAAGCTTGTGCCTTGCTCCGATAACATGTGCTTGGGAGTGTGTCTAGTGTTTAACATTAAACTTGTATTATTCACAGATTTTCAAACGAAGCGAAGGATGAAATGAATCCTCTCTCTTTCCTCGCTTTTGGGTTCGGACCCCGTCTGTGTATCGGCAAGCGTCTGGCTTTGCTGGAAATCAAAATCGCCATGGTGCACGTGCTCAGAAAGATTAAATTTGTCAAGACACAAGACCTGCCGGTAAACAATATTTCTAGTCTATGTGGTGGTGGTGATAACCTTTGCCTAACATCATTATGTAATTTTTACCAGATGCTAATTTGTTTTAAGCCATTTTCACAGTCCTAAAACTGGGTGTAAAATTGTATTTTCTTGAGTTATAAATGGAGTTATACCTCACAGGAGGAAAATGCCTGTACCATGTGATGTTTATACGATTTGCAAAATACGTAAAGATTGTAATTTAAAATTAAACTCAGTTGTTGTACAATGTAATGAAAAAAAAATCGTATGTGTGTGTGTGTGTGTTGTTGTCGTGATTGCTGATGAATATGTTATATAATGATTTGTGCAACATCACTCTGTCTTCAGGAGAATCTGCCGCTCATAGCATCGGGAAGTCGGCTTGTACCTGTCACCCCCCTGATGGTCAAAGCCGTACTTCGCCATACAGAAACTAAGTCTTAATCAAATCAGTATTCTTTATTCTGGGGAGAGATGGTTTCACAGACATTATTCCCCGAAATGTTTTTGATCATTTCTCCTCTCTCTCTTGGACTCCATTGTCTCTCTTGCCAGCTCCTTTTTCACTTTATAGTTTATACATTTGTACTTAATTGTGATATATAGAAAGAGAAAATGTTTAGTGGCTGGTACACTCCTGCATCATACTCTAGTGAAACTGTGCCTGAACTGTGAAATGAAACATTCATATATTCACGATTATAACAATGACTTTGCATGTGGAGTACAAGGACCTACAATCTAGCCAGATATTAAAAGAACAATGAACAAAATAAATAAATAAATGAGCCTCTGGAAACGAAACATACCAAAAAAATGAAAAAGATATTGCTTTTGCAAAGCTCAGAGTATGAGGAATCACAGAAGGTTAACGCTTTGCGTGCACGATATCATGATAGCATTCATTTGAATGCAAACGAAGGGTTAAATTTAGCAACCATTATATATTATCATGCAACTGTTTATTTATAGCTATTTATTTCTTCATTTCACACTCTTTACACCTGCTTACCTCAGTTTATGTCTGTTGATCAATTGCTCGACTGACCACAAGGTTGCACGCCACAAGAAACAGCTATGATCCTGTCAGTCGGTTATTTCGTAAAATATAAACAAAACGGTTGTAGCAAGACCAAGAAAAGTGAGGTCTGCAACACCTCAACCCCCAACGACCTGAAAAGGTTAGGTGATGACCTTTACCTTACCTTTTTACCTTAGGTGGCGAAGATGGAAGTCATGAGATCTGTACAATTCGACCTTTTTGTTGTAGAGGTTTATTTTCTAAAATCGTTTGTACATAATTATAATTTGTTTTGTAACTAGTACAGAATAGTAGGTATGTATGTATGATTTCTGAAATAAATATTCTTTTTAAAAAAAATTGATATAGACTGATTCTACAAGTGCAATGAGAGTTTTGCTTTCTTAATGTTTGTACATGTATATGTATAAAATATTGTTTTTAGTTACATTGCTAACGTAGCAGGACTGATCGCCTGTTTACAAGGCTAACTACACTGTGGTCGGACTATCAGTTATTTACGGCTTCTAGCGCCAATCCGTTCCTCCTTGTTGTTTCAGGGAAGAGGATGGAAGTTTCCACTACAATGCTGGGTCTTACTCGTCTTATATATTTTTCCCTTTCATCTACTATACACCCGCACTTACCCGACCTTGCAGTCCACCAAAAAAGACTGCCTTTTCTAAGGATGGCTTCTCAGTCTCTTTATGAAACAACTTCTTTTGTTTGCTATTTCACTGTGCACGAGACGACACCAGTTTCATGCAGCCAAAGAACATATACGACGAGTACAAACGTATAGCTTATTCTGTATCTCACACACACACAGAGTAAATAAACCATCAGTCAGCGGACCATAGCACATTCACGGTACAATGGTGCTTTCTCCCGCACTCAAAATAACGAAAAGAAAATATTTCGAGATACGTGAGGCACGTGACAGAGGACTAGCACACCTACAGGGTGCAGAGGGACTGCCCCTGTACTCAAAATAATAGGAAAGGGATAAAATATAGCCCCCCAACCTACCCTGTTTGTGTGTTTGTGTGTTTGTGTGTGTGGTATGTGCGAGAAAAATGTTAGACATTGCTAATATTTCTTTCATTAAACACATCGTATACAGACATGAAAGCTGACACTATTCACCGGCTACTAGCCTACATCATCACTAACCTCTACAGATGCACCCATGGACGAGCCAGCGTCCCCCACGCTAACACTCCCTCGTCTCCACCAAACAAACATGTGTCAAAGGCCAAAGGTACAAGGCTCTTGTGCGTAGTGTAAAGAACAAACAAATCTCAGGTCATCATGGGTCACAGGAATGTCTCGGCTAGTGTATGCTGCGGCACGATATGTATATTTGAAAAGATATTTTCCCGACCATTAATTTGTTTTGATGAAAGCAAACTAAACTCGTCCTACGTGACCCTCGTATCTCACTTTACCTATGGCGCGCAAAGAAAAAAGTAATAACACGCGACACAAGAGGAGAGTGGTGAGCCTGCACCCAGTGTGTACCCTACATACACTGTGTGCACCCTGGGTGTCGGTACAGTAATCTCACGAGGTCAAAGTCATGTAGCCACAAAATGCCTCCTTCAACTATCACCAGATAGGTGATAATGTTTGCATCATACTCATAATGTGGATGAACATTTTTGTCAGACATGTTTTAATGGTTGTTTGATTCAATCTTCTGACAGAGTTGTCCAGTCGTACTCTGTGTGTGTGTGTGCCAGACTACACACAAGGGTCCTTAGATACATGCATGAAGCGAGGGATCGTCAAGAGATGGACTCGAGGAGGTGCAGAGATTAGACTACAGGGCTAAATTTATCCTTAATATTTTGTTTGTTATCAATGTACACTCTTTCTCTGTTGAGTCAACAAAACCTCATCATGAACTTTGTAACTACTTAGTAAAATATGTCACCGCCACCCTTAAAATGATCTCTAATGTCTGACACAAGCAACCTATTTAATGTTTAATTTTGTTCTGCTCTCTTCCTCCTATCACCCTTGCGTTAAGGGTACATTATGGGTACGTTCCCTTACTCACGAGGCTACCACAAGACCAGGGTCGTTATCTGTAGCTCGACTCACACAAAAAGCAGGCATGGACCTCACATTAGGTCAGTATTAAATGATGTGTGGTTACCTGTCGGCGCATTCATCTAACTGACAGAAGGAGTGAAGCATAAATAATCGCCTGAGAAACTTATTTCGCACTGGCCAGTGGGAGGTATTGAAAACTCGCTTACTTTTGTGATATGTGTACTATGTGCAGTGAATAAACGTGTGGTTTGAAAAAAGGCAAGTTTTTAATGTACATTGCTGTTTTCTTGCGAAGAACAGTGTTAGAGAGGAACAGTAGTGTGTAATAGTGGACAGCGCCGGACTGACCAGCACCGCATCATGGAGATCGTGTTTGGTGTCGACATCCCTCTGCTTCTCCTCTTGTTGCCACTGGCGATTCTACTCCTCTACTGGTCAGTCTCGCTCTTCATCACTCACATTCCTGTTATACGCATAAAAAGGTTTAAACACTAGTTTTATTTAATTTGCGTGCCTTGAGAGTTTTAGGTGAGTCATCAAAGAGCAATACAGCGATGCAAGCCTGCTGTACCTAGGATTCATTGAGCAACTTCATTTGTTCCACCTGCTCAATCACTCATTCATTATCCATCACCAACGCATGCACAGTGTACATAAAATTATACCACGCTACATATTATTAGTTTTGTGTTTTACTTACAGATCATTTTCTGTGTGTAGGCAAGGCATGAGATCGTACAATTTCTGGAGTTCCAGAGGAATACCGGGACCTAAGCCCCAGCCTTTCTTTGGTCACGAATGGCAGGTGCAAAAGAAGGTAAGAGGAGTAATGTACTCATGCGATTCTGTCTAGCATTTTTTTTTTTTATTACACTCTACATCTACCTGAACCTCACACCTGTATATTTCAAAACCTGCGTATCTCGTTATTATGATGTGTCTCGTCTGCTGATATGGCTGAGCTCGTCAGCTGTTATGTCAAATATCTTTCCTGCATCTCTCTCTTTGTTTTTCTATTTTTATTATAATTATTTACAATATCCTTGCTGCAAATCAAATCGGTCGTCATACGTTATTTCTATACTCCTGTAAAACAAAAGCTGTGCAAATGATGTGAAAGGATTGTATATTTCAATAAAAGTTGGGATTATAATTGTCAAGGACTGTACATCAATGTTTAGTGAATCAGCAAAAATATCCAGATTCCAAGTATGTTTTATCTCTTTTCTTTCGTTGTGTCTTGCCAGGGAATTCAAAAATGTTTGACAGAGTGGTCGAAAGCACATGGCCGTGTATACGGGTGAGTGTACATTAATCATTATATAATTAGTCGCAATTCGTTGTCTGAAATATTTCACTTTCCCCTGGACTATTATCACAGTCTTACGAATACAGAGTTAATGACCAATACAAAAGTCATCTATGCCATTATCAAAGCTTACTTTCATTTCTTGTGTATTGTGCATTAAATGTCCTGTTACTTGACTGCTCGTTGCTTAACTTTACTCCTTTCGACCCTTTAGTTGCTAAATGACCGGCGTACTTGACTCACATTATTCTAGATAGTTTTTTTAAATAAAAGAAGTATGTTGTCACAGAATCTACATGAACCTCAAGCCCATGCTGGTTACAAACGACCTTGACATCTTAAGAGAGGTCATGGTGAAGGACTTTCCTCACTTTACAGACAGATTCGTAAGTAGTACTTTATACAAACGTTAAGACTATATTTTATACGTACTTACCAGGCCATTTTTTTTCTTAAATCCTCTTAGGGCAGGAATGTGCCATTAAAATAAGGAAGGAAATGACAGAGTTTTTAAGGAACACATCACTGCTTTATAACCAACACGACAGTTTTTCTGTCACACCAGTCACGCAAGAAAACACATCCCCAGAGAATACTTTTTTTATAAGGAAAGATGGTTGTTATGTAGTAATTTATTTAACTCAGGTTCAAGTTCAGGTACTCTACTTTCCTATAAAACCGCAGAAATCTTAGCGCAAGGTTTAAGAGTACCAAATGTTCTCAAAACTTTGTTGTTTTTGAAGGTGATGAGTATTTAGGATGATAAAAATACTTCCACCTTAAGGTGGTTTCGAACATCGTGCTCTCGAAACCTCCAACCCTGACGCATTATATCCTCTGTATCGAATCTTCCAGAATTTCCTCCCACTGTCTGTCACTCATGTCGTGACCCGTGCAGTCACCTCGGCCTTGACCTGTAGCACCGATTAAGTTGGCCGGCCGGTCTAGCTAATGAGATTCCAGGACATTAATAGATTCTTGCTGAACCAAATGTTTGCAGGACCGTGTTCAGGGCGGAATTTTCAGTAAGACTGTTTTCTTTGCCCGGGGACATGACTGGAAAAGGATTAGAAACATAATCTCACCAACGTTCACTTCTGGAAAACTTCGTTTGGTAATATTACCTTTGGAATAAATATAAGATTACCTGTGTGTGTGTGTGTTTGTTTTTAAATAAATGGATTGTATTTACTATATTTTTGTGTGGATGAATGGGTGCTGTTTGTGCATGAGCGGAAAGAACTGTTCTTATATCTTGTGCATGCACTGGACTGTCTTAATATGTATGTATGCTTGTAAGTACTTTTACCCTCTAATTTCCAATCGTCCAGATGGAAAGCTATATCAATTCCTGCAGCGAGGTCTTCTCAAAAAACATTCAGGAGATCGCCCGCCATGGTGGCAAAATAATTGTGAAAGAGTGAGTTTTCTTATCATTGCTCTTCAATCACTTTGTATAGTCTCTAACAACCATGTAAAATTTCAAGTTTGTATTCATAAATCACTTTTTGCCAGCACTGGCTGGAGCTTAATAAATCGGTCCCAGAGTGTTCGAAGTTCCAAGAGTTCATCTCACACGTTTGTATTTCAAGTTAAGAAAAACCCGATACATAAGGAACATTTTTTATCACTTTAGTAAATTTCAAATAAAAGTGTCTTTCTTTTTTTCAATTATTTTATTTTTTAACTTTTTAGTCTTTCCTAATTTTGTTATCAATTTTTTTTTTTTACTTTGTGACTTTTCACTCTTTTATAGGCCGAATTAGGGTAGACAACTATAGTTTACTAGTCCTGGAGCAGCAGTTACTTATCTCCCCTAGTCTCTACTTAGAAGTTATCATACAAAAATAAAGTTTCATGAATTATTTTACTACTTGTGTACTGCTGCAAAAGATGTAATATTGCATTCTCACCGGAAATGAGTAACTGGTGTAAATTTTAGTGGTCAAGAATGAGGGCAAGTAGAGAAAAAAAATCTATTACAAAATCTGAACCTGACAAACAAACAGTGAGTTGAACAAAATGTGTAATAAAAAATATAAGCTTATCAAAAGGGGTCACACTCCTGTAAATTACCGACTGTTAAAACATTTACATTAACACACGGTTTTCTTTGAGTAGTTGATGTACCCAGCTCGGGTACTTTCAGTCTCAGATTTCAGCCTTTCTCTCTTTCTCTCTTTGTAAATTTATCTTGTTACTTGGTATATCTTCTGTAACAGTAAAAAGGCACATAGACTAAATACTCTGTAATTTAGCAGGAATTTATTTATTTGTTAACCTAATGACTAAATGTATTATGTAGTATTTGGGCTTTCTGTTTGTTTCCAGGTATTGTGGGGCCTTCACCATGGACGTAATAACGGGCACAGTCTTTGGAATTGTGGTCAACTCCCAGAAAGATTTCCAAAATGAATTTGTAACAAATGCAAAACTTCTCTTACAGCATGGTGGGGCGCCTAGAAGTTTCTTTCGACAGCTGCTAAGTAATTTGAACTTTATTTTGCTGTTATGTTCTTTAGTTCATATCCGTTAAATGTCATTAATCGCCGAGAAGAATTATTTTATCTCTTAACTGAAAGGTAAATTCTGCTTCAGTCTTCTGGACCAGACATTTTTCTTTCCACAAGTTTAAAGCATTATCATGTTTAAAATTAAAATGTTTTAAATAGTTTTCATAGACTGCTTACTAGACTCTGCTACTTTCATTACATTAATTTCTTCCTCAGCTCTCACTCCATTCCTCAACCGTTTGAATCAATACCTTCAAAATCCGTTTGTCAAGAAGGAAGATCCTCACGGTTTCCTTTACAAGGCCATCCGACGCATCGTGGCAGACAGGAAGGAAGAGACGGTTCCAAGGGTAAGGAAGGCATTGTTAATGTCGTTATATCGGAGTATCTTTGAACGTAGCTTTATTCCTGTTTTATCATTGATTTTGCGATGTTTCATAGTTCATAGTTTATGAAGACATGGCCGGCCATCCGGCTATTGTAAGGATCGGTTCTGCTGGGTTCAAATCTCGTCTCGGACACGCTTAATTGCTGGCTCAGCGCAAAACACCAGTGCTACCCCCTTCTGAAGACATGAAGCATTCCTACTCGAAAGATTTTCTGCTCATGTCAGTTGTCAGACATCTCCTGTACTACTTTTTTCCCATTGCAGACATGTCACTAGTTGTGTTTGCTAACAAACTTGGGAATATCTGATTTTTTATTTATTTATTTATTTATTTATTTATTTGATTGAACTATTTTCTCTTATAATACCAGGGAGCACACATTTAACTCGCATCTACACGAAAGGAAGACAAAGATCGGTTATTAATTGTTTGCTAACATTCGAAATTTATTAAACTTTCTACTATTTATCACATATATATATATATCGCCTTTTTCAGAAAAAGACAGATTTTGTCCAGCTCCTTATCAACGCAGAAACATCCGAAGACTTCGTGGGCGCAGTTTCTGAGAATGCAAAACGTAAGATATGGCAAGAAATTTTATGTTTAAAAGTGACCTTAAAAACGACAAGTTTTAAGCGACTTACGAGAAAAGATTTTTCGTATGTTCCAGGAACAGTCATATGAAAAATGCAATTGCTATTTTTTCAGGGAATTTAGCCTTTTAATATGGTTGACTTTCCAGCTCTTCGTTTGTACATACCGTTATATCAGTTAAGTCAAAGGGCAAGAAAACTATCGTGGTAATTAACACTTTAAAAGAAATACTAAAAGTTATGTCTTCGTTTTCTCTCAGGCCTAACTCCCGATGAGATCGTCGCTCAGATGGTAATATTTTTTATTGCTGGATACGAAACAACGGCTACGACTTTGCACTTCATGATCTACAACCTGGCAATGTACCCGGATATTCAGCAGAAAATTGTTGACGAAATTCAACAGCAAATTGGAGATGTAAGTTGCAGGAAAACGTTACAAATTTGGTTATTTTGAAATGAATCATAAACAGATTCCCTAATAAAAAGAACAAGATGATAGAGCAGGACGGTGAAGAGCAACAAGGTAAGACATGCAAGATGGTTGCCATGGTTAGAGAGGTGGAAATAATATAATTTCTAGTCATCGTCATTTCCCTTTCTATGAAATGTTACAGGAGGTACCAACCAATGACAATGTCAGTAAACTCAAGTACATGGAACAGACCATCAAAGAGACTCTGAGATTGTTTCCACCTGTACCAGCGTACGTTGTCACAACACTTCGTCTTGTATTTCATTTTATGTATTTATTTATGTATTTATTTATTTATTGTTAAGTGTAATTAATCGTTGCTTTTTATTGATTTAAATTATGCTGCCTTTTACTTTTGCTTATTGATTTGATACTCTTTATGACTCTTCTAAAATAATACAAATTCAAAGTGCGTGCTTGTACTTCTATAATGTTCTGGAACATTTTGGAAACTTCTTGCTTACGCTTCAGTATAATTGTTGTTTTGTTTTTTTTTAACTTTACCTTTTGCACTAATGTTTAAAATTAACATTGAATGAAAATCTTTCTCAATACTTTTTTCTCACAGTATAAATCGCGTGGCCTCCGAAACAGTGACCATCAAGGGTGTGACTATCCCAAAAGGAGTTGGCGTTCTCATTCCTATTTATGATGTCATGAGAGACCCTGAATATTTCCCAGATCCTGAGGTCTTCAGACCAGAAAGGTAAAAAAACGACCCAATAACCGTGGCCCTAGAAAGTTTCTAACATCAGACAACGATCTCATTGTTTTTACTTGATGCCAAGAGTCATGACAAAGTGTGACATTTCTCAAATGCTGAAGCTGACTGAGATGACATGTGCTTGGGTGTGTGTGTAGTGTTTAACATTAAACTTGCATTATTTACAGATTTTCCGAAGAAGCGAAGGATGAAATGAATCCTGCTCTTTCTTGGCATTCGGCTTCGGACCCCGCCTGTGCATCGGCAAGCGTCTGGCTTTGTTGGAAATGAAAATCGCCATGGTGCACGTGCTCAGGAAGGTTAAATTCGTCAAGACGCAAGATCTACCGGTAAACAAATTTTCTAGTCTATGTGTATAGTCTGTAGTCTTCGTAGAAATATTTGTTCCTCCTGGGAAAGTAGTCTTCTAACTGATGAAAAGGAGGAGGAGGATGGCAGTGGTGGTGGTAGTATTATTGTTGGTATTATTACAGAATTTTGAAAAAACACATTTTCTGGTCGTTGAGATATTGTAGACTTTGTACAACACTTCTTAATGATTCTAATTATATACAAGTTGAGTACACAATATTATTTATAATACCAATTCAGTTTATTCCTTGTTACTCCTCAAAGAAAATAGGGCTACAACAATAATACCAAACCAATTAGCTCTCCTGAAACTAGCTGTCATTATCGCATTTCTTAATTCATAAATGGAATAAAAGGTCTGTGCTAAGCAAGGTCTACGATTTTTAAAAACAAAAAATAAAAAAACCGACATTAAGACATTAACATCAAGTTAAAGTAGATTGTTAAATAACAAGCAGAAATTTTCGTCCGATTGTTTTAAATTTGCTTACATGCAAAAGTGTTATATTATGCTTTTGGAAATATCACTCTGTCTTCAGGAAAAACTGACGTTCAAAGCATCAGGAAGTCAAGTTGAACCTACTTCACCTCTGATTATCAAAACCGTACTGCGCCATACAGAGGCTGGGTCATAGTTCATTTGGAAAATGAATTCTTTAATCTCGGGCGAGATTTTTGACTGAAGTTATTTCACAATATTTCTAATTTCATCCTTCCTCTACTCTCTTGGCCTCTCTGTCTCTTTATGTTTCTCCCTCTCTTCCTCAAATTCGGTCACTCACTAATTTATTTTATTTTACCTTGTGGACATTTGTACTTACTATGCTATTCAGTGATGTGTGTGGACTTAATAGTGACATGATTCGATGTTCATGAGCACTATGATGGCTTTGCAACTCCAGTAAGATGACCAGCATTTTAGTCAGACGTGAAAACAAACAATGAGAGAAATGAATAAATAAATGAACATCTAGAAGGAAAAGGATACGAAGCAGGAGGAATGGAAAAGAGTTTGCTTCTGCAAGTTCAAAGAAATATCAAGAAGTGGACAAGACGGATTAGAAAGATAGTTATCAGTTGAAGTTTTGCAACATGGACACATAATATATAAACAAGGGCAAAACACTCTTGAAACTACAACTGAAAAAGTTTTTTGATTACTTTGTTGAATTACTTTTTGAAAGTTGTGTTGCTCTCGCAATAAATATATTCTATTTTGTGTACAAAGCAGCTTTAGTTTCATGATGACTAGGCTACAAAAGGTTTTTTAAACGTACAGCGAACAACGATATTTACCGGCGAGTAGATATTTACTACAATCTGTAAATATTTAATATTTTTTTACATCCTGAGACATATTTTGTGACACAATTTATAGAGATGCCTCTATGCGCGGCGACAGTCCAGTCATTTCGTCTCGTGTACAGTTATCTGTTTACCATTATGCTGAAATGAGAATAAAGTATTATTCAGCTGACTTACTTTTACTTAATCATACTTTATATAGTCATGCTACCAAAAGCATCCGTTCACGTGATGGCAAAATTTGAAATGTAGACATCTGTAACATTTTTTCATTACAGCGTGTAACATGTGGGAGGTAACATACTGGACTACATAAATACAAGCGGTATGCGTGAACTCAATCACCTTTTCTCTTTCACTTCTTGTTCTCTACTTTGGTTTGATGCTAAATGCGGGTACTCAGTTGTTTGAGCCATAGACCCCTCCACTTTTATGTAGCACGTGACCCTCATGGAGAGTGAGAAACAACAAAAGCAAAATTCAAGTCCTAAGAACTACCATGACAACGCTGTAGCTTACAATACTGTAATATAACAGAAAATGATCCACATTTTTCAAAATAAAATCCAAACATTCATAAAATCTGAAACATAACCAAAGATTCCAATAAATTAGTACACCTTATCTGACCTTTAAACATATTCCACTGTTTGTAAATTTTAGTTAAGCTGTACTAATTAATAATAAATAAAAGTCAGGCTCTCCAGTTGTTCTGTTGCGCAATGAAATATTTTTATGCAACTATACAAATACATAATCACACACATCCGCAAGATCAATAACTGTTGTATAAAGAGTAAAATACATAATTCACATAAAAGAAACATTGGCCTATGTACAGCGATATAGCTAAATTAGTAAATGTGTAATAAGTATAGTACAAACTTATCTTTCAACTTTCACATTTTATAGTTCACATAAGTATTCAGCACATTCCAATTATCAGATTGTGTGTATATATATATAAAGGGATCAATCACAATTTTCAGATAAATACATGTATTTAGGTCCAAAGCAATCTAGTCCACAGACCTTACTACAGTCCTGTACTGATACAATATGTTTGAACTCAACGGTGAAATAAAACTTCAATGCTCATGAGGACTTCGATAACTTTCCATGACTGACAATATAGTCACACATGTAAATAACAATGTCCAAAATGAATAAATAAGCACCTAGAAATGAATAGATACGAAGCATGCATAAGGAGTGGAGAATGTTTGTGGACAGGACTGATGAGAAAGTCACCAACTTACTTAAAGTCTTACAACATGAACACCTAACAGAGAAAGGTAAGAACTGTTTCAACAACAAATGACAATATGTAGACAGCTTTTGACTATTTTGTTGGATCAGCTTGTGGATGCAGTGCTGCTTTCACATTATACTTCATTTCCATCTTGTGTACAACAGTTTTAGCTCCATGATGGCAATGTCGCTAAAGACATAGCTGTCTATGCGCTACGTGGAACTAACAAATACAGTTATTTTGCGGTGATCTGTAGATATTTTCCCATTCTGGAAGAAGTGTTGTGATACAATCTATATTAATGACTAATGTGCGGTGACAGGACAGTTACTTTGCTTCGTGTACAGTTGTTTTTTGTTTTTTGTTTTGGGGGGTTTTTTTTTTTTGCTTTGTTTTGTTTTGTTTTTTGTTTTTTGTTTGTTTTTTGTTGCTGTTGTTTTTTGTTTTTTTGTTGTTTTTTTTTGTTTGTTTTTTTTTTTTTGTTTTTTTGTCATAAAGATGAAATAAGAAAATACAGTATTCTGAAGGACATTCACTTTTTCTCAATCCTGTTTTGAGTCGCTATGCTAAGAAAAGCACTCCTTCGTGAGAAAGCAAACATGCTGAATGCAAACACCAGTCATTTTTTTTCCCATTTAAACACAGTGTAAGGACGTGAAAGCTGAAAGCATATATACAGACTGCTGGCCTACATAGCTACAACACTCTAGAGTCTAGAGTGTAGACATCCATTCACAGACCACTCCTCCCCTACCTCCACACAGGGTGCAGACTGGCTACAGGCTCAAAAAACAAGCTTGTGTCATGTGCAAGTTCATCCGATCTTGTAACATGTTATTTAGGTTGGCAATAATGCTTCTCACGCCATGCAGAGAGCAGACGGGGTCGAATTCCGGCATGGGTTTGAATAAAGACCAGCAGCGTGTGATTAACCACATCTCCATAAAAGATAATAAATACTTACGAAATACTTATGTATTTACTATCTTTGGTCCAAATCGGCGTTTAGATAAGTTTTTGTGTGTGTGCGTGTGGGGGGGGGGGGTGAATGTAAAACACCGAGAAAATTATATTAGACCATATGAAATGATTTGTTCTGCTTTCAATTCCCCCAGGATCCGCATTGGGGAAAAAAAGATTTCTAAAGTCCGTAAAGGTGTTTTGATAATAACAACACCAACGTAATGTCACATGCCTCACATCGTACTTTACATATGATACTCAAAGAAAATCAGTAGTGACGCACCACAAGAGAGACGTTAGCCTGCAGCAGGGTGTACTCTTATAAAAACTGTGTAAACGATGTGAACACAGCGCACCCTACAATTAGTCACGTCACGTGACATGCAGTGGCGTCACACGGTCAACGTTCTACAAACTGCCTTTCCCACACTGACCCAGATTGTTTGTAATGTTTGTCTGAACCTACCAGCAGAATTTTCCAGACGTGTGTGTGTGTTGAATAAACAAACCTGATCAACTTTAAGTGTTACTCGTTTGTCAAATATTTCCCTGCCACTGTTAAAGGGATCTGAAACTTGTCCAACAAAAATAATCTGTTTAATGTTTGGTCAAACATACTAAATGTTCTCAGTCTCTAATTTAGTATCTTTTGTGCAGTTGTGCTACTACTTAGGTGCAATCAGGGCCGGCGTTAGGGGGTGGCAAATGGGGCGGCCGCCCCAGTCCCCGCTCTCGAAGGGGCCCCGCGCTTCAGCCCCGAGGTAAGGTGACCAGACGCTTTTGACCTCGTGTCCAGCCTGCTCATAAAATGTCCGGGCGGGATGCCCAATGTCTCGCTTTCTGGCAAGTCCACAATGTCCAGCTTGTCTTTAAAAATACCGTACACTGATCCGCGCCTTTGGTTTTGGCGGTGTTTTCTTGATCCCGCTTTATTTTTCGTCGCTGTGCGGGCTCCGGGGTTTGACCCGTGACGACAATGACCTGCCGGCCGATATCTTATTGCACGCGCCGCTGGTACATCGCCGGTGGTCGTCTGCTCGTCCCTTGTAGGTGTCAGCTTCTTTGGTTACGGTTGTCCGAGTTCCCCCACTTCCCAGTGGCAACCCACGCCAGCAGCTGACTACATCCCAAACCTAGTGATATATGGAATGGACAACAAATGAGTACACAACGGCTTTCACCTGCCGACTTTATTGTGTAAAGTGAAGCTGCCTGAAGTCGCTCGCTTTCCTTTGAAGGCATCCTCTAACGAGTCATGTCAGCCTGTTATTATTTTTTATCTTTTAACTTTGTGTTGGAATGCTACAGACTGCCGATTTCTAACTGTGTTATACTTGATATAATACATTTTTAGAAAAGTAAGCTAGGCTAAATTTTAAAAAAAAATGAAAACAAGTGCATTTTAGATTTTGGCAGACGATGCCGATCCAAAGGGTATAGAGTTGTAGACTAATGTAGTTTGCTTGGTGATGGAGAGACGGGAAGAGAAAGTTTCATTGTGTCTTGAAGTAACTACAGGAAACAAGTTCCTTTGACATCTCTCACTTCGGGCAAAGAGGTTGCAGTGCCAGCGGTGGGCCCCATCCTCTCCATTCACAGAGTGGCCATACATCAGTAACATATCCACCTCTTTACTGTCAATTCCAACTTGCTAGCAGGTCCCCCAAGTGGCACATTAAACCAGCGACCTCAATGCACGAACGTTCTTCTAACGGTTCATGGGCCATAAATCATTGTGTCCAGCGGCCCTCTGACACCTGGCCCGTACCCCGACTACCCCGCCTACCTTAGGTCTGGAAATTGTATACTGCAGACTGCTTGGGTGTTCCTTCTTCAGACCTTTCTTTAAGAGAAAAGACAAAGAAGGAAAACAATCCATTGACCAAGGCCGGGCCCCTTCACAACCTCGGGCCCGGGTACATCAGATACCCTGCCATCTCATCAAGTCTACGTCAGCACGTTTGCCCCCACCTCTCGGCATTTCGTCCTCCCGCGTGTTTCCCACTGCCCGGCATTTTATTCACCTCCAATAATCCTTTTCTGTGAGTACGGATCAGTGACTAAACTAATGTCGGGGGCGATAAGAACATCGCCAGTGAAAAGACAGTTAAAGGTGGAAACACTGAAAGGACTTTTGAATTGTGAGGTGCAACTTTGACAGCGAAAATTCACGAAATCCTTGTGAAAAAATTTATGACACTATCTTGCAATGACCGAAACTTTACAAGGAGATTCACGGTCTATGAAGTAGGGTTTGGGAGTAACAGCCTCGCAAGATGACGAAGTACCATAATTTGTTACAGCGCCTCACCTCACGTCCGCAAAGTTGGCTGAGCGGGAGATAAGGTAGGAATATTTTAATTTAAATGTTAAATACCGGTTTTCTATTTTAAATGTAATATGTAGTGGCGTGGACAGATCTACCGTTGAACGCATCACTACTCGGTAAAGTCAGAGGAAAGTCCCCCCCCCCCTATTTATCGGCGTTCTTTGTCGGTGACGTCACCATCATCGGCAGCGTCCTGCTTTCGCCCCCGAAACATCTGGTCACCTTACTCGAGGTCATCTTTATGACTTATTGCTAGCTGTGGTAAACAAGTTGTGACAAAAAATGACTTTCAGAAAACACTTCTAAGTTCTAATTAAGCAAATTATTGAACCCATATCTTCACGTTAAGCCCGATAATAGTAACAAGCAGTTTATTAAGTTATCGTCACCATATTATTTCGCTTTAAGAAAAAGCCGCTACTGTCACAAACGGTTACCAACAATTAAAATCCTAAATTCGTGCGTTATTTCGCGAAATACATCCAGCCTAACTGTATATAAATCAGTGCTTCCGGCATCATATCAATAGGGATATTGATACACGTACTCAATGTACCCGGCCCCGCGCGGATGGTCGGCCCTAGGCCCCGCGTGGTCCTAACGCCGCCTCTGGGTGCAATATGAGTACGTACCCATACTACTGTGTCCCCACTACACCAGGGTCGTTATCTATAGCAAAGCCCAATACATAAAAGAAGCACGAACCACTCATATCAGCTCACTGCTAGACCACTAATTAAACCGACACAAGGAGTAAAGCTCTTACACATAACTTTAAAAACTTGATTTTTCATTAGCCATAGTGGAAGGAATTGAAAAAGGTGGAGCAAGCCGTGTTGTGTTCATCGCCCTCCTATTGAACAGTCTTATAAGAGAGCCTTGGTGTGTGATAGGATACGTAGCGGACAGCGCCGCCTAGCGTGGGACTGACTGCATCATGGAGACCGTGTTTGGTGTAGACATCCCTCTGCTTCTCCTCTTGTTGCCATTGGTGATTCTACTCCTCTACTGGTCAGTCTCACTCTCAGGGAATCACATACTTATTAGAGACATACTTAAAATGTAATGTTGAGAGTTTAAACTCAGTTTCATTCAGCTGACATGGTGAGTCAGCAAACAATGTAATGTGCGAACCTACTACTCCTAGGATTCATTGAGCAGCTTCGTTTTCTCCACTCACTAACCCACTCCTTGACTCGTTCATTCATCCGCTCTATGCACAGTGCAAAAAAATACACCACTCTATATTCCATCAGTTCTGTATTGTACTTACATACTATATTTCATCAGTTTTGTATTACTCTAACAGTTCAAATTCTTTGTGCAGGAAAGGGACGAGATCGTACAATTTCTGGAGTTCGAGAGGAATACCTGGACCTAAGCCCCAGCCTTTCTTTGGTAACCAATGGCAGATGAACCAGAAGGTGAGGGTAGTCTTGTGCACATCCAAGTCGGTCAAACAATTTGTTCTTATCCTCGACATCTGCTTCTGAACCTTTGACCTGCACATTCCCAAGTAATTTATCTCAGTGGCTAGTATGGTGCATCTTGACAACTAGAACAAGCTTTCTTTACTTCTCTCTCGCTTTCTTTCTCTCTCTTTTTCCGACTGACACACACACACCCCATCTTTCTAACTATATCTCTGTGGTTTTTTTTCTGTGGTGTCCTTCCTTTTTGTGCCTATCTTCTTCACACATGAAATGCTTGATATACCTTTGTCGTCAGACAAAAGAAACACAAACTAATGTTGAAGAAACTGCTTTAAAGATAGATCGCAGTTTCTAATGAAAGATAAAATAGCATTGTTGAGAAGTAAACTTTATTTTTGATGAAAGCAGACAAAATCTCGAGATTCTAAATGTCACTTATCTCATTATTTTATTATAATTATCTTTTCAGGGTAATCAGAAATCTCTGAGGGAGTGGTCGAAAGCATATGGCCGTGTATACGGGTGAGGGTATATTAATCATTGTATATTTTGTCGTGATTAGTTTCCCGAGATACTTCTCTTCCATGTACTTTTTTGATAGTCTTAAAAATATATAAGGCTTATTTATGACGAATTAAAAAATCGGGCCTCGCTTTATTTATTCAAAACTTATTCATTTTCTTTAGTATTATGTATTCTATTATGCTTGCCCACTTATAGTAGTAAATAAACACGTTAATGTGTGATGCTTAACTTAACTACTGTCGACATTTTTGCTGATAAATATTAATTTATTTGGCAAACCTCGCTTTATTTGACCTGGTAACTTTGTACAGCAGTCTCTATAACATTCTATCCTGGGTATTGTTGGCTGATGGACCTGTTATTATTGTTGTTCGTATGCGCGGTGTACAGGTATCGCTCTGTCTTTGTAGCACATGTGATGAGAAACAAAAAAACTACCTTCTGTTTGCCCCTTATGGTTGATTTTCATTATTTGATAAAGCTTTTTAAGTAAAGGAACTTGTATGTTGTCACAGAATCTACTTCAACCATCAGCCCATGCTTGTTACAAACGACCTCGACATCTTAAGAGAGGTGATGGTGAAAGACTTTCCTCACTTTACAGACAGATATGTAAGTATGACCTGAGGCAGATGTTAAGACTATAATTTATACATATTTACTAGAGCTGTATTTTTTTACATAATTACCAGAGCTATGCCGCATCATAGAGAAGATTCAATTCATTTTGTAAGACTACCTCAGGGCTGGAATGAGTCATTAAAGTAACAAAAAGACGAAGTTCTACGTTATTGCTTTAGAGAAAGTGTTCCTGAACTTTTTCTCTGTCAAAGAGAATGCATGTACTTGCTACAACATTTATCAACATACTAACGACTAAAGGAATAATTTCATCTGGAGTCGCTGAACTTTCAGGCTGTGCAAAAAAAAAAAAAAAAAATCACCGGACTGAAGGGGAAGTAACTATTACTATAATGTGTCGGATGCTGTTCTGTCCCCTGAAAGTGATTTTTTTTTTCACTGGGATCATTATTGGCCTGTTGTTTTACTAGATAAGATTCAGGACATAAAAAGGATTCTTGTTAAATCTTCCTCATCAACCATATTAAGAACGAAATTTCCAGGTAGGTTGTTTCTTTGCCCGGGGACATGACTGTCGGGTAGTTACATTATTTGATAAGATTTCAGGACATTAATAGACTCTTGATGAATCTTTCAGGACCAATTTAATGACAAGGTTTTCAGTAAGACTGTTTTCTTTGCTCGGGGACATGACTGGAGAAGGATCAGAAACATAATCACACCAAGTTTCACTTCTGGAAAACTTCGGCTGGTATGACTCAAAATTCAAATTTTGTAAGAAGTGCAAGATAATAATGCGCGTATATATATATAATTTTGTTCTATGGGTCTTTATGCATGGATAAGGATGGATAGATGTGTATTCTGTATATATGTACAGACGGATGCGTGCGTGCGTGTGACCCTGGATGTGTGGTTGTTACTGCATATTATGCGAGTTTGTGTGTATATATATATTTGTGTGTATTCTTGCATCTCCGTCTCGTTTCCAATCGTTCAGATGGAGAACTTCATCAACCGCTGTAGTGAGGTTCTGTGCGAGAACATGCAGGAGGTGGCCCGCTGTGGTGGCAAGATAAATGTGAAACAGTGAGTTGTATTATCAACCTGGATTAGTATTTCAGAAGCACTTTACTCATGTACCCTTTTAGAGGCTACCCGCTTAACGAAATATATCAAATACATGCTTGAACAACTAAGAAAACCATAACTTTCTAATTGATTTCTCCATTGTGCCCCTGGGTAACAATATTACTTCATTAGTAAGCTTGAAATACACAGTATCTTCAGTCTCTTAAATATTACATGTTTGGGCTTTTCTCGCTCTCTCTTTCTCTCTTTCTTTATTCTATCTCTGTTTTCGTTCACCCGGTGACTAAATGTATGATATAGTCTTTGCGTTTTCTGTTCCAAGGTATTGCGGGGCCTTCACCATGGATGTAATAACGGGCACAGCTTTTGGAATTCTGATCAACTCACAAAAAGATTTCCAAAATGAATTTGTAACAAACGCAAAACTCGTCTTAGAAGGCGGCGGGGCGCCCCAAAAGATCTTTCGACAGCTCCTTAGTAATCTGAGTTTTTTAAACTTTAATTTTGTTGTCTTTATTTTATGTTATCGTCCCAAATGACAAATCTATTGCAGTGGCTGTGACAGGTGTTCCCAAATCCACAAAAGCGTTATTATTTTTAAAGAATGCGACTGATTTGCAGAAGAGAGGTGAAATACTGCGATTATTCTATAGTAACACTTCTTACACAATCAAAACACTGCCTCCTCGTTAAAGTCACTTTGTTAGATACAGAAGCGGTATTAAATTTTACTTGACTAATATTGCTGGGTGAGATATAACTTGTTTCCTAAACTAACATAACTTGCTATTTTAGCTTCCTTTCTTTCCTCCTATTCTTCATCTTTCTTTCTCTCTTCTGTCTTTTTCTCTTGCTTGCTTCTTCAGTTTCCTGTTTATCATCTCATAATTTCGAATTTTTGCCATTTTTTTAAATTGCGGCAATTAGTATGCAGAGCATGACTTCCGAATAATCAAACCTTTTTATTACATAATATCAGACCACGATTACAACATATGTAATCCGTTTGTCGTATGCCAAACGCTGTTTCTTCATTAAAATTATTTTTCTTCAGCTCTCTCTCCATTTCTGAACCGTTGGGGTCGTTACCTTGAAAATACGTTTGCCAAGTTTGCCAAAAAGGAAAACCGAAGCCATTTCTTTTTGATGGCCATAAAAGGCATTGTGGCAGACAGGAAAAAAGAAACGGCTCCAAGGGTAATTAATACCTTTCTAATTTTTTGTTGCTGTTTTTTGTTTTGGTTTTTTTTTTTTTTTTTTTTTTTGTATTTTGTTGGGTTTTGTTGTTGTTGCTGTTTTTGTCATGGCTTTCTATATTTGTCTTCTATTCGTCTTTAGTACTATTGCTTATTCTTCCGTCCATCGTATTCTGTCAATGCTATCTCATTCCTGTTGTAACCGATAAGAATATATTCCGTAGGAGTGTGAATATGCGTTATATAAATCTTCAATATTTATTATTATTATTATTATTATTATTATTATTATTATTATTATTATTATATTATTATTATTATTATGTTGATGCGCTTGTAAAGATAGGTTAAATATTCTGGCTTAGTGTCTTTAACCTTCCCCTTACTTACCATATCGCTTTTTTTTTTAGAAACAGGCAGACTTTCTTCAGCTCCTTGTCAACGCAGAAGCATCCAATGACACTGTGGACACAACTGCTGAGAATGGAAAAAGTAAGATGTGTTTTCCTGGTAAAAAGCGATCTTGACAATAATAATTTCAGTTTACTGAGATTTGTTTAGTTTACAGATTGCTGTCTTCTTTACATTCTGATTTGCGTTCTTCCACATTTTCGCCAGACAACTTTCAAACACTTTAAAATCTAAAAAAAAAATCTGTCATCGTTTTCTCTCAGGCCTAACTTCCGACGAAATCGTCTCTCAGATGATGATCTTTTTTCTCGCTGGATACGAAACAACGGCAACGACTTTGCAGTATATGTTCTACAACCTGGCTCTGTACCCGGATGTCCAGCAGAAGATTGTTGACGAGATTCAAGAACAGATTGGAGACGTTAGTTTAAAAAATTTTAACTCATAATTTTGGACTAATCATAAACAGAACAAGATAATAGAGGGTCGCCTCTTCTTCTTCCAGTCGATATCATAATCTTAATCCCATAGTTAGTCAACAAATTAAATACTCAAACGGCACCCGACCTAAATCCTAATCCCCAAGCATTGAGCACTAAAGCCTCCAAATCTTAAGGAACTATTTGATCGGATAGATTATGTGATATTTCCCTATCGTGCACACCGACGGTAGAGATATATTACATTTATGTCTCGATTTGTTGTCTCTAACTTATTATAGGAGTTTTTTGGTAATGATGGAGGAGGGAATCGGCATGTTTGACTTAGCAACTGTTTTCATAATGGTAGTGATTTAAGACCCAAAAGAGAAAACTCTACTTATGATTTTGCATGAAATGTTACAGGCAGCACCAACCAATGACAATGTCAGTAAACTCAAGTACATGGAGCAGACCATCAAAGAGACTCTGAGATTGTTTCCGCCTGTCGCCTCGTACGTTGTTTAGTATTCATTTTATTTATTTAGAATCAGTTTGTTTGTTTCTTGTCTTCTTATTTACTTAAAGCATGATGTTTGCCATTAAGTATTAAAGTGATATTGTTGAATAAAGTATAAGATTGTTCTAGTAACAGTCAACATAAATTATGTACAGATATATGCTGTTCCAGAACAGTTCAGTATATTTGTTTCATATTTTTCTCGCAGTAACGTTTAAAATTAACATGATAAGCTCACAATCTCTTAATTATTTCTCGCAGTGTCAATCGCCTGGCTTCCGAAACAGTTACCATCAAGGGTGTGACTATCCCAAAAGGAGTTGGAGTTCTCATTCCTATTTATGACGTCATGAGAGACCCTGAATATTTCCCAGATCCTGAGGTCTTCAGACCAGAAAGGTAAAAACACTTTCCAGGTAACCGTATTCGAGTCAGGGACAAACCTTCTGACTATTTTACTTTCTATCAAGAGCAACAACAAATAAAATACATTTTTCAAATGTCGAAAGCTGGAGCTCTACTCAACTAACATGTCCTCGTCTATGTGTCTAGTGTTTATCATAAACCTGTGTTCTTCGCAGATTTTCCGAAGAAGCGAAGGATGAAATGAATCCTGCTTCTTTCTTGGCATTCGGCTTCGGACCTCGTCTGTGTATCGGCAAGCGTCTGGCTTTGCTGGAAGTCAAAATTGCTTTGGTGCACGTGCTCAGGAAGGTTAAATTCGTCAAGACACAGACCTACCGGTAAACAAACTTTCTAGCCTAGTTATATAATCACGTTCGTCTGTGTCAAAATCTTTATTCCTCCTGTAAAAAGTAGTCTCTTAAATGATGAAGAGTTGAAGTCATTGTTGCTTACTGTGATGTTACTGTTTGTTTCATTTAATTTAGATATCACGTGTTCGCCCGTGGCCCTGTGATAACCCTTGTCCACCACTTCTTAATTTTGTTGTTCGTGTATTAGTGTGCGAGACACGAAATTATTTTAACACCGCTTGCACAATCCAGAAACTGATAAGTGTGATCACATGGATGTGATTCATAAATAGGGCTTGTTCTCTGAAGTATCAACAACTTTACAAAGCATGCAGATTGTAACTTCGAGAAAATTGTAACAAATACATGTATGTTTTTATATTTATATAATGCTTTGTACAACATCACTCTCTCTTCAGGAAAAACTGACTTTCAAATCATCAGGAAATCAGCTCGTACCGACCAGTCCACTGATGATCAAAGCAGTTCTGCGTCCTACAGAGACAGCGCCATAACTCAGTTGGAAAATACGTTCTATAGTTTGGTTGATATTGGCTGAAATTATTGTAAGGGTTGTACCTTTCATTAGTTATCAAAAGAAAGACAAATGGTGGAATACATCAAAGGTCTTGACGACGACGATGAGAGATTTGTTTTAAGCTCGCCAGATGGCAACGGCAGAAAATAATGGAACCTCGCAACTCCAAAAGGGTAAAGCACGCGCTAATGCTCAAGTTAATGCTCAAACAATAACTTAACTTTCTGAATAAATTACAGCAGGTTATGTTTTGTATGTATTGTATGTGTGATCTTCACTGGTTGTCTCTTTTAAGATTTTTTTTTTTTTTTTTTGAAATGCGTCGGGCGAAATGTGTGATCTGTACTAACAGGAGAATTTGTTTTATTGAGCTCGGGTAAACAGTACGCTAACCCTGTATTCAGATTTCACATGCACTAGAAATCATTTGTTCCCTCAGCACTCCAGCTACTCAACCAGAGATGAATTGTCAGTTATTCGTGTGCACAGGTGTGTGGTGAGATAATTGTGTGGTAAGAATGGTATAGATGTAAAATTGCGTTTTTTAAAGTTTTTATAATGCATTTTGCTTCCATCTTGTAACTAGAACTTGTTTTGTTTATTACTTTGTTTATATTTGTATATAAGAATACTTACGGAGTATAACTGCCGACCTGGATTAATAAAGTTGATCATTGTCACTGGATTTTTCAGAATAGTACGAAAAATGTATGCAAACAGTACGTGCTTCGTAAGATCTACACGTAAAATATAAAATGTCATGAGACATAGTAAAGAATGAAGTTCGCTATTTTTTTTTTTTACAACACAACAAGCAAAAAGAAGGCTAGACTTTCTTTTTAGAGGGGGGGAGGGGAAACGAATATAGGTTAGTATTTGGAGATACGTGAGGCATTCACAGCGGACTACAGCACCTACAGGGTGCAGAGGTACTGCTCCCGTACTCGGAATAATCAAAAAGGAATGACCCCGCCCCCTCAACTCGTGCTGCTGTAAACAGGGTGCAGGCCTTGCACTTTGCCCTCTAGACAAAAACATGAGTGCTACGTCACCAGCTTCGGTGTGACGTCCCGCTCGCGCTGTTAAGGAAGGGAAGGGGATGCAGGATGAAGGCAACAACCAACTGTCAGCGGCACACCCTGCCCCAGACATGCGCTCCCCTTGCACAATACCAAAGATGATATATATTTATATGTTAACTGACTCTTTGAGCAACATTCTCTGCCTTCAGTACAGAAAAACTTATGTTCAAAGCACCAGGAGGTTAGCTTGCACCACCCTACGAGTTAGCACCACCCCCGGACTGTCACATAGAAACAACGCCTTATTTAAATTTTAAAATGTATTCTTTATTCTGGGGAAAGATTGTTAACAAGAGCTATTGTATGGGATTGTATTGACATCTCTCCTTCCACTCTCCTGCCCTCTCCTTATTCTTTCCCGTAAAGGCCGAGGGCTAAATGGAAAAAAAACATGTCTTGCATTTCCTTCACGAGAAAACAACACTTTGAAAGCAGCCATTAGTAATATTTTCTTCATTTTACTCATCGTGTCAAACGTGCGAGGTGACAGGCTGTTGGACTACATAAACACAATCCTCTATACATCCACTGGCGGATTACCAACACTCTCCACCTCCTTACGAGATGAACACTTAATACAATCTCAACAAGCAAGCGTCTGTCAGTTCGTGTACGAGGTCCTCTCTTTGTGTAACATGTTAGTTCCGGAGGGCAATTATGTTTATAACTTCTGGCATAGAAACCCATCCAGAGTAAATGGGTCAAATTTTGGGACGGGTTCACGGTTAAAGTTGTATCTCCAGCTTTCAAAAGAGACCTGTTGGATGTGATGAACCACATCTCTATTAAAAGATAATAAATACTTACGAAATACTTGTTTATTTAATATCTTTGGTCCCTACTTTTTATATACATGTACTGCGTGAACTGTGTCGACTCAGCGCACCCAACGAGTCCAGTCACGTGACAACCGCAGTGACGTTACAAGTTGTTGAATGTTTGGTTAAACATACTAAATATACTATCTTTGGTTTAGTTTGGTTCTGTTCTCATGGTCTTACTCTTTAAGGGTACAATATGGGTATGTACCCATACTACTAGGTCACCACCACACCAAGGTTGTTATCTGTAGAAGATCTCACACATACCTCTGGGTGAGCTCAGTGCTGTCGAGGGCGTAGTTGCCTGTTAGAGCAGTTGTCAAACTGAGACGAGGAGTAAAGCTTTGAAGTAAAATAAGGGAAAATTTTTTTTTCATCAGCCATAGTGGAAGGAATTGAAAAAGCGGTAGCAAGCCGTTTTCTGTTCATCTCCCTCCTAACAAGCAGTGTTGAAGAGGACCGTGGTGTGTAATAGGATACATACAGACAGCCCTGACTAGCACCAGACGGACTGACCACCACAGCATCATGGAGGCCATGTTTGGTATAGACATCCCTCTGCTCCTCCTCTTGTTGCCACTGGTGATTCTACTGCTGTATTGGTAAATCTCACTCCTGATAACTCACATACTTATTATAAACATTGCTCTTATTTTTAACATTTAAGGCATTCGTTTCATTCAATTGGGTAGTTAAGTCAGAAAAGACCAATAAAGGGTGGATGCACACCTACTGTACCCGGTATTCATTGAGCAGCTTCCTTTACTGCACACACAAACTCGCTCACGAACTCACTCACTTATTCATTCATACATACGTATGCCCAGTGTACACAAAATGATACCGAACTACATTTCATCAGTTTTGTTTTATTTTGTTTGATTTCTTTGTGCAGGAAAGAGATGAGATCGTACAATTTCTGGAGTTCGAGAGGAATACCTGGACCTAAGCCCCAGCCTTTGTTTGGTAACCAATGGCAAATGCAAAAGACGGTGAGGATAGTCATGTGCACATCCAAGTTGATCAAACAGTTCATTATTATTCACAACACCTGCCTGAGCCTCTGACCTGTACATTGTAAACAATGTTTCTCACCGCCTAGTAGTGTTGCTTCGCGTCGGCAAGTATAACATATCTTGAAAACTAAAACAAGCTTCTTATATTTCTTTCTGTCTCTTATTTCCTTACATTCTAATGAAAGATTGAGTTAGCATTGTTGTAAACTAAACATGATTGTTAATGGAAACAGACACAGTATCGAGATCCTAAATAACGGTTTATATCATCATTTGATTTTGTTTATTCAGGGTGTGCAGAAATCTCTGAAGGAGTGGTCGAAAGTATATGGCCGAGTATACGGGTAAAGTTATATTAATCAATTATAAATAGTTGTAATTTTACTCTCTTGAGGACTTGTCTTCCCCATGCACTTCTTTGATAGTCTTAGACATAAAAGGTTTATTATGAAGAATTTAAAAGTCAAGCTTCATCGTCATTTTCAAAGCTTCTTCATTTCCCTCCAGCGTTGTATATTAAATTTCATTTTATTATGTTTTCCACTTAAAACAGTAAATAAAGTGTAACGGCTAACTTGACCTCTGTAGATATGTTGGCTGTTAAATATGGGGCAACCCTTGCTTTCATTTGCTGCTGACCTGGTAACATTTTACTACAGTCAAGTATTAGATGCTATCTTGTACACCTGACTGCTTATTATGACACGTGGACCTGTTGTTATTATGTCTGTCGGTGTATACAGTGCACACGTATCGCTGTATATTTGTAACGCGTGTAATTATGTTCTCATAGCTTTGTTCAGTGTATTCCTATTGTTTTCCATAGCTTTTTCAAATAAATGAACTCATATGCTGCCGCAGAATCTACTTCAACCATCAGCCCATGCTTGTTACAAATGATCTTGACATCTTGAGAGAGGTCATGGTGAAAGACTTTCCTCACTTTACAGACAGATATGTAAGTATAAGCTTCTGAAAATGTTGAGACTGTATTTTATAATATTTACCAGAGCTGTATTTTAAAAATATTTACCAGAAACACGTTGCATCCTGCAAAAAGCTTCGATTCTTTTTCTAAAACCATTTTAGGGCTAGAATGAGTCTTTACAACAAAAAGACGAAATTTTATCACTTCAGAAAAGTGTTCGTGCAATTTTTTTTTAATATGTCAAAGAGAATGCATGTACTTGTTACATTTATCAACATACTAACGATTAAAGGAGTCTCTCTGTTTCTCTGTCTTACGCACAAATATACACACCTAGGCCTAGTCAATAAAATATTCTCTCTTTCACACACACACACCTCGCCCAACCATTTTATGTAGAAAGTTTTATATGTATATATGTATATGTCAACATATTTCTATTAATTAATGCAGATCATTATTGGCCTGCTAGTTTATTTGAGAAGATTTTTGACATATAAATATTATTGTTCAATCGTCCAGAACCAATTTAAGGACGGACTTATGAGCAAAAGTATTTTCTTTGCCCGGGGGGATGACTGGAAACGGATCAGAAACATTATGACACCAACTTTCACTTCAGGAAAACTTCGGCTGGTAATATTCTAAAATTCCAATATAATAAGAGCATTGTAATAACTGTGCATATCTTATGAGCTGTGTATATTGATAAAATATAGATTACATTATGTATGCGTGGACGAATGTGTATGGATGCGTGGGTGGATGTGTGGTTTTAAAATATGTATGATATGAGGGTCTGTGGATGTATATATTTATGTATGCTTTAATAAAGGTATTTATTTCCTCGTCTCATTTCCTCTCGTTTAGATGGAGAACTTCATCAACCGCTGTAGCGAGACTCTCTCGGAGAACATGCAGGATATCGCCCGCTGTGGTGGCAAAATAAATGTCAAAGAGTGAGTTTTCTTATCTTTATTTTTTTATTCAGCTTTTAAAGTCTGTAACAACCGGGGATCGTATTTAAGAAGCATTTTTTTCTTTTTACTTAACTTCTCAGCTATCCGAGCAGAGCTAAATCACTCGTTAATCTCCTCCATATTTGTCCTTCTGTTTAAAAAAGTTACCCGAAGGAGTCATCCATCTGATTAATTATCGTCTGGGGAATAAAACTCGGTCGTAATCGCTATCTTTGAGGATCAGATTTACCCTAACTTCATAAAAAAAGCCAAAAATAAAACTGCACATCAGTCCTACTTATAGAGAGAGAGCAAGTCATTGCCTCGGGTAAAATCAAGGGCACACCTCTTATCTCCCTGCTGATAAATCACTATCCAGACTTCTCTGATAATTATAACAGTGGCAAAAATTCCCAATAACAATATTCACAAGGCCTGTAGGTGCATGCGTCCGTGCAAGAAATATGCTCTTGTTTATTCACCTCATGACGGAATAAATTATTTTGTCTTTGCTTTTTGTTTATTTCCAGGTATTGTGGGGCCTTCACCATGGATGTAATAACCGGCACAGCTTTTGGAATTCTTATCAACTCCCAGAAAGATCTCCAAAATAAATTTGTGAAAAACGCTAAAACTGTCTTTGAACGTGTTGGAGCGCCTAAAGGTTTATTTCGACAGCTCCTCAGTAATTTGAGTTTTATTTTGTCTTTATTTTCTTTACTTTATTTTTGTTGTCATTTGGGAGACTTTTTCTTGACTGAAAAGGAAATTCTCTGCAAGCTAATTTGCAATGGGGAGTTAAATTACTGCGGTGATCATATACTAACAATTCTCTGAGCACTGCAACACGAATCTGTCTTTAACCGTTCTTCGTTATCTCCAGAAGATGTTTGGAAGTGAAGTGATATCAGAAATGTATTAGACTAGACTGCTGGGGTTAGGTATAACTTGTTTGCTACACTTACATTATTGTGGTGATGTATATAAGTGCCCTGTTAGACTAACCTGTGGACAGACTTCCCAAAGCCAAACTCATCCCTTGGAAACTATTACATCGAAAAGATGCTACTCTGTAAATCCCGGCAGAGAATTTAATCTTAGTTTTAGGAGAAAATTGTTTTCATAGACGGCTTACAGAAGAGGCAACAAGTCACCGAAAAGCTTTCGTCTTTTCCCATTCCTATCTGCCCTGTCTTCTTCTTTCTCCTTCTTCCGCTCCGTTTCCTTTTTTTCAGTTTATTATTTTTAGTCTACCTTTCTTTCCACATCTCTCTACTTCTTTTCTCTATCTGTTTGCCTTGCTTACTTCTTCAGTCTCCTGTTTTTCATCTCAAAGTTTCAATTTCCAAACTGGTTGCGATTAGCATGTAAAACATGACTCAGGACTTTTAAAGCCACACTTCGTTACACCTGGCCATGATTATTGTTCGTGTGTTTAGTTGTTGTATACCAAAAGTAAACGCTGATTCTTTCATTAAATTTTTTTTTCCTCAGCTCTCACTCCATTTCTTAAGCGCTTGGATGATTTCCTTCAAAATCCGTTTTTCAAGAATGAAGACTCTCAGCAATTCTTTTTCATGGCTATCAGACGCATTGTGGCAGAGAGGAAAGAAGAAACGGTTCCAAGGGTAATAAATGTATTTTGAATTTCATTCTTTTCATGTATTGGATATTTGTGAAAAAATTGAATGTTCTTCCGTGGTTTCTTTAACTTTTCCCTGACTTACCATCCGCATCGCTCCTTTTTTTCAGAAACAGACAGACTTTCTCCAGCTCCTTGTCAACGCAGAAGCATCCGAAGACTTCGTGGACACCGCTGCTGACAATGGCAAATGTAAGATGTGGCAAGAAATCTTCTTGGTTAAAACCAACTTTTCAAACTCTGCATTTGAACAGACTTTTATTAAAATGTGCCTCGTACTTTTCAGCAACTGCCTTATGAGAAGTACAATAGCTATTTTGAAAGGTGAAGGAAATGTAGTCTTCTTTTAATATATTTGGCTCTAAAACTTTTAGATTCTTTGTTTCATCTTCATTTTAACATCAGTTACATCGAAGGGTAACAACAAATCCGTGGTAAAGAATTTCCTACATGATGGTGCATACTGAAAGACACAATTATAATTTAACCAGCTTTGGTTTTGGACAGGCTTCTGCTTTCACGACAACATTTTTGTTTGAATTCTTCTTCTTTTCCGCCAAAGAAAGAGAGAGAGAGAACTTTAGTTCCAGAGACTTAAGATTTTATAGAAAAATGATATTTTTATCACTTTTTTTAAATTTTGTCATTTGTTTTTCTCTCAGGTCTAACTCACAATGAAATTATCGCTCAGATGATGATATTTTTTCTCGCTGGATACGAAACGACAGCTACGACTTTGCAGTACACGATCTACAACCTGGCTCTGTACCCGGACGTCCAGCAGAAAATTGTGGACGAGATTAAAGAACAGATTGGAGACGTAAGTTTCAACAGTATTTTTTAAAAAATCATTATCTTGAAATAAGTCATAAAAGAACAATGTAGTGGACTTGGAACAGAAGGAAAAACAATGAAAACATGCAAGATGGTTGCCATGGTTATAGTGGTCTAAATATTTATCTCTAAATATTTTTTCATTTAGCAAACGTGTGGTTTAAGATCATCATCCTTAAGCTGCAGGAGAGACTGTAGCTGTTGTGTTTGTATGAAATGTTACAGGAGGCACCAACCAATGACAATGTCAGTAAACTCAAGTACATGGAGCAGACCATCAAAGAGACTCTGAGATTGTTTTCTCCTGTTGCAGCGTAAGTTGTCACAACACTTCGTCTTGTATTTCATTTTATGATTCTTTTCATTCGATACTTGTTACCTTATTAACTTTAATTATGCTGCCTTTACTTTAATGTATTAAAGGGAAATGTGGTATCAGATCACTTTCTTAATTTAAAAAAATCTGCTTAAATTGTGTATATATATATAATGTCCTGGAAAATTTTCTTACATTTCAGTTTATTTGTTTTATATTTTTCTCTTAATCTGATGTTTAAAATGAACACTGAAAATCATGCAGTCTTACTCAAATTTGTTACAGTGTCAATCGCCTGGCCTCTGAAACAGTGACCATCAAGGGTGTGACGATCCCAAAAGGAGTTGGAGTTGTCATTCCTATTTACGACGTATTGAGAGACACTGAATATTTTCCTGATCCTGAGGTCTTCAGACCAGAAAGGTAAAAACACTTTCCACGTAACCGTGCTCAGTGTGTCAAATGTCAAAATGCTAACAGTGCTCATAGTGAGACAGATGTTAGAACTTTAAGATAGCAGACATAACAAGTTATATACATTTCTCTCTTGTCCAAAGCTGGTACTTTACTCAACTAACATGTCCTCGTCTATGTGTCTAGTGTTTAACATAAACTTGTATTATTCGCAGATTTTCAGACGAAGCGAGGGATGAAATGAATCCTCTCTCTTTCTTGGCTTTCGGCTTCGGACCTCGTCTGTGTATCGGCAAGCGTCTGGCTTTGCTGGAAGTCAAAATTGCTTTGGTGCACGTGCTCAGGCGGATCAAGTTCGTTAAAACACAAGATCTACCGGTAAACAAATTGTCTAGACTAGCTATATATTAGTGGTGAGCGTATAAATTTTTATTCCTTCTGAAAATAGTCATTAATCATCACCATCATCATCATCATCATCATCATGGGAATTAGTTGATAGCAGTGGAATTTTGCAATACGTGAAGTAACTTTAAATTTTACATATTGTAATAGAAATGTCTGTGTGTGGCCTGTTCACGATGGCTTACAGACGAATGTATAACATAATGTTTTGTATAAAATCACTCTGTCTTCAGCAAAAACTAACTTACAAAGCATCAGGAAGTCAGCTTGTACCGACCAACCCACTGATGATCAAAGCCGTACTGCGTGGTACAGAAACAGCGCCATAATTAAAGTGGTGAAAATATTCTATTTTCTGTGGAGATATTGCATGAAATTATTGCACGGAATTTTTATAATCATTTCTCAATTCCCTTGACCTCTCCTTCTCTTTCTTGTTCTCTCGCTTCCCTGCTCGCTCACTAATCCTCTTTTTTTATACCTTGTGTACTTTTGAACACTAAAGCAAAGAGAGAGGGAAAGAGAGAAAAGAAGTTGAGCGACTCACACAGTCCTGTGACATTCTTCACACTGTTTGGCATTGTGCCTGAGCATGAAACCTAAATGTTGAAGACGAAGGTGACTTTATATGTACATTTCTATGACCGACATATAACCAGTTATTACAAGAACAACGAGCAAAATGAATGAAAGTAATGAACAGCTGGAGGCAAATGAACATGAAACGTGCAGGAGGAATGGAGAAGATTGTTGCGAAAGAAGTTACCAACCTACTTAAATTTGTGCAACATGAATAGATAACAGAGGAATTAGAACAAGGAACTCTTTATACAATCGAAAACGCAAAAGCTTTATGCTACTCCTTACTAGATCTTCCAGATCATCATGATGGTCCTTATTTCACAAAGATTTGAACATACTGTCCATATTCTGAGAGAAATTTTGGAAGAGACATTTTATAGTGGCCTCCCTCGTGTGTGGAGACAGGCCAGTTAATTCGTTTCTTGTACAGTTATCTGTTGCTGTAATGCTGAAATAAAGACAAAGTATTATTCACCTTAAGACTTTGATTCCCTTTTTTGAAATTGTAGTTTGTATCTATGCAATATATGTATCAAGCTTCCCTGTGATAATACTCTTTAACCTTTTTAACTACATTGATACTTGCTTGCTTCCACAGTCTGTTCAGAGGCAACATTAGATAAATTGTAAGACAATAGATTTTGTATTATTAAGAAAGCATTTCAAATGTTGACTATATTGAATAGTTTTCAACTCCTGCCTCATTCCGTCTGGTGTAGATAGTGCAGGGTACCGACTCAGTTCCCACAAAGCTTTGTATTAAAACTCTCTCCCCCTTTTATTTGTGTGTGCGCCCGTCTCCTCAAAAGCGTAGTAGTGACACAGGAAAAAAAAAACAACTGAGTTGCTTTAACCACCGACCATCGAGCACTGCGCATGCGCTGAATAACTGACGGTGTGTAGGTGGGAGCAGCGTGCGACCGTTATGCGATGCTGGAGGCGGTGCCACAACTAAGGACAACTTCATAGCGAGGCTGGACTCACCCACCCTGTCAAGGATGGAAAGGACGGTGATCTCAGCCATTTACACCGACATCAGGGCGGAGAGGATGTTGCGGCGTTGAGCTGCCGTCTCGAAGACCTTCAGTCGAGCGTAGAACTCGAGAAAATGTTTCCAGCAGCAGAAGTTCTTTGGTGCAGATATTGGAATGAGTTTGAGCACCCGCTCCGTTACAGAAGAAGACACAAGTTAAATTCAGTTATAAACTTTGACGAGTTTATCTACCATGCGTCAGCTCGAACGCCATAACATAAGATAAGACAACTCACACAATAACAAAACGTACGTACAAAAATGATCACCATATGACAAAAAAATATACATGATCTTAAAATATATATGTAGAGAGAGAAATTACTTAAACGGTGATAATGCAATTCGAATTAATTTGCTTATATTAATAAGCGTACTTTTAAATTTAATATTCATCAGCTGATGAAATTTAAATACATTCAGATGAGGAACAAAATATACAGTAGGAAGCGTGCTTTCTGCATTTCACTGGCTGGTGCAGGATGAGTATGATAGTATCATCATACAAAAGCAGAAATATATTCACATAAAGACCAAAATTTCAAAAATAATATTAATTTGCTAATTTGACGTGATACCAATCCATCAACTGACGAAGAAAGAAATTCTTTTAAAATTTACAGGCGACAAGCTCGCCCTGCCGCACTCCCAACATTACAGGTGAAGAAGGAGGTTAATAATCCATGCTGTGTTTTAACACAAGACTTTGCCTTCCGGTAAATATATTTTATTACATGTAACACTTTACTATCTATGCCATAGCTAATCAGTTTTTCCCACAAATAGTCTTTTGCACTTTGTCAAAGACCTTCCCCTAATCAATGAAAGTACAAAGTAGTCTTTTCTTGTGCTTTAAATAAATATCACTTAGACATCGCAACGCAAAATTATGGTCGACAGTTGATTTAGTCTTTGTGAAGCCTGCTTGTTCATGCCCTGGTAGGTTGTTGGCTTTCAAGATGGTATGTAATCTTGTGTTAAGAATGTTAGTAGTCAAGTACGGTTATACATCTGTAGTTACAAACATTCAAAGTATTACCTTATACATTATCCTTCCGCAGTAAAATCCTCATCTTCCACACCAATGTGAAGGCAGTCCTACTGTATGGTTCTGAAACCAGGAGAGTGACAAACACCATCAACAACAAGCTCCAGACCTTTGCCAACTGATGCCCACACCATATTCTGGGAATAAGATGATCTGAAAATATCTCCAACAGCAGCCTGTGAAAAGAACCAACCTGAATGCCACTAGCCAACAAGTGCAAATTGGGCTGGATAGGACACCCTGCGCAAACCAGCTGACACCATTGCCAGGCAGGCACTTGAATGGAATCCTCAGGGCAACCATATAACCATACCAGTCACGTTTTATTATTTTTAGCCTACCAATGCCTCCTTGTACCTCATCAATGGATATCTCTTCGTTAAATGCATCAATTGCATCACCATCTACATCCAAGGGGCATTACTAGAGAGGACATCTTCATCAAGGAATGTTTCCTAATTATGTCCTGCCCCAGACTGGTCTACTTAAACTCCACGATCTGCTTTTCTCATCATCCGATTTATGCTTAACATCTTTATCATGTTGATTGTTATCAAATATTATTACCGGGTAGACAGGGCTGTGAACATCAGATACACTATAAATTCACCAATATTAAAACTCTTGTGTGTGGAAAAATACAGGGGTAGGCACCTGTAATCAGCTACAAATGTCACACATGGAGAGTGTCCCGAAACAAGATCTGAACCTAGAATTGTATCTCCTATATTACCGGGCGCCCCCTGTTGACATAACCACATTACGACCATGCACTTGTAGGAGTCTATGTTAGGCACGGGTTCACCGCGCGGGCAACGATTGAAATGAGGTCAGCTGCATGTGATCAGTCACACCTCTAAAGTCCTCGAGCACTTTATCGTAGCTGCAGGTTCATCTCTCGGTCACGTCAACATGTTTTCAGCAAAAGTACATGTGCAATCATGGGTCAGACCAGAACATCTCTCGGCTTTTGACACTGAGTAATGCGGTGAATTACAAACTTACTGAGGAACAAAGTCGCTCAGTTCACCTTCAATGATGACAATATTAATAATGAAAGATATCTGAAGAGGTTGTATGTCTGATGACGTTAGTGTGATATTGGTTCCTTAAAGTACATACTAATAATAAATGACAAAAGTACATTAGTGTTGTTTTCATAACATAACTCACGGGCGACACGTATGGTCCATGCGGGTGACCAGATGCCCTCTGGCACGGTGTCGGCTACCCCCGGGGTGAAAGCTGTGGCTGGATAAAATACAAAACATTAAAATACTAGTCCACTGTTGTCAGCCATATCAGTTCCGGTTATCAATGTTTTCAAACATGACAGCAGTGGTACGAGTTGTAACTATCGTAGCTCTATCATGAAAAATATGTCGTCGTTGTTTTTTGTTTTTGTTTTTAAACTAGTCAGAGTTACTGATGTCTTGTCACTTTGTCCTACCTCTGTGGAATATCTTCCTATCTTGTAACAAACTGAATGTGGTGTTCCTTGTTTTATTACCACTGTATTTGCCGTTGGTTAACTATAAACCTTTTCCGATCAAACATTCTTCAGTTTATAGAGGCGTTTGAGCTAAGTGGAATCCCCTATTAGAGACCCGTAGGGAAAATATTGGGTTGAATAGTGGTATAAGAGATAATAAATTCCAAGTTAAAAAAGTGGGGATGACCACAAGAGGAAATGTAGAGGGATTTAGTCAGTGTGACTGTCAGTGTGTTGACTGACAGATCAGCGACAGTGTTTCACTTGACATTTCTGTGACAGACGAGCAGGTCCAACATTTAATTGTGATGTCTCACTCAGATGAGTGCATGAGTGCACAAGCTCGTACATTTTCTGTTTGGTTGCTTGTTTTTAATCATTTTTATTTATCAAAATGTAAACAAAAACAAACCCTGGAACGAAAGGCACGCGGAAGACATGATTATCCCAGTGTGCGCCATACTTCATGTGCGTGCATAATGGAAAGACAGTGCACCATACAACTACAGTCTCACCACGTGATGTTGCGGTGTGTTACTGCTGTGCTATTGTAAGACCAAGCTGTAGCACGGATCACACATAACAGACAAGCACTACTCAAGGGCACTCAGTGCTGTATGCACCGGGGTTGCCTGTGTAGGTGCAGCAATCAGCAACAGGGATAAACGCTCTGAAACATTACAAAAAAACTTTAAAAATATTTTTCACTATCCACAAAGGAGAGAAATGAAAAAGCGAGAGAAAATGTTCAACTAACCGTTTCAATAAGACCGTGGAATACAAACCGTGGAATAAAAATAAGTTGAGTAGAACTGTGGTCTACGACAGGACACATTGTGGATCATGGAGACCGTGTTTGGTGTGGACATCCCTCTGCTTCTTCTCTTGTTGCCACTAGTGATTCTACTCCTCTGTTGGTAAGTCTCACGCTTGATGATTCACATACTTTTTATACACATAATTAAAATGTAGTACTTATGTCTTGACAATTTAAATACCGGTTTTGAGTGTATGTAAAGGTTGAGTGTGCTCTGTCGCGCAATAGATAACTCTTTTGACACGCACTCGACCACACCTAATTACAATTACAATCACTCAGTAAATGCATCAATATATATTGAATCTAAGAATGTAATAAAACAGTATAGATATACAGAAATAGTTGACATTTAGGTTCACACGTAATTCTTAAAAACTTATCTCTCCTTGATGTCGCTCGTCTCATAAATGTTCACACAGTAATCCAATGTTCACAATTTGTTATACGATATTCACTGTTCACGGTTCACAATCCAATGTTCACAAATCACTTCTTTACGTACATCAATAATCTAAGTGTAACTCGTGCTGGTGTAGCTTCCAATACACTACACATTCACTAAGTCCAGTGGACAACCTTCTTACATCTCCCCGAGACGGACGGTCACGGACCTCCGCTCGCCAAACTCGGAAAATGAAGACTCCCGCGTAGTCGAGGCCTTGACTCGCTTCACCCTACAGGTGGGGCGTCTCTGGCCACCCTTTGACCTTTGACCGATTCAGGGGAGTTCACAGATACTAAAACTAGTCCACCCCGTATTTTCTTCTTTATGTTTGCTGTTACCGCCAACAGTCCACCGCTCCTGTTAATGACCTGAAAGGATGATCATAAAATTTTGACCAGTGACACTGGACACGCTGGGCTGAAAGGCTGTGTTGAAGTTCAGTACGTGCGAGCTTTCTTAAAAAATAATAAATGCAAAATTTGTAAAGCGCATACTCACACTCCTACAGGTGGGAAGAGGCTTCATGGCCTTTGCATAATAAAAACTGACCACTTTTCCACTTCACAAACTCGAAGAGACCTCAAAAGCTGTCGTGTGCCGGACTGAGGGTCTGCACAGTCGATGGGAAGTTTACACTAGCACGAGACTGGACTTATTGTTGTTGTGTCGATCTGCTGCATCTGTCCTGTGGATTATATAATTAATTTGCGGTAAAATGTTCATTGAGACCAAAACAAGAGAAAACAGAAAGACTTGAGGGGGCAGTCGTCCATCAACAAAATGCAAAGTACAGGCTTTGGACCTAGATGCAATTATAATTCACTTTCTTTGTGCAGGAGAGCGGTGAGATGGTACAACTTCTGGAGTTCAAGAGGAATACCTGGACCTAAGCCCCAGCTTTTCTTTGGTAACCAATGGCAGATGCACAAGCAGGTGAGGATAGTCTTGTATGCAGGGGAGCGTGTCTAACGGTTTATTCTTATTCTAATCACCTGTCATAACCTCTGACCTGTATACATTCCCGAGTAACTAATCTCACCAGCTAGTGTATATGGCGCATCTTACTAGCTTGAACAATTAGGATCTTATCTGCATGCATGCGGACGTGTGTACAAGCAGGCATCATTTTTCAATAATCAGAAAAAAATTCAAAATTTCTAGTCTGCTTTATCGTTATTTCACGGTATCTTTCCAGGGTATGCAAAATTCTGTCAGGGAGTGGTCGAAATTATATGGCCGTGTATATGGGTGAGTGTATTGTAATCATTTTATAAATAGTCGTACTATGTTATCTGAGACTTTACTTTCCCCTGGACTACTTTCATAGTCTTGGGAATATTAAACTTTATTTAAGATGAATTTAAAATAGGACTTACATTCACGCTGTCTGTTCCGTGTCGAGCATAAAGTGTCATTGTGTCTGTCCACTTACAACAGTCGCAAAGAATGTTAAATGTGCACTTTTTAATACCCTCCTTTTAGTTGCTACTGACAGATAGCTTTGTACAACAGTCTCATTTTATTCTATACATCTGTTTATTGTGTCCATGCATTCCACAAGGACCTGTTGCTATTGTACATATATGTCGGTATATACTGCGTACAAATATGACATTGTATCTGTAGCACGTAGGTGATTAGAAAATAATAAATTATTATCATTAGCTTCTCTTGGTTTCACACAGTGTAGCTGATTCACATTATTCTAGATCACCTACAAAGAAACTTGTATGTTGTCACAGAATTTTTATGAACACCCAGCCCATGCTCGTTACAAACGACCTGGACATCATAAGCTCGGTCATGGTGAAGGACTTTGCTTATTTCACAGACAGATGTGTAAGTACTACCTTAAGTACAACCAAGTGTGAAGCCTGTAGTTTGTGCATATTTACTAATCAGCACAACTTTAAGCCTAATTTAATAAATGTGAGCTTTTAATAAATGACAAGTTTAAAACAACAATTAATGATTATTTCTGTGTGTTCTGCACAAATATATTTATGTTCTTTGATATGAAGACAAGCTCGGAAATTCTGTTTACTTTTTTTCTTGTTTGTGTGTGTGTGTAGGAGGACAGTTCGTGATAAACTGTAACGAAAGTATTATTTCTTATTTTTTGCTTTCTCTCTCGCTCTCTCGCTCTCTGTATACATAGTTGGTTTGCTAAGCATATCATAGTGAAATTTTAAGGCAATAGGCAAAATATCATTCTGCACATTTCTCTCTTTCTCCAGAGAATCGTTCCTGTTACAAAGCAATATTGATTGTGTAGCAATATTGATTGTGTGACAGCTTTGTGTGTATTTATTGATGTATATCTTGCAACAGTGCTAATCTTTACACTTTAAAGGTTTCCCCTACCTACTCCCCCACCCTCCTTGCCATCTGTTATTTCGGAATCAATCCAGAAGCTGCCACAGGCATCTTGCACTCTAGTCATCTCCAAGCCTGGCAAAGAAAGTTCGAGCTTTCACTGCAAACAGTTGTTTTGCTCCAGTGTTGATGCAAGCTTAATACACTGCACGAAGAGACTACAGTCAAATAGACAGCCACACAAGGAACATCAAAACAGATATACCAAACAAAAGTGTGGGATAAGAGCGGTGTGTAACCCCAAAGATAGTGAAGGTTAAAGAGAATGGCACATTTCAAATTATTCACGAAGGCTGTTAGAAGTATCTCAGTTTTGTCGCCATTGATCTTTAATTCACTGATAGACCTCCAAGTTTTCACAGTCTACTGTGTGTTGTGTGGTGGTGCAGACCTGCTGGAGCTGAAAGGCGAGGCCAGACACATCAGCATACATGTGCTGCAGGTCCAAGTGATGGTTGGTGGAACCAAGTGGTTGGGTGTAAACGGTGAATTAAAATAAATTCAAGAAGATACCCGTAATTGAAATCATGAGACAACTACAGAAGACCGGGTACAATCAACTATAAATAACATGAAGACTGGAGAAAGATATCATGGTCGGGTAAATCGCCACACAAACAATAAATATCACCACACTCTTTTTTTTAATTATTCATAATATATAAATCACTCGGGCACATTATCACTTTTATAAGAGAGAGGATTATCATTGGCCTGTTACTTTATTCAATGAGATTTCAGAACATTAATAGAATTTTGTTCAATTTTATGTGTGCAGGACCAATTTACGGACAGAATTTTCAGCAAGACTGTTTTCTTTGCCCGGGGACGTGACTGGAGAAGGATCAGAAAAATAATCACACCAAGTTTCACCTCCGGAAAACTTCGGCTGGTATTATTTTAAAGTGCCCTTGTAATATAGAATTGTAACAACCTGTGTACATGAATATAGATGGATTGATGTATTTACTGTATGGATGTGTGCTGTGTATGTGTGTGTATGCGTGGATATATGTGTGCTTCATACGGACGTTTTGCTCCGTCTCTAGATGGAGTACTTCATCAACCGCTGTAGTGAGGTTCTATCAGAAAACATACAGGAGATCGCCCGCTCTGAAGGCAAAATAAATGTGAGAGAGTGAGTTGTCTTATCATTATTCTTCATTCAGCTTAGTCTGGTCGTTTGTATTCACAAAGCCCGTTTACCCGGCCTGTTAGCTTACCCGGGTCGGGTAAATCTGCTATCCGCAGAACTAACCCTAACCCTAACCCTACCCTGTCATTATCTCTTCCATATTTATCTCCTAAAAACTAAAAGGTTATTGAAATGGATCCCACTCCAATAAAATAATCATTATCCATCATCATCATCATCATCATCATCATCAATCAATCAATCAATCAATCATCAATCCATCCATCCATCATCCATCCATCCAACCATCAACCATCAATCATCATCATCATCGGAAACCCGATGAGATGCACAGCATTGGCGATGGTTCCTCCTTATGGCCAATCTTGAGCCATGTGAAACAGCTCTCTCACGTGGCAAACTGTCCACTCTTAAAAAGTTTGTCAGCCTTTTCTTTCCCGAGATCACCCACAAGGTATAGTGGTATCATTTGCCTTTGGTTCAGGGTGAAGTCAGAATGCTGCGCTGTTCAACACCCGGTGTGCTACTTGACTCTGCATATTTGAGAGATGGACATGCTGCAACTGTACCTCCTGTACCAGTATTGTCATGTAACTGCTCTCTCTCTCACTGTATGTCGTTCCTCCGGTCCAAAAAACCAGTAAAGCTAACCTGTTCTAACCTGTTCTAATGTGTATATAGTGCGTCCTTATCCTTTCCAGTGAGTCCTTTTAAAACAATATTCCCTACCCAGTGACTTTTTCATATATTACGACCGTCCCCTCCCTGCAAGTGTGTGTGTGTGCGCGCGTGCGACTTTCTCTGTCATCATTACAATACATTGTAGTAGAAAAATGCTTTTGATGATGTTCACCTGGTGAGTAAATTATGATATGGTCTTTGTACTTTCTGTTTGTTCCCAGGTATTGTGGTACCTTCACCATGAACGTAATAATGGGCACAGTTTTTGGAATTCAAGTCAACTCCCAAAAAGATTGCCAAAATCAATTTGTTACTAATGCAGAAATCTTCTTGGAAGGTGGCGGGGTGCATAAAACCATCTTTCAACAGCTGCTCAGTAATTTGAGTGTTATTTTGTTCATATATTCTTTAGTTTATTTCTATTAAATGTCATTAATCAACAAGAAGAGTAATTTTATCTCTTAATTAAAAGGAAATTCTGCTGAAGTGATCAAGTACTTCCTTCAATACTTCCATATGTTAAAAGCATTATTATTATTTTTTGATTCGTTTGATTTGTTATAGTATCAATTCGCGCAGCATTAAAACGCGACCTTGTCGTTAACTGTCAGTTTATTACATCCAAAAAACTGGTAAAGAAATGCTAGGCTAACATTGCTGGGTGAGGTACAAGTTGCTTGTTAGGCTAATATTGCCTTCACCAAATGTCTAGAGAATGCCCACAGCCATACTCAAAAGATGCTTTATATCAATGGGATGCAACCCCGGTAATATCCAGTCTAGAGATTTAATTCATGGATTTCTTAAGCAATATACAGAAGAACCACAAAGTCAACGAAAAGCTTGCATCTGTTCTCATTAATATCTGCCTTCTTTCTCCCTCTTTCTTCTTCTCTTCACCTCATTTACTTTTTTGTAGAATGTATTATACTGCTCAATTTTGCCTTTCTTTACCTCTATTTCTCAATCTTTTTTGCATGCTGTTTTGTTTAATTTGAATGGCTGAAATTACATGCTGTGCGTGATTGACTCTCGAGTAATCAAACCTTTTTATTACATTATACCTCCACAATTTTTTGCATGTATAATCCGTTAGTCAAATGCCAAAAGTGAATGCTGCTCCATTAATCTTTTTTCAGCTCTGACTCCATTTCTTAACCATTTGGCTGTTTACCTTCAAAACCCAAAGAAGAACCCTCTCAATTTCTTATTGTCAGCCATAGGACGCATTGTGGCAGACAGGAAAGAAGAAACAGTTCCAAGGGTATAGAATGCATTCTTTTGTTTCATAGTAAATCTGCAAGCATAGTTTGCATGATTATTTTTTCTATTTTTGATGTTTCATAGTTTGTGATGACATGAACCATTAATTCCTACTCAAAAGACTTCCAGCTCATGTCAGTTATCAGTCATCCAAAAGTCATGACTTTTTTTCCCAGCTGGCTGCAATTTGATGGTAGAGTTTGTAAGCTCATATTTATGAGTCTCTGGTTTTCATTTATCTGATTACATTTTTCACTCAGTTATTATTTTTTGATAAGTACAACATTAAGCATACATTTGACTCCCAGCTACACGAAAGAAAAACAAAGATCGGTTTTCCTAGCATTCAAAATTTATTATAGGGGTCTTTAAATTGCCTCTTACTTATCATACATTATGCTTTTTCAGAAACAGACAGACTTTCTCCAGCTCCTTGTCAATGCAGAAACATCTGAAGACTTTGTAGACACTGCTGAGAATGAAAAATGTAAGATATGATAATAAATCTTTGTGGTGAAAAACATCCTTAAAAAACCCATTTTTATGCTACTTATGAATGTTCCAGCAACAGCCATACAAAAAGTGCAATTGCTATTTTTTTAAAGGAAATAAGGCCTTCTTTTTAGATAGCTGACTTTGCATCTTTTCATACTATTTGTTTCAACATAATTTTCTATCAATTTAACCATGCAAAGGGCAAGAAAAACTAGCGCTGCAGTGATGATTACCTCCATGATTTTAATTTAACCAGCTTTGAGACAGGTTCCTGCCTTATGCCAACATTTTGATTTGAATTCTTAAAACTTATCCACCAGGGATAGGAAGAGATTTGGTTTCCAGATCCCATGCATACTTGAGAAAAATGATACTATTTTAACTTTTTTTTAAATCTAAATTCTGTCGGGTTTTTTTTTTTTTTTCCTCAGGCCTAACTCACGATGAGATTATTGCTCAGATGATGATTTTTTCCCTCGCTGGATATGAAACACAGCTACGACTTTGCAGTTCATGATCTACAACCTGGCTGTGTACCCGGATGTCCAGCAAGAATTGTTGACGAGATTCAAGAGCAGCTTGGAGACGTAAGCTTAATCACAGACGCGTATTTCATGTTTAATTGTGACAATACTTTTCAAAATTCCTTTTTTTTTTTTTTTTTGGAATGAATCATTAATCAGATTCAGTATTGAGGAAAAGAACAAGATGGTGGCGCAAGAAAAGGAAAACATTCAAGATGGTTTCCAAGGTGATAGTGTGAGGCCAATTTATTTTAATAGCTAGCAAGATGGCAACCCAGAGCAGTATCTACATATTATTCTTGTAGTCATTGAAAAACCAAGATTGTAGATATTCATCACATTGTTCCATTATTTGGAGCTTTTTGTCTAATAATAATAGTTCCATGAGTGAGCCCAGTCATTACCTTAATCCTTAAGCCTCAAATACATCTAAAAACCTAAACCTACCCTAAACCTAAATAAATAATCCTACAAATTTATGTGACTATCTAATTGGATAATTTCTGTGATATCATCTACTATAGGCAGTGATGGTAAGGGCATATTACATCTGTGCCTAAAGTTGTTATCTCTAGTTTCTCAATCTTTTCTTGGGATGGGAATTATTAGATAAGCATTTTTCATATCGCAAATTTTTTGTGATGGTAGTGCTTTAATGCTGACATCCTTAAGCTGCAAAAGATACAAGTTTATTAGTCTGCAAGGGCAACTACAGGTAAGATTTATAGTTGCTCATGTGCTAGCAACATACACCGAGTTCATCCATATACAATTTGAGTTGACTACAGTGAATAAAGCTCTTACGAGACACACACACACAGAGCAAAAAGGTACAGAAGGTTACTGCATTAGGCTCACATGACACAGCTAGGAGAATTATCAAGTGTATGCATGTGGAATGAATGAGTACCAGCAATGATTCATTTGCATACAGGATTCACATATCTGCAGCCAGAAACAGAGTGAGAACTCACATGCTAACCACACGATCAGGAATAGTAAGGATATTGAGGGAAGCCCTTATAGGCCACAGCAGAATCTGAGAGAGAACTATTAATGAAAACTTTGATGTTTGCTTCTTAAAAAGTCCAGGACCCAGAGAGTTGGTGGGATAGATGGAAGCCTGAAACTAGACTCTTTGCTAACAAGTGAGGTTGCACGGTGTTAAAAGTAGACAGAAATTATCAAAGAGAACCTACTATGAGCTCTATAGGTCTCTCCAGATGTTTGTATAGAGTAGCATAAAGGTCTTAACATTATGTATACGTATTCCTGCTCTACAGGCAAACGGCAACGGATCAAGATATTTATCAGAGAGACTGTAGCTAGTGTGTTTGTATGAAATGTTACAGAAACCACCAACCAGCGACAATGTCAGTAAACTCAAGTACATGGAGCAGACCATTAACGAGACGCTGCGATTGTTTCCACCTGTTGCATCGTATGTTTTCACAATATGTCTAGTATTCATCTCATAGTATTTTAACTATAGTTCAGTTCAATTGATACTTGTTTTTTATGTAAAATTATGATGCCTTTATCTTTACTTATTGAAGTGATACTCTTTATGCTGTCAGATCCTTTCTAGAAAGAGAGTAAATATAGATAGTATTGGGGCCAAGGGAGTCCTTGTTAAGGGCAATATGTACCACTGACAATGACTTGTTACCTCCACCCTGCATCCCTTTCACCCCCATTTGGTCGTGCATGTAGTGCTGCGTGAGACAGACAACAATGCTTCGGGTGACAATAGCACCCAGACTTTCTAGCATAAATAGCAGGCCAAATTCAGTTCTTGCATCTGTTTGAAAAGAGACTGCTTGTAAGAGCAGTAAAGCTTTAGTCCTGAGTACAAGTACTATTTAGCTGCAAGGTGCTTTAGTCCTGCTGGAACGGCTCATGTCGCTCAACCCCTACCCTCTAAGTGACTTTAGTTCTGACAACCCAGTACAAGAGAAGTACCATTTTGCAAAAAGGTGCTTGTGAAAAAATGTAAATAAATTTGTCTGAACTTATTTACCTATGTGAGCATGTCAGTCAGCACAAATGCTAGCATGTTGTATTTGTGTCCTCGTCAGGTGAATGCGGTGAATGTGTATCATTAGAGCAAAAGAGATTTGTGTCGTCAGTAGAAGTGGCAGCAGAGCACACATGAAGGTTCATGTAGGTTGAACAACACACTGGAGAAAACACACTTCTGTTTTGGAAAAAGCAGGGTCTTTTGTAGATTCCAAGGTCAGCTAAGTTCGGGTGTGTGTAGTGGATGGAAAAAGGAGAATACAACGTGAGATAGATTAGATAACGCACCTGATGAACGAGTGCTAGAATTTTAGCACAAAATTCTCGTTGGAAACTTCCATCCTCTTCCTTGAAACACC